>NC_135236.1:681726643-682029143 GCF_051348905.1 Ranitomeya variabilis | reverse complement strand
GGCGGGACCAGTTTTGGGTCATATGGGCGGGGTTTTCGGGTGTTTGATTCACCCTTTCCTTACCCGCTGGCTGCATGCTGGCCGCAATATTGGTTTGAAGTTCATTCTCTGTCCTCCGGAGTACACGCCAGCGCAAGGCAATATTGCGGCCAGCATGCAGCCAGCGGTTAAGGAAAGGGTGAATCAAACACCCGAAAACCCTGCCCATATGACCCAAAACTGGTGACAGGTTCCCTTTAATGCTATTATGGTGTCTGAGCGCTGTCCAGAAAGTAATACATCCAGACTATCTAATATCTGTAATTATCAACCAATATAGTCCAAAATAAGCTTGTGGTATAGAATAAACATCAAGAATCCAAAAATATGCCCCAACACTAACACATAGTAGGAGACATATAGCAATAACCACTATTATCAATGTGTTTGTTTCGTGTGAAGAAGAATACACGAAACGTGCGTTGGGGTGAAGGGAAACACCATCAGCTCTGCGTTAATAAGCTGGATTCCATACCTGAACACTTACTGCTATGGGTAAATGTGCCCTCTTTACAAACTTTTACCTGCACTACATTATGTTATGGTCTTTATTATTCATTGAACATAGGCACTTGTACTTTTGTTCTTTTGGCATCTCCCCTTAAATTAGACCAGGTAGTGTGGCAATTTAATCCATATACTTTAATGGTGGATAAACCTGCTGTTTATGATTGGACACTATCCAGCTAAAACTATTTGCACACTTGTTGTTGATATTATATCTGCAGTGACTGATACTGCTACCCTCGCACGAAAAGGCACCTTGTTGAATTTTGTGAATTTTATATACATTTGTTTTTTAAACATATTTTCAATAAATTGTTATTTTTTAAACAAACACATTGATAATAGTGGTTATTGCTATATGTCCCCTACTATGTGTTAGTGTTGGGGCATATTTTTGGATTCTTGATATCTAATATCTGTCTATCAATTTCCATCACGTCTCATACTTTCTGCACTTGTGTTTGATGACTTGCCCACGGCAGTATATGGTGGGATCGTTTTTATAACCTGTATATATATATATATAATAGATATTTATGTATAACATCAACTATTTGAAATCATAAAGGAATTTTAGTACTTGCACATTATGATTTATGTAGGATATTAGTACAATTACCTGGATGTACAACTGTCTAATTGTGTATTTTGTGTGTGGTTAAAAACTTACGGTAATTTGCTTCTGATATGAGCTGATGTGACGTGAAGAGTAGAGTTGAGCGACTACTACTTTTTTGGGATTGAGTTGGGTTTCGCGAAACCCGACTTTGTGTAAAGTCGGGTTGGGTGAAATCGGCCGATTATTGCGAAAAGTCAGGGGCCGACTGAAACACGAAACCCAATGCAAGTCAATGGGGAATCAAAGTCGGCAGTGAGTGGAGGACAGGAAAACACCTACAGTGCCCATTTTAATGCCAAAAACATAAATTCTTATTACTGAAGCTTGTCAATCTTAATTTACCTTATAATAATAGTTAGGCATTGAAAACTGGGGGTCATTTGGCTAAAGTTGTGTGGGGGTAGGGCTGGTTCAAGTTTTTCGTTGGCCCAGGAAAAGTGGACTATGTCATGGCGGTGGAGCAGGGAGAGGTAAGTATTTCAACTTTGCAAGTGCTGTGATCTGGAGCAAGCAGGGGGGCCCACTCGTTCGCATTGGCACTGGCACAGGGCCCCTCAAAGTACGGCGGTGTGTTTGACAGCGGTGGCGCCTCCCACCGGCAGAGACACTTTTGCGTACTATGAGGGGCCCTGTGCCAGTGACGTCGCCAACGAGTATGCCCCCCCCACCTGATGAAGGAACCTGCACTTTCATCTGCACTTTCCTCTTTGTCCCCATGAAAGGTGGTATAGTATGCGGGAAGGGGAACCTGACTTTCTGCAGGGTCAGATTCTGGCTGTGTAATGCAAGGGGAATGTAGTGGTCTGGGTCAATGTACCAGCAGAGTCATCTAGCAGTGGCTGGGCAATGGGCAGGATGAGGAGGAAACACAGATATATGCCCAAATAATAAAATAGGCTAAATGCAGTTCAAAACTGGTAACAGGACTAAACAGGCGGCATTGCTTTGTTCAGCGGAGGACAACTGTAATGAGAGGCTGACACAGTTAGTAGGCCTAAATAAGTAAGTAGGCTAAATGCAGTTCAAAATTGGTAACAGGAGTACACTGGCGGCATAGCTTTGTTCAGCGGAGGACAATTGTAAGGAGTGGCACACACAGTTAGTAGGCCCAAAAAAGTAAGTAGGCTAAATGCAGTTCAAAATTGGTAACAGGAGTAAACTGGCGGCATAGCTTTGTTCAGCAGAGGACAATTGTAAGGAGTGGCAGACACAGTTAGTAGGCCCAAAAAAGTAAGTAGGCTAAATGCAGTTCAAAATTGGTAACAGGAGTACACTGGCGGCATAGCTTTGTTCAGTGGAGGACAATTGTAAGGAGTGGCAGACACAGTTAGTAGGCCCAAAAAAGTAAGTAGGCTAAATGCAGTTCAAAATTGGTAACAGGAGTAAACTGGCGGCATAGCTTTGTTCAGCGGAGGACAATTGTAAGGAGTGGCAGACACAGTTAGTAGGCCCAATACAGTAAGTAGGCTAAATGCAGTTCAAAATTGGTAACATGAGTAAACTGGCGGCATAGCTTTGTTCAGCGGAGGACAACTGTAATGAGAGGCTGACACAGTTAGAAGGCCCAATACAGTAAGTAGGCTAAATGCAGTTCAAAATTGGTAACAGGAGTAAACTGGCGGCATAGCTTTGTTGAGCGGAGGACAATTGTAAGGAGTGGCAGACACAGTTAGTAGGCCCCAAAAAGTAAGTAGGCTAAATGCAGTTCAAAATTCGTAACAGGAGTAAACTGGCGGCATAGCTTTGTTCAGCGGAGGACAATTGTAAGGAGTGGCAGACACAGTTAGTAGGCCCAAAAAAGTAAGTAGGCTAAATGCAGTTCACAATTGGTAACAGTAGAAAACTGGCGGTATGGCTTTGTTCAGCGGAGGACAATTGTAAGGAGTGGCAGACACAGTTAGTAGGCCCAAAAAAGTAAGTAGGCTAAATGCAGTTCAAAATTGGTAACAGGAGTAAACTGGTGGCATAGCTTTGTTCAGCGGAGGACAATTGTAAGGAGTGGCAGACACAGTTAGTAGGCCCAAAAAAGTAAGTAGGCTAAACGCAGTTCACAATTGGTAACAGTAGTAAACTGGCAGTATGTCTTTGTTCAGCGGAGGACAATTGTAAGGAGTGGCATACACAATTAGTAGGCCCAAAACAGTAAGTAGGCTAAACGCAATTCACAATTGGTAACAGTAGTAAACTGTTATGAACTGGTGGTTTAGGAGCAACATGGGACGTGCTCTGGAGGAGGTGGTACCTGTACTGACCGCAGACCCTGAACTTAACACAACAACTAGAAGTAGCCGTGGGATGTTCCTAACACTGCCTAGACACCTCGTCACGGCCTGAGGACTAAATACCCCTAAAGATAGAAACAGGAAAGCTATCTTGCCTCAGAGAAAATCCCCAAAGGATAGACAGCCCCCCACAAATATTGACTGTGAGAGGAGAGGAAAATAACAAACGCAGAATAAAACCAGGATTTAGCAAAGGAGGCCACTCTAGCTAGATAGAAAGTACAGGACAGAATACTGTGCGGTCAATATTAAAATACTAGAAAAATCCACCACAGAGATTACAAAAATCTCCACACCTGACTAAAGGTGTGGAGGGTAAATCTGCTTCTCCAGAGCTTCCAGCTTAACTGAATAAATCCATACTGACAAAGCTGGACAAGAGAAAACATAAAATGCACTGAAGTATTAAGTCCACAGCATGTGGACTGCAAAAAACCAAGCCAGGACTTATCTTTGATGATTTGGTCAGAATAGCAGGAGAATCCAAGCAGAGATGTGAATCCACCAAAGAACAATTGACAACTGGCACTAAGGAAAGGGTCTAGCCAGATTAAATAGCCCAATCAGAACTGGTAATAAGTGGACGCACCTGATAATTGCTGAAATCCAAAGGAGCAGCAGTACCACTTATAACCACCGGAGGGAGCCCAAGATCAGAACTCACAACATTACCAGTTATAACCACCGGAGGGAGCCCAAGAGCGGAATTCACAACAGTACCCCCCCTTGAGGAGGGGTCACTGAACCCTCACCAGAGCCCCCAGGCCGATCAGGACGAGCCAAGTGAAAAGCACGAACCAAATTGGCAGCATGAACATCAGAGGCAACAACCCAAGAATTATCCTCCTGGCCATAACCCTTCCATTTGAAAAGATACTGAAGCCTCCGCCTCGAAAAACGAGAATCCAAAATTTTCTCAACCACATATTCCAACTCCCCCTCAACCAACACCGGGGCAGGAGGATCAACAGATGGAACAACGGGCACCACATATCTCCACAACAAAGATCTATGGAAAACATTGTGGATGGCAAAAGAGGCTGGAAGGGCCAAACGAAAAGACACAGGATTGATAATCTCAGAAATCTTATAAGGACCAATAAACCGAGGCTTGAACTTAGGGGAAGAAACCTTCATAGGAACATGATAAGAAGACAACCAGACCAAATCCCCAACCCGAAGCCGGGGACCAACACACCGACGACGGTTAGCAAAACGTTGAGCCTTCTCATGAGACAACGTCAAATTGTCTACCACATGAGTCCAAATCTGCTGTAACCTGTCCACCACAGAATCCACACCAGGACAATCAGAAGGCTCAACCTGCCCTAAAGAAAAACGAGGATGAAAACCAAAATTACAAAAGAAGGGCGAAACCAAAGTAGCCGAACTAGCCCGATTATTAAGGGCAAACTCGGCCAACGGCAAGAAAGCCACCCAATCATCCTGATCAGCAGACACAAAGCATCTCAAATAGGTTTCCAAGGTCTGATTAGTTTGTTCAGTTTGGCCATTTGTCTGAGGATGAAATGCTGAAGAAAAAGACAAATCAATGCCCATCCTAGCACAAAAGGCCCGCCAAAACCTAGAAACAAACTGGAAACCTCTGTCAGACACAATATTCTCTGGAATGCCATGCAAACGAACCACATGCTGAAAAAAGAACGGAACGAAATCAGAAGAGGAAGGCAATTTAGGCAAAGGTACCAAATGGACCATCTTAGAAAACCGATCACAAACCACCCAGATAACAGACATCTTCTAGGAAACAGGAAGATCTGAAATAAAATCCATGGAAATATGCGTCCAAGGCCTCTCAGGGACTGGCAAAGGCAAAAGCAACCCACTAGCGCGGGAACAGCAAGGCTTGGACCGCGCACAAGTCCCACAGGACTGCACAAAAGAACGCACATCCCGCAACAAGGAAGGCCACCAAAAGGACCTAGCAACCAAATCTCTGGTACCAAAAATCCCAGGATGACCAGCCAACACAGAACAATGAACCTCAGAAATTACCTTACTAGTCCATCTATCAGGAACAAACAGTTTCCCCACTGGACAGCGGTCAGGTTTATCAGCCTGAAATTCCTGAAGAACCCGCCGTAAATCAGGGGAGATGGCAGAAAGAATCACCCGTTCCTTGAGAATGCCAACCGGCTCAAGGACTCCAGGAGAATCAGGCAAAAAACTCCTAGAGAGGGCATCAGCCTTAACATTCTTAGAACCCGGAAGATACGAGACCACAAAATCAAAACGGGAGAAAAACAGGGACCATCGAGCCTGTCTAGGATTCAGCCGCTTGGCAGACTCGAGGTAAATCAGATTCTTATGATCGGTCAAGACCACAACGTGGTGCTTGGCTCCCTCAAGCCAATTTCGCCACTCCTCAAATGCCCACTTCATAGCCAACAACTCCCGATTGCCGACATCATAATTGCGCTCCGCAGGCGAAAACTTTCTGGAAAAGAAGGCACATGGTTTCATCAAAGAACCATCAGAATTCCTCTGAGACAAAACGGCCCCTGCCCCAATCTCAGAAGCGTCAACCTCAACCTGAAAAGGAAGAGAAACATCCGGCTGACGCAACACAGGGGCAGAAGTAAATCGGCGTTTAAGCTCCTGAAAGGCAGCAAACGCCGCAGAGGACCAATTCGTCACATCAGCGCCTTTCTTCGTCAAATCGGTCAGGGGCTTAACCACACTGGAAAAGTTGGCAATGAAATGGCGATAAAAATTAGCAAAGCCCAAAAATTTCTGAAGGCTCTTGACAGATGTGGGTTGAATCCAATCGTAAATGGCCTGGACCTTAACAGGATCCATTTCTATAGACGAGGGAGAAAAAATGAAACCCAAAAAAGAAACCTTCTGAACTCCAAATAGGCACTTAGACCCCTTCACAAATAAAGCATTATCACGAAGGATCTGAAATACCATCCTGACCTGCTTCACATGAGACTCCCAATCATCGGAAAAAATCAAAATATCATCCAAATATACAATCATGAATTTATCAAGATAATTGCGGAAAATATCATGCATGAAGGACTGAAATACAGATGGAGCATTAGAAAGCCCGAAAGGCATCACAAGGTATTCAAAATGGCCTTCGGGCGTATTAAATGCAGTTTTCCATTCGTCACCCTGTTTAATACGAACAAGATTATACGCCCCTCGAAGGTCAATCTTAGTAAACCAACTAGCCCCCTTAATCCTAGCAAACAAATCAGAAAGCAAAGGCAAAGGGTATTGAAATTTGACCGTGATCTTATTAAGAAGGCGATAATCAATACAGGGTCTCAAGGAGCCATCCTTCTTGGCAACAAAAAAGAATCCCGCTCCCAATGGTGACGAAGATGGCCAAATATGCCCTTTCTCCAAAGACTCCTTAACATAACTCTGCATGGCGGCATGCTCTGGCACAGACAGATTGAAAAGTCGGCCCTTAGTGAACTTACAGCCAGGAATCAAGTTAATAGCACAATCACAGTCCCTATGTGGAGGAAGGGAACTGGACTTGGGCTCATCAAATACATCCTGGAAATCCGACAAAAACTCAGGAACTTCAGAAGATGGGGAAGAGGAAATTGACATCAAAGGAACGTCACTATGAACCCCTTGACAACCCCAACTAGTCACAGACATAGATTTCCAATCCAGCACCGGATTATGTACCTGTAACCATGGAAAACCCAGTACAACAACATCATGCAAATTATGCAACACCAGAAAACGGCAATCTTCCTGATGTGCTGGCGCCATGCACATGGTCAGCTGTGTCCAAAACTGAGGTTTATCTTTGGCCAAAGGTGTAGCATCAATACCCCTCAAAGGAATAGGGCTCTGCAAAGGCTGCAAGGAGAAACCACAACGCTTGGTGAATTCTAAGTCCATTAAGTTCAGAGCAGCGCCTGAATCCACAAATGCCATGACAGAAAATGACGATAATGAGCAGATCAAGGTCACAGATAAGAGAAATTTAGGCTGTACAGTACTGATGGTAACAGACCTAGCGACTCTCTTAGTACGCTTAGGGCAATCAGAAATAACATGAGCAGAATCGCCACAGTAAAAACACAGCCCATTCTGACGTCTGAATCCCTGCCGCTCAGCTCTAGTCAAAATCCTATCACACTGCATAGGCTCTGGACTCTGCTCAGAGGACCACGCCATAGCGTGCACAACTCTGCGCTCGCGCAAGCGCCGATCAATCTGAATGGCCAGAGACATAGAATCACTCAGACCAGCAGGCGTGGGGAACCCCACCATAACATCTTTAACGGCTTCAGAAAGACCCTTTCTGAAAATTGCTGCCAAAGCATCCTCATTCCATTTAGTGAGCACAGACCATTTTCTAAATTTCTGGCAGTATAATTCTGCCGCTTCCTGACCCTGACACAGGGTTAACAAGGTCTTTTCTGCATGATCCACTGAATTAGGTTCGTCATACAATAATCCTAGCGCTTGAAAAAATGCGTCTACATTAAGCAATGCCGGATTCCCTGATTCAAGGGAGAATGCCCAGTCCTGAGGATCACCACTCAGCAGAGAGATGACAATTTTAACCTGCTGAATGGGATCACCAGAGGAACGGGGTTTCAGAGCAAAAAACAGTTTGCAGTTATTTTTAAAGTTCAAAAACTTGGACCTGTCCCCAAAAAACAAATTAGGAGTAGGAATTCTAGGCTCTAAAGCCGGAGTCTGAACAACAGAATCTAGAATACCCTGTACTCTTGCAGCAAGTTGATCCACACGAGAAGACAAACCCTGAACATCCATGCCAGCGCCAAAGTCCTGAACCACCCAGAGATTAAGAGGAAAGGAAAGACTGCAGAAAAAAAAGGCTCAAAATTTTTCATTCCTTCTTTTGAGATGCATTTAACTCATTGTTGGCTAGTTGTACTGTTATGACCTGGTTATTTAGGAGCAACATGGGACGTGCTCTGGAGGAGGTGGTACCTGTACTGACCGCAGACCCTGAACTTAACACAACAACTAGAAGTAGCCGTGGGATGTTCCTAACACTGCCTAGACACCTCGTCACGGCCTGAGGACTAAATACCCCTAAAGATAGAAACAGGAAAGCTATCTTGCCTCAGAGAAAATCCCCAAAGGATAGACAGCCCCCCACAAATATTGACTGTGAGAGGAGAGGAAAATAACAAACGCAGAATAAAACCAGGATTTAGCAAAGGAGGCCACTCTAGCTAGATAGAAAGTACAGGACAGAATACTGTGCGGTCAGTATTAAAATACTAGAAAAATCCACCACAGAGATTACAAAAATCTCCACACCTGACTAAAGGTGTGGAGGGTAAGGCTACTTTCAGACATAGCGCATTTTTGAGCGCTATTTTGCGGGCGCTTTTCAAAAATGCGCAATGTCATTTTCGTCTGCCGGCAAAGTGAATGAGAAATTCACTTTGCCGTTCAGACACACCGCAAAAAAACGCGGCGCTTTTGTCTGCAAACACGCCGGCGTAAAAAGAATTGACATGTCAATTCTTTACGCAGCGGCGTGTCTGCGTATCCCCCTAGGGCCCCATATTAACGTGCACATACAGCGCCTTTGTCCTGGGTGTCGGCGTCTTTGTACGGAGGGGTTGACACCCAGGACCGGACGTGACGTCGGACAGGAAGAGGGAAGCCCCCGCCCCTGTGTGTGTGTGTGTGTGTGTGTAGCGACGCTGCAGCGATAGCGACAACGATGCCGATCGCTGCAGCGTCGCTGTTTGATCGCTAGAGAGCTGTCACACAGACCGCTCTCCAGCGACCAAGGATGCCGAGGCCCCCGGGTAACCAGAGTAAACATCGGGTTACTAAGCGCAGGGCCGCGCTTAGTAACCCGATGTTTACCCTGGTTACCAGCGTAAAAGTAAAAAAAACAAACAGTACATGCTCACCTGCGCGTCCCCCAGCGTCTGCTTCCTGACACTGACTGAGCTCCGGCCTTAACAGCACAGCGGTGACGTCACCGCTCTATTTTCACTTTAGGGCCTGCGCTCAGTCACTTTGATACGTGGCACTTTGATACGTGGCACTGAAATATGTGGCACTGAAATATGTGGCACTTTGATACGTGGCACTGAAATATGTGGCACTTAAATACGTGGCACGTGGCACTTTGATACGTGGCACTTTGATACGTGGCACGTGGCACTTTGATACGTGGCACTGAAATATGTGGCACGTGGCACTTTGATACGTGGCACGTGGCACTTTGATACGTGGCACTGAAATATGTGGCACGTGGCACTTTGATACGTGGCACGTGGCACTTTGATACGTGGCACTGAAATACGTGGCACTGAAATACATGATACGTGGCACTTAAATACGTGGCACTTAAATACGTGGCACTGAAATACGTGGCACTGAAATACGTGGCACGTGGCACTTTGATACGTGGCACGTGGCACTTTGATACGTGGCACTGAAATACGTGGCACTGAAATACGTGATACGTGGCACTTAAATACGTGACACTTAAATACGTGGCACGTGGCACTGAAATACGTGGCACTGAAATACGTGGCACTGAAATACGTGGCACTGAAATACGTGGCACGTGGCACTGAAATACGTGGCACTGAAATACGTGGCACTTAGGCTATGTTCACATTTGCGTTGTGCGCCGCATGCGTCCTTTTTTTGATTGATTTTGGACGCAGCAAAAATGCAACTTGCTGCGTCCTCTGCGGCCGGATGCGTGCGCTGCAGTGACGCATGCGGCCGGCGCAAAACGCAAGTGCGACGCATGTCCATGCGCCCCCATGTTAAATATAGGGGCGCATGACGCATGCGGCGCCCGACGCTGCGGCGCAGACCGCAAATGTGAACGTAGACTTAAATAGCTAGATAGAGCTGGATCCGCGGGCTGTGATCTGGCCTACGCTCAGCACTCTGCGGAGCGCTGTCATTCAAAACACGTCCACTCATTTTGGTGTTTAGTCCCAAAATGGAGGATGGAAGAAGAAAAGGGTTGGACAAGGAAATGACATCATTTCTTTTTTTTTTCCCCCACTGCAGTTAAAGCTTTATTTGTGTCAAACACAGACAATCTGCAGAGAAAACTGCATAAAAAACCGCACTAAAAACCGCATCAAAAATGCACCAAAAACGCACCTGCGTTTTCTGCCAAGAGCTGCGGTTTTTGTCCTGAAAAAAAAGGATTGAAATCAGGATCGTGTGAACATGCCCTTACCGTACAGGGTTACGAGGGGGGGCGTCTGACTGACGCCTGCCCTAGTAACCTGGGGTTAGTGACAGTGGGGTTAGTAAACCCCAGCTGATGTCTGTTCCGCTTGCTGAGGCGTCTTTGGCTCAAGGCCATTGCAGCTGGCAGAATCAACATGATGTTAACTCCAGTGTGTATTGTATTCTGAGTCATAAAGACAGGAAATGACCTCAATGACTCTTTTTTTTTTTTCCCCTTTTTTTTTTTTTCAAACAAACTTTATTTTCAGTACACAATGCTGAAAAAAACGCAGCTGCAAAAAACGCAGCAAAAAACGCAGTGTGTGAAAGCAGCTGCGTTTTTTGCCTGCGTAAAAAAACGCAGGTAAAGCAGCAGCAAAATACGCGCGCGTAAAAATACGCAGCAAATATGCTGTGTGTGAAAGTAGCCTAAGGCTACTTTCACACACAGCCTATTTGCTGCGTATTTTTACGCGCGCGTATTTTGCTGCTGCTTTACCTGCGTTTTTTTACGCAGGCAAAAAACGCAGCTGCTTTCACACACTGCGTTTTTTGCTGCGTTTTTTGCAGCTGCGTTTTTTTCAGCATTGTGTACTGAAACTAAAGTTTGTTTGAAAAAAAAAAAAAGGGGGAAAAAAAAAAGTCATTGAGGTCATTTCCTGTCTTTATGACTCAGAATACAATACACACTGGAGTTAACATCATGTCGATTCTGCCAGCTGCAATGGCCTTGAGCCAAAGACGCCTCAGCAAGCGGAACAGACATCAGCTGGGGTTTACTAACCCCACTGTCACTAACCCCAGGTTATTAGGGCAGGCGTCAGTCAGACGCCCCCCCTCGTAACCCTGTACGGTAAGGGTATGTTCACACGATCCTGATTTCAATCCTTTTTTTTCAGGACAAAAACCGCAGCTCTTGGCAGAAAACGCAGGTGCGTTTTTGGTGCGTTTTTGGTGCGTTTTTGATGCGGTTTTTAGTGCGGTTTTTTATGCAGTTTTCTCTGCAGATTGTCTGTGTTTGACACAAATAAAGCTTTAACTGCAGTGGGGGAAAAAAAAAAGAAATGATGTCATTTCCTTGTCCAACCCTTTTCTTCTTCCATCCTTCATTTTGGGACTAAACACCAAAATGAGTGGACGTGTTTTGAATGACAGCGCTCCGCAGAGTGCTGAGCGTAGGCCAGATCGCAGCCCGCGGATCCAGCTCTATCCAGCTATTTAAGTCTACGTTCACATTTGCGGTCTGCGCCGCAGCGTCGGGCGCCGCATGCGTCATGCGCCCCTATATTTAACATGGGGGCGCATGGACATGCGTCGCACTTGCGTTATGCGCCGCATGCGTCACTGCAGCGCACGCATCCGGCCGCAGAGGACGCAGCAAGTTGCATTTTTGCTGCGTCCAAAATCAATCAAAAAAAGGACGCATGCGGCGCACAACGCAAATGTGAACATAGCCTAAGTGCCACGTACTTAAGTGCCACGTACTTAAGTGCCACGTATTTAAGTGCCACGTATTTAAGTGCCACGTATTTAAGTGCCACGTATTTAAGTGCCACGTATTTAAGTGCCACGTATTTAAGTGCCACGTATTTCAGTGCCACGTATTTCAGTGCCACGTATTTCAGTGCCACGTATTTCAGTGCCACATGCCACGTATTTCAGTGCCACGTATTTCAGTGCCACGTATTTCAGTGCCACGTATTTCAGTGCCACGTATTTCAGTGCCACATGCCACGTATTTCAGTGCCACGTATTTCAGTGCCACGTATTTCAGTGCCACGTATTTCAGTGCCACATGCCACGTATTTCAGTGCCACGTGCCACGTATTTAAGTGCCACGTTTCACGTATTTCAGTGCCACGTATTTCAGTGCCACGTATTTCAGTGCCACGTATTTCAGTGCCACGTATTTCAGTGCCACGTGCCACGTATTTCAGTGCCACGTGCCACGTATTTAAGTGCCACGTTTCACGTATTTCAGTGCCACGTATTTCAGTGCCACGTATTTCAGTGCCACGTATTTCAGTGCCACATGCCACGTATTTCAGTGCCACGTATTTCAGTGCCACGTATTTCAGTGCCACGTATTTCAGTGCCACATGCCACGTATTTCAGTGCCACGTGCCACGTATTTAAGTGCCACGTTTCACGTATTTCAGTGCCACGTATTTCAGTGCCACGTATTTCAGTGCCACGTATTTCAGTGCCACGTATTTCAGTGCCACGTGCCACGTATTTCAGTGCCACGTGCCACGTATTTAAGTGCCACGTTTCACGTATTTCAGTGCCACGTATTTCAGTGCCACGTATTTCAGTGCCACGTATTTCAGTGCCACATGCCACGTATTTAAGTGCCACGTGCCACGTATTTAAGTGCCACGTATCGCGTATTTCAGTGCCACGTATTTCAGTGCCACGTATCAAAGTGCCACGTGCCACATATTTCAGTGCCACGTATCAAAGTGCCACGTATCAAAGTGCCACGTATCAAAGTGCCACGTATCAAAGTGCCACGTGCCACATATTTCAGTTCCACGTGCCACGTATCAAAGTGCCACGTATCAAAGTGACTGAGCGCCGGCCCTAAACTGAAAGTGAAAGCTGAGCGGTGACGTCACCGCTGTGCTGTTAGGGCCGGAGCTCAGTCAGTGTCAGGAAGCAGAGGCTGGGGGACGCGCAGGTGAGCATGTACTGTTTGTTTTTTTTACTTTTACGCTGGTAACCAGGGTAAACATCGGGTTACTAAGCGCGGCCCTGCGCTTAGCAACCCGATGTTTACCCTGGTTACCCGGGGGCCTCGGCATCGTTGGTCGCTGGAGAGCTGTCTGTGTGACAGCTCTCCAGCGATCAAACAGCGACGCTGCAGCGATCGGCATCGTTGTCTCTATCGCTGCAGCGTCGCTACACACGCTACACACACACACACACACACACACACACACACACACACACACACACACACACACACACACACACACACACACACACACACACACACACACACACACACTCACACACTCACACACTCCATGCTGCTTCACTGGGGGGCGGGGCTTCCCTCTTCCTGTCCGACGTCACGTCCGGTCCTGGGTGTCAACCCCTCCGTACAAAGACGCCGACACCCAGGACAAAGGCGCTGTGTGTGCACGTTAATATGGGGCCCTAGGGGGATACGCAGACACGCCGCTGCGTAAAGAATTGACATGTCAATTCTTTTTACGCCGGCGTGTTTGCAGACAAAAGCGCCGCGTTTTTTTGCGGTGTGTCTGAACGGCAAAGTGAATTTCTCATTCACTTTGCCGGCAGACGAAAATGACATTGCGCATTTTTGAAAAGCGCCCGCAAAATAGCGCTCAAAAATGCGCTATGTCTGAAAGTAGCCTAAATCTGCTTCTCCAGAGCTTCCAGCTTAACTGAATAAATCCATACTGACAAAGCTGGACAAGAGAAAACATAAAATGCACTGAAGTATTAAGTCCACAGCATGTGGACTGCAAAAAACCAAGCCAGGACTTATCTTTGACGATTTGGTCAGAATAGCAGGAGAATCCAAGCAGAGATGTGAATCCACCAAAGAACAATTGACAACTGGCACTAAGGAAAGGGTCTAGCCAGATTAAATAGCCCAATCAGAACTGGTAATAAGTGGACGCACCTGATAATTGCTGAAATCCAAAGGAGCAGCAGTACCACTTATAACCACCGGAGGGAGCTCAAGAGCAGAATTCACAACAGTAAACTGGCGCTATGGCTTTGTTCAGCGGAGGACAATTGTAAGAAGTGGCAGACACAGTTAGTAGGCCCAAAAAAGTAAGTAGGCTAAATGCAGTTCAAAATTGGTAACAGGAGTAAACTGGCGGCATAGCTTTGTTCAGCGGAGGACAATTGTAAGGAGTGGCAGACACAGTTAGTAGGCCCAAAAAAGTAAGTAGGCTAAATGCAATTCACAATTGGTAACAGTAGTAAACTGGCGGTATGGCTTTGTTCAGCGGAGGACAATTGTAAGGAGTGGCAGACACAATTAGTAGGCCCAAAACAGTAAGTAGGCTAAACGCAATTCACAATTGGTAACAGTAGTAAACTGGCGGTATGGCGGTATGGCTTTGTTCAGCGGAGGATAATTGTAAGGAGTGGCAGACACAGTTAGTAGGCCCAATACAGTATGTAGGCTAAATGCAGTTCAAAATTGGTAACATGAGTAAACTGGCGGCATAGCTTTGTTCAGCAGAGGACAACTGTAATGAGAGGCTGACACAGTTAGTAGGCCCAATACAGTAAGTAGGCTAAATGCAGTTCAAAATTGGTAACAGGAGTAAACTGGCGGCATAGCTTTGTTGAGCGGAGGACAATTGTAAGGAGTGGCAGACACAGTTAGTAGGCCCAAAAAAGTAAGTAGGCTAAATGCAGTTCAAAATTGGTAACAGGAGTAAACTGGCGGCATAGCTTTGTTCAGAGGAGGACAATTGTAAGGAGTGGCAGACACAGTTAGTAGGCCCAAAAAGTAAGTAGTCTAAATGCAGTTAAAAATTGGTAACAATAGTAAACTGGCGGTATGGCTTTGTTCAGCAGAGGACAATTGTAAGGAGTGGCAGACACAGTTAGTAGGCCCAAAAAAAGTAAGTAGGCTAAATGCAGTTCAAAATTGGTAACAGGAGTACACTGGCGGCATAGCTTTGTTCAGCGGAGGACAATTGTAAGGAGTGGAAGACACAGTTAGTAGGCCCAAAAAAGTAAGTGGGCTAAATGCAGTTCAAAATTGGTAACAGAAGTACACTGGTGGCATAGCTTTAATCAGCGGAGGACAATTGTAAGGAGTGGCAGACACAGTTAATAGGCCCAAAAAAGTAAGTAGGCTAAATGCAGTTCAAAATTGGTAACAGGAGTAAGCTGGCGGCATAGCTTTGTTCAGCGGAGGACAATTGTAAGGAGTGGCAGACACAGTTAGTAGGCCAAAAAAAGTAAGTAGGCTAAATGCAGTTCAAAATTGGTAACAGGAGTACACTGGCGGCATAGCTTTGTTCAGCGGAGGACAATTGTAAGGAGTAGCAGACACAGTTAGTAGGCCCAAAAAAGTAAGTAGGCTAAATGCAGTTCAAAATTGGTAACAGGAGTAAACTGGCGGCATAGCTTTGTTCAGCGGAGGACAATTGTAAGGAGTGGCAGACACAGTTAGTAGGCCCAAAAAAGTAAGTAGGCTAAATGCAGTTCAAAATTGGTAACAGGAGTAAACTGGCGGCATAGCTTTGTTTAGTGGAGGACAATTGTAAGGAGTGGCAGATACAGTTAGGAGGCCCAAAAAAGTAAGTAGGCTAAATGCAGTTCAAAATTGGTAACAGGAGTAAACTGGCGGTATGGCTTTGTTCAGCGGAGGACAATTGTAAGGAGTGGCAGACACAGTTAGTAGGCTGTTATGATCCGGTGACCTTGGAGCCGCATGAAACTTTCTCAGGAGTAGGTGGTACCTTGTCATGTTCTCAATGGCAAGAGAACATAGCATCAGCATATATAGGAACTAGCTCTTGGAAGATGGGAACTGAGCTGACCATGAACTAAACCTAACGCACAACTAGCAGTGGCCGGGTAGCATGCCTACGTTGATTCTAGATGCCCAGCACCAGCCGGAGGACTAAATAATGCTAGCAGAGGAAAATATTAGTCCTAGCTCACCTCTAGAGAAATACCCCGAAAGGAGACAGAGGCCCCCCACATGTATTGGCGGTGAATAAAGATGAAATAACAAACGTAGTATGAAAATAGGTTTAGCAAATTTGAGGTCCACTTACTACATAGCAGAAGACAGAAAGGACACTTTCATGGTCAGCTGAAAACCCTATCAAAACACCATCCAGAAATTACTTTAAAACTCTGGCATTAACTCATAACACCAGAGTGGCAATTCCTGTTCACAAGAGCTTTCCAGACACAGTAACGAAACTACAGCTGTGAACTGGAACAAAAATGCAAAAACAAACATGGACAAGAGTCCAACTTATCTAGTAGTTGTCTAGGAGCAGGAACAAGCACAGAGAGGCTTCTGATAACATTGTTGACCGGCAAGCAACTAACAGAGCAGCAAGGTTATATAGCGACTCCCACATCTTGATGGGAACAGGTGAACAGAGAAGATGAAGACACCAGTTCAATTCCACCAGTAGCCACCGGGGGAGCCCAGAATCCAAATTCACAACAGTACCCCCCCCTCAAGGAGGGGGGCACCGAACCCTCACCAGAACCACCAGGGCGATCAGGATGGGCCCTATGAAAGGCACGAACCAGATCAGAGGCATGAACATCAGATGCATTAACCCAAGAATTATCCTCCTGGCCGTATCCCTTCCACTTGACCAGATACTGGAGTCTCCGTCTGGAAACACGAGAGTCTAAGATTTTCTCCACAACGTACTCCAACTCACCCTCAACCAACACCGGAGCAGGAGGCTCAACGGAAGGCACAACCGGTACCTCATACCTGCGCAATAATGACCGATGAAAAACGTTATGAATAGAAAAGGATGCAGGGAGGTCCAAACGGAAGGAAACAGGGTTAAGAATCTCCAATATCTTATACGGGCCGATGAACCGAGGCTTAAACTTAGGAGAGGAGACCCTCATAGGGACAAAACGAGAAGACAACCACACCAAATCCCCAACACAAAGCCGAGGACCAACACGACGGTGGCGGTTGGCAAAAAGCTGAGTCTTCTCCTGGGACAACCTCAAATTGTCCACCACCTGCCCCCAGATCTGATGCAATCTCTCCACCACAGCATCCACTCCAGGACAATCCGAAGATTCCACCTGACCAGAGGAAAATCGAGGATGAAACCCCGAATTACAGAAAAACGGGGACACCAAAGTGGCAGAGCTGGCCCGATTATTGAGAGCGAACTCTGCCAATGGCAAAAAAGCAACCCAATCATCCTGGTCAGCAGACACAAAACACCTCAGATATGTCTCCAGGGTCTGATTAGTCCGCTCGGTCTGGCCATTCGTCTGAGGATGGAAAGCGGACGAAAAAGATAAATCTATGCCCATCCTAGCACAGAATGCCCGCCAAAATCTAGACACGAATTGGGTCCCTCTGTCAGAAATGATATTCTCAGGAATACCATGCAAACGAACAACATTTTGAAAAAACAGAGGAACCAACTCGGAAGAAGAAGGCAACTTGGGCAGAGGAACCAAATGGACCATCTTAGAGAAACGGTCACACACCACCCAGATGACAGACATCTTCTGAGAAACAGGCAGATCTGAAATAAAATCCATCGAGATGTGCGTCCAAGGCCTCTTAGGAATAGGCAAGGGCAACAATAATCCACTAGCCCGAGAACAACAAGGCTTGGCCCGAGCACAAACGTCACAAGACTGCACAAAGCCTCGCACATCTCGTGACAGGGAAGGCCACCAGAAGGACCTTGCCACCAAATCCCTGGTACCAAAAATGCCAGGATGACCTGCCAACGCAGAAGAATGAACCTCAGAGATGACTCTACTGGTCCAATCATCAGGAACAAACAGTTTATCAGGTGGGCAACGATCCGGTCTATCCGCCTGAAACTCCTGCAAGGCCCGCCGCAGGTCTGGAGAAACGGCTGACAATACCACTCCATCCTTAAGGATACCTGTGGGCTCAGAGTTACCAGGCGAGTCAGGCTCAAAACTCCTGGAAAGGGCATCCGCCTTAACATTCTTAGAACCCGGTAGGTATGACACCACAAAATTAAACCGAGAGAAAAATAATGACCAGCGCGCCTGTCTAGGATTCAGGCGCCTGGCGGTCTCAAGATAAATCAAATTTTTGTGGTCAGTCAATACCACCACCTGATGTCTGGCCCCCTCAAGCCAATGGCGCCACTCCTCAAAAGCCCACTTCATGGCCAAAAGCTCCCGATTCCCAACATCATAATTCCGCTCAGCGGGCGAAAATTTACGGGAAAAGAAGGCACAAGGCCTCATCACGGAGCAGTCAGAACTTTTCTGCGACAACACTGCCCCAGCTCCGATCTCAGAAGCGTCGACCTCAACCTGAAAAGGTAGAGCAACATCAGGCTGACGCAACACAGGGGCAGAAGAAAAACGGCGCTTAAGCTCCCGAAAGGCCTCCACAGCGTCAGGGGACCAATCAGCAACATCAGCACCCTTCTTAGTCAAATCGGTCAATGGCTTAGCAATATCCGAAAAACCAGCAATAAATCGACGATAAAAGTTAGCAAAGCCCAAAAATTTCTGAAGACTCTTAAGAGAAGAGGGCTGCGTCCAATCACAAATAGCTTGAACCTTGACAGGATCCATTTCAATGGAAGAGGGAGAAAAAATATATCCCAAAAAGGAAATCCTCTGTACCCCAAAAACACACTTAGAACCCTTCACACACAAAGAATTAGACCGCAAAACCTGGAAAACCCTCCTGACTTGCTGGACATGAGAGTCCCAGTCATCCGAAAAAATCAGAATATCATCCAGATACACAATCATAAATTTATCCAAATAATCGCGAAAAATATCATGCATAAAGGACTGGAAAACTGACGGAGCATTTGAAAGACCAAAAGGCATCACTAAATACTCAAAGTGGCCCTCGGGCGTATTAAATACGGTTTTCCACTCATCCCCCTGCCTGATTCGCACCAAATTATACGCCCCACGAAGGTCAATCTTAGAGAACCACTTGGCCCCCTTTATGCGAGCAAACAAATCAGTCAGCAACGGCAATGGGTATTGATATTTTACAGTGATTTTATTCAAAAGCCGATAATCGATACATGGTCTCAAAGAGCCGTCTTTTTTTGACACAAAGAAAAAACCGGCTCCTAAGGGAGATGACGATGGACGAATATGTCCCTTTTCCAAGGACTCCTTTATATATTCTCGCATAGCAGCATGTTCAGGCACAGACAGATTAAATAAACGACCCTTTGGGTATTTACTACCCGGGATTAAATCTATGGCACAATCGCACTCTCGGTGCGGAGGTAACGAACCAAGCTTGGATTCTTCAAAGACGTCACGATAGTCAGACAGGAACTCAGGAATTTCAGAGGGAATAGATGATGAAATGGAAACCACAGGTACATCCCCATGAGCCCCCTTACATTCCCAGCTCAACACAGACATAGCTCTCCAGTCGAGGACTGGGTTGTGAGATTGCAGCCAAGGCAATCCTAGCACCAAATCATCATGTAGATTATACAGCACCAGAAAGCGAATAATCTCCTGGTGATCCGGATTAATACGCATAGTTACTTGTGTCCAGTATTGTGGTTTATTATTAGCCAATGGGGTGGAGTCAATCCCCTTCAGAGGAATAGGAGTCTCCAAAGGCTCTAAATCATACCCACAGCGTTTGGCAAAGGACCAATCCATAAGACTCAAAGCGGCGCCAGAGTCGACATAGGCGTCCGTGGTAATAGATGACAAAGAGCAAATCAGGGTCACAGATAGAATAAACTTAGACTGTAAGGTGAAAATGGAAACAGATTTATCAAACTTTTTAGTGCGCTTAGAGCATGCTGATATAACATGAGTAGAATCACCACAATAGAAACACAACCCATTTTTCCGTCTAAAATTCTGCCGCTCGCTTCGGGACAGAATTCTATCACACTGCATACTCTCTGGCGACTTCTCAGTGGACACCGCCAGATGGTGCACTGGTTTGCGCTCCCGCAAACGCCTATCGATCTGAATAGCCATAGTCATGGACTCATTCAGACCTGCAGGCACAGGGAACCCCACCATAACATCCTTAATGGCATCAGAGAGACCCTCTCTGAAAGTCGCCGCCAGGGCGCACTCATTCCACTGAGTAAGCACAGACCATTTACGGAATCTTTGGCAGTAAATTTCCGCTTCATCTTGCCCCTGAGATAGGGACATCAAAGTTTTTTCTGCCTGAAGCTCCAAATGAGGTTCGTCATAAAGCAACCCCAAGGCCAGAAAAAACGCATCCACATTGAGCAACGCAGGATCCCCTGGTGTCAATGAAAAAGCCCAGTCTTGAGGGTCGCCCCGGAGCAAGGAAATCACAATCCTGACCTGCTGTGCAGGGTCTCCGGCAGAGCGAAATTTCAGGGACAAAAATAATTTGCAATTATTTCGAAAATTCTGAAACCCAGATCTATTCCCCGAGAAAAATTCCGGCAAAGGAATTCTCGGCTCAGATACAGGTGCATGATAAACAAAGTCTTGCAAATTTTGTACCTTCGTGGCGAGATTATTCAAACCTGCAGTTACACTCTGAAGATCCATTACAAACAGGTGGACACGGAGCCATTCAAAAAAAAAAAAAAAAAAAAAAAATCTCAGCAGACTTCTTATTTCTCTCCTTTCTCAGCCAAGGATTTTAACCCTTTAGTGGGCCGGTCAAACTGTCATGTTCTCAATGGCAAGAGAACATAGCATCAGCATATATAGGAACTAGCTCTTGGAAGATGGGAACTGAGCTGACCATGAACTAAACCTAACGCACAACTAGCAGTGGCCGGGTAGCATGCCTACGTTGATTCTAGATGCCCAGCACCAGCCGGAGGACTAAATAATGCTAGCAGAGGAAAATATTAGTCCTAGCTCACCTCTAGAGAAATACCCCGAAAGGAGACAGAGGCCCCCCACATGTATTGGCGGTGAATAAAGATGAAATAACAAACGTAGTATGAAAATAGGTTTAGCAAATTTGAGGTCCACTTACTACATAGCAGAAGACAGAAAGGACACTTTCATGGTCAGCTGAAAACCCTATCAAAACACCATCCAGAAATTACTTTAAAACTCTGGCATTAACTCATAACACCAGAGTGGCAATTCCTGTTCACAAGAGCTTTCCAGACACAGTAACGAAACTACAGCTGTGAACTGGAACAAAAATGCAAAAACAAACATGGACAAGAGTCCAACTTATCTAGTAGTTGTCTAGGAGCAGGAACAAGCACAGAGAGGCTTCTGATAACATTGTTGACCGGCAAGCAACTAACAGAGCAGCAAGGTTATATAGCGACTCCCACATCTTGATGGGAACAGGTGAACAGAGAAGATGAAGACACCAGTTCAATTCCACCAGTAGCCACCGGGGGAGCCCAGAATCCAAATTCACAACAGTACCTGTACTGACCGCAAACCCTAAACTAACACCGCAACTAGAAGTAGCCGTGGGGTGTGCCTAACACGTACTAGACACCTCGACACAGCCGGAGGACTAAATACCCCTATAGATGGAAATGGGAATTCTATCTTGCCTCAGAGCAGAACCCCAGAGGATAGGCAGCCCCCCACAAATATTGACTGTGAGTATAAGAGGAAAAACACACGCAGGCAGAAAAACAGGATTTAGCAAAAGAGGCACTTCTAGCTAAACAGAATAGGATAGGACAGAATTCTAAGCGGTCAGTATTAAAATCCTAAAAATATCCACAGCAGATAATACAAATATTCTACATCTAACTAAAGACATAGAAAGTATATCTGCATCTCCTGAGAATCCAGCATGACTGAAAAATCCAAACAAAGTCTAAGCTGGACAAAAACACAATGAATTGCACTGAATTGCAAAGCACACTGCATGTGTGCACAGAGACAAAAAAACAGACACTTATCTTAGCTGAATTGGCAGTAGGGCATGAGGAGCCAGAGAGAGATGCAATCCCTCCAAGTACAATGGACAACTGGCATGGACTCATGGATCCTGCAATCCTAAATACCTAATAGAGCTGCAATCAGCAGAAACACCTGCCCGGATTACAACCCCAAGACAACTGCACTACCACCAACAACCACCGGAGGGAGCCCAAGAGCAGAATTCACAACAGTACCCCCCCTTGAAGAGGGGTCACCGAACCCTCTCCAGAGCCCCCAGGCCAATCAGGACGAGCCAGATGAAAGGCATGGACCAAATCAGCAGCATGGACATCAGAGGCAAAATCCCAAGAATTATCCTCCTGGCCATAACCCTTCCATTTGACAAGGTACTGAAGCCTCCGCCTCGAAAAGCGAGAATCCAAAATGTTCTCAACCACATACTCCAACTCCCCATCAACCAACACAGGAGCAGGAGGATCAACCGAGGGAACAACGGGCACCACATATTTCCGTAATAAAGATCTATGGAAAACATTATGGATGGCAAAAGAGGCCGGAAGGGCCAAACAAAAGGACACAGAATTGATAATCTCAGAAATCCTATAAGGACTAGTGTTGAGCATTCCGATACCGCAAGTATCGGCCGATACTTGCGGGTATCGGAATTCCGATACCGAGATCCGATACTTTTGTGGTATCGGGTATCGGTATCGAAACAACATTAATGTGTAAAATAAAGAATTAAAATAAAAAATATTGCTATACTCACCTCTCCGACGCAGCCTGGACCTCACCGAGGGAACCGGCAGCGTTCTTTGCTTAAAATTATTTCCTTCCGTGACGTCACGGCTTGTGATTGGGCGTGTGCCGCCCATGTGGCCGTGACGTAATTTCAGGTCCTGAATGCAGAATTAGGCACACAGGACCTGAAATTACGTCACGGCTTGCTGTGATTGGTCGCGTCGCGGTCACATGGGCGGCACGCAACCAATCACAAGCCGTGACGTAATTTTAAAATGATCGCGTTTCCTGCCTCCCGTGACGTCACGGCTTGTGATTGGTCGCGTCACCCATGTGACCGCGACACGACCAATCACAAGCCGGAACGTAATTTTAAAATCCTGAATGCCTAGAATTAGGCATTGAGGACCTGAAAATTACGTCACGGCTTGCTGTGATTGGTCGCGTCGCGGCCACATGGGCGGCACGCGACCAATCACAAGCCGTGACGTCACGGAAGGAAGTAAACGCGTGCATTTTAAGCAAAGAACGCTGCCGGTTCCCTCGGTGAGGTCCAGGCTGCGTCGGAGAGGTGAGTATAGCAATATTTTTTATTTTAATTCTTTATTTTACACATTAATATGGATTCCAGGGCCTGAAGGAGAGTTTCCTCTCCTTCAGACCCTGGGAACCATCAGGGATACCGTCCAATACTTGAGTCCCATTGACTTGTATTGGTATCGGGTATCGGTATCGGATTAGATCCGATACTTTGCCGGTATCGGCCGATACTTTCCGATACCGATACTTTCAAGTATCGGACGGTATCGCTCAACACTAATAAGGACCAATAAACCGAGGCTTAAACTTAGGGGAAGAAACCTTCATAGGAACATGACGGGAAGACAACCAGACCAAATCCCCAACCCGAAGCCGGGAACCAACACACCGACGACGGTTAGCAAAACGCTGAGCCTCCTCCTGAGACAACACCAAATTGTCCACCACATGAGCCCAAATCTGCTGCAACCTGTCAACCACAGAATCCACACCAGGACAATCAGAAGGTTCAACTTGCCCCGAAGAAAAACGAGGATGAAAAAAAAATTACAAAAGAAGGGCGAAACCAAGGTAGCCGAACTAGCCCGATTATTAAGGGCAAACTCGGCCAATGGCAAGAAAGCCACCCAATCATCCTGATCAGCAGACACAAAGCATCTCAAATAAGTTTCCAAAGTCTGATTAGTTCGCTCGGTCTGGCCATTTGTCTGAGGATGAAATGCAAAAGAAAAAGACAAATCAATGCCCAGCCTAGCACAAAAGGCCCGCCAAAACCTAGAAACAAACTGGGAACCTCTGTCGGACACAATATTCTCCGGAATACCATGCAAACGAACCACATGCTGAAAAAACAACGGAACCAAATCAGAAGAGGAAGGCAATTTAGGCAAAGGCATCAAATGAACCATCTTAGAAAACCGGTCACAAACCACCCAGATAACAGACATCCTCTGGGAAACCGGAAGATCTGAAATAAAATCCATAGAAATATGCGTCCAGGGCCTCTCAGGGACCGGCAAAGGCAAAAGCAACCCACTAGCACGGGAACAACAAGGCTTGGCCTGCGTACAAGTCCCACAGAACTGCACAAAAGAACGCACATCACGCGACAAAGAAGGCCACCAAAAGGACCTACCAACCAAATCTCTGGTACCAAAAATACCAGGATGGCCAGCCAACACAGAACAATGAACCTCAGAAATCACTCTATTAGTCCATCTATCAGGAACAAACAGTTTCCCCACTGGACAGCCGTCAGGTTTGTCAGTCTGAAATTCCTGCAGAACCCGTCGCAAATCAGGGGAAATGGCAGAAAGGACCACCCCTTCCTTCAGAATGCCGACTGGCTCCAATACCTCAGGAGAATCAGGCAAAAAACTCCTAGAGAGGGCATCAGCCTTAACATTCTTAGAACCCGGAAGATACGAGACCACAAAATCAAAACGGGAGAAAAACAGGGACCATCGAGCCTGTCTAGGATTCAGCCGTTTGGCAGATTCGAGGTAAATCAGATTTTTATGATCGGTCAAGACCACAATACGGTGCTTGGCTCCCTCAAGCCAATGTCGCCATTCCTCAAACGCCCACTTCATAGCCAACAACTCCCGATTGCCGACATCATAATTGCGTTCAGCAGGCGAAAACGTACGGGAAAAGAAGGCACACGGTTTCATCAAGGAACCATCAGAATTCCTCTGAGACAAAACGGCCCCTGCCCCAATTTCAGAAGCGTCAACCTCAACCTGAAACGGAAGAGAAACATCTGGCTGACGCAACACCGGGGCAGAAGTAAATTGGTGTTTAAGCTCCTGAAAGGCAGAGACAGCCACAGGGGACCAATTCGTTACATCAGCGCCTTTCTTCGTCAAATCGGTCAGGGGTTTAACCACACTGGAGAAGTTAGCAATGAAACGGCGATAAAAATTAGCAAAGCCCAGAAATTTCTGAAGGCTCTTCACGGATGTGGGCTGAATCCAATCATGAATGGCCTGAACCTTAACCGGATCCATCTCTATAGATGAGGGAGAAAAAATGAAGCCCAAAAAAGAAACCTTCTGCACTCCAAAGAGACACTTAGACCCCTTCACAAACAAAGCATTATCACGAAGGATCTGAAATACCATCCTGACCTGTTTCACATGAGACTCCCAATCATCGGAAAAAATTAAGATGTCATCCAAATATACAATCATGAATTTATCAAGATAATTCCGGAAGATATCATGCATGAAGGACTGAAAAACAGATGGAGCATTAGAGAGCCAGAATGGCATCACAAGGTATTCAGAATGGCCTTCGGGCGTATTAAACGCAGTTTTCCATTCGTCACCCTGCTTAATACGAACAAGATTATATGCCCCCCGAAGGTCAATTTTAGTAAACCAACTAGCCCCCTTAATCCTGGCAAACAAATCGGAAAGCAAAGGTAAAGGGCATTGAAACTTGACCGTGATCTTATTCAAAAGGCGATAATCAATACAGGGTCTCAAGGAGCCATCCTTCTTAGCAACAAAAAAAAATCCCGCTCCCAACGGTGAAGAAGATGGCCAAATATGCCCTTTCTCCAAAGACTCCTTAACATAACTCCGCATGGCGGTATGTTCCGGCACAGACAGGTTGAAAAGTCGGCCCTTAGGAAACTTACAGCCTGGAATCAAGTCAATAGCACAATCACAGTCCCTATGCGGTGGAAGGGAACTGGACTTGGGCTCATCAAATACATCCTGAAAATCAGACAAAAACTCTGGAACTTCAGAAGAGGAGGAAGAGGAGATTGACATCAAAGGAACGTCATTATGAACCCCCTGACAACCCCAACTAGTCACAGACATAGACTTCCAATCCAACACAGGATTATGTATCTGCAACCATGGAAAATCCAGCACAATAGCATCATGTAAATTATGCAACACCAGAAAACGACAATCTTCCTGATGGGCTGGCGCCATGCACATGGTCACCTGTGTCCAAAACGGGTTTATTTTTAGCCAAAGGTGTAGCATCAATGCCCCTTAAAGGAATAGGGTTCTGCAAAGACTGCAAGGGGAAACCACAACGCCTGGCAAATTCAAAGTCCATTAAATTCAGAGCGGCGCCCGAGTCCACAAACACCATGACAGAAAATGGCGACAATGAGCAGATCAAGGTCACAGATAACAGAAATTTAGGTTGTACAGTTCCGATGGTAACTGAACTAGCGATTCTTTTTGTATGCTTTGGGCAGACTGAAATGACATGAGAAGCATCGCCACAATAAAAACACAACCTATTCTGACATCTGAATCCTTGTTGTTCCGTTCTGGACAGAATCCTATCACACTGCATAGGCTCAGGCATCTGCTCTGAGGACAACGCCACAGCGCGCACAGTTCTGCGCTCCCGCAAGCGCCGATCAATCTGAATGGCCAGAGACATAGAATCACTCAGACCAACAGGCGTGGGAAACCCCACCATAACATCTTTAACAGATTTAGAAAGACCCTTTCTGAAAATTGCCGCCAAAGCATCCTCATTCCATTTAGTCAGCACAGACCATTTTCTAAATTTCTGACAATACAATTCTGCCGCTTCTTGACCCTGAGACAGGGCCAACAAGGTCTTCTCGGCTTGATCCACAGAATTTGGTTCATCATATAATAATCCTAGAGCCTGAAAAAAGGCATCTACATTAAGCAAGGCCGGATTCCCAGATTCCAGGGAAAATGCCCAATCCTGAGGGTCGCCACGCAGCAGGGAGATGACAATTTTAACCTGCTGAATGGGATCACCAGAGGAACGAGGCTTCAGAGCAAAAAACAGTTTACAGTTGTTTTTAAAACTCAAAAATTTGGACCTGTCCCCAAAAAACAAATCAGGAGTAGGAATCCTAGGCTCTAAAAGCGGAGTCTGAACAATATAATCAGAAATACCCTGTACCCTAGCAGCAAGCTGGTCTACACGAGAAACTAATCCCTGAACATCCATGCTAGCACAAGACTCCTCAGCCACCCAGAGGAAAAGAGGGAAGAAAAGACCAAGCAGGCTACAGAAAAAAAAATGGCTCTTTCTTCCCTTCTTCTGAGATGCATTTAACTCATTGTTGTCCAGTTGTACTGTTATGATCCGGTGACCTTGGAGCTGCATGAAACTTTCTCAGGAGTAGGTGGTACCTGTACTGACCGCAAACCCTAAACTAACACTGCAACTAGAAGTAGCCGTGGGGTGTACCTAACACGTCCTAGACACCTCGACACAGCCGTAGGACTAAATACCCCTATAGATGGAAATGGGAATTCTATCTTGCCTCAGAGCATAACCCCAGAGGATAGGCAGCCCCCCACAAATATTGACTGTGAGTATAAGTGAAAAACACACGCAGGCAGAAAAACAGGATTTAGCAAAAGAGGCACTTCTAGCTAAACAGAAAAGGATAGAACAGAATTCTAAGCGGTCAGTATTAAAATCCTAAAAATATCCACAGCAGATAATACAAATATTCTACATCTAACTAAAGACATAGAAAGTATATCTGCATCTCCTGAGAATCCAGCATGACTGAAAAATCCAAACAAAGTCTAAGCTGGACAAAAACACAATGAATTGCACTGAATGGCAAAGCACACTGCATGTGTGCACAGAGACAAAAAACCAGACACTTATCTTAGCTGAATTGGCAGCAGGGCATGAGGAGCCAGAGAGAGATGCAATCCCTCCAAGTACAATGGACAACTGGCATGGACTCATGGATCCTGCAATCCTAAATACCTAATAGAGCTGCAATCAGCAGAAACACCTGCCTGGATTACAACCCCAAGACAACTGCACTACCACCAACAACCACCGGAGGGAGCCCAAGAGCAGAATTCACAACAATAGGCCCAAAAAAGTAAGTAGGCTAAATGCAGTTCAAAATTGGTAACAGTAGTAAATTGGTGGTATGGCTTTGTTCTGCAGAGGACAATTGTAAGGAGTGGCAGACACAGTTAGTAGGCCCAAAAAAGTAAGTAGGCTAAATGCAGTTCAAAATTGGTAACAGGAGTTAACTGGCGGCATAGCTTTGTTCAGCGGAGGACAATTGTAAGGAGTGGCAGACATAGTTAGTAGGCACAAAAAAGTAAGTAGGCCAAATGCAGTTCAAAATTGGTAACAGGAGTAAACTGGCAGCATAGCTTTGTTCAGCGGAGGACAATTGTAATGGGAGGCAGACACAGTTATTAGGCCTAAATAAGTAGGCTAAATGCAGTTCAAAACTAGTAAAAGGACTAAACAGGCAGCATAGCTTTGTGCAGTGGAGGACAACTGTAATGGGAGTCAGACAGTTAGTAGGCCTAAATAAGTAGGCTAAATGCAGTTCAAAACTGGTAAAAGGACTAAACTGGCGGCATAGCTTTGTGCAGTGGAGGACAACTGTAATGGGAGGCAGACACAGTTAGTAGGCCCAAAAAAGTAAGTAGGCTAAATGCAGTTCAAAATTAGTAACAGGAGTAAACTGGCGGCATAGCTTTGTTCAGCAGAGGACAATTGTAATGGGAGGCAGACACAGTTATTAGGCCTAAATAAGTAGGCTAAATGCAGTTCAAAACTAGTAAAAGGACTAAACAGGCAGCATAGCTTTGTGCAGTGGAGGACAACTGTAATGGGAGGCAGACACAGTTAGTAGGCCTAAATAAGTAGGCTAAATGCAGTTCAAAACTGGTAAAAGGACTAAACTGGCGGCATAGCTTTGTGCAGTGGAGGACAACTGTAATGGGAGGCAGACACAGTTAGTAGGCCCAAAAAAGTAAGTAGGCTAAATGCAGTTCAAAATTTGTAACAGGAGTAAACTGGCGGCATAGGTTTGTTCAGCGGAGGACAATTGTAAGGAGTGGCAGACACAGTTAATAGGCCCAAAAAAGTAAGTAGGCTAAATGCAATTCAAAATTGGTAACAGTAGTAAACTGGCGGTATGGCTTTGTTCAGCAGAGGACAATTGTAAGGAGTGGCAGACACAGTTAGTAGGCGTAAAAAAGTAAGTAGGCTAAATGCAGTTCAAAATTGGTAACAGGAGTAAACTGGCGGCATAGCTTTGTTCAGCGGAGGACAATTGTAAGGAGTGGCAGACACAGTTAGTAGGCGTAAAAAAGTAAGTAGGCTAAATGCAGTTCAAAATTGGTAACAGGAGTAAACTGGCGGCATAGCTTTGTTCAGCGGAGGACAACTGTAATGAGAGGCTGACACAGTTAGTAGGCCCAAAAAAGTAAGTAGGCTAAATGCAGTTCAAAATTGGTAATAGGAGGAAACTGGCGGCATAGCTTTGTTGAGCGGAGGACATTTGTAAGGAGTGGCAGACACAGTTTGTAGGCCCAAAAAAGTAAGTAGGCTAAATGCAGTTCAAAATTGGTAACAGGAGTAAACTGGCGGCATAGCTTTGTTCAGCAGAGGACAATTGTAAGAAGTGGCAGGCACAGTTAGAAGACTAAAAAGTAAGTAGGCTAAATGCAGTTCAAAATTGGTAACAGTAGTAAACTGGGGGTATTTGTTGTGATTTTGCTTTTTGCTCCCTCTAGTGGTCATTAGTGATTTGACTCTGGAGCGTCTGTTTTTTCCTATATCCTCACCTGGGCCGTTAGTTAGGGGCGTTGCTATATAAGCTCCCTGGACCTTCAGTTCAATGCCTGGCATCGTTGAAATCAGAGCTAATCTGTTGTGCTCTTGTCCTCTGATCCTGGTTCCTGTTTTTCAAGCTAAGTCTGCTTCATTGCTTTTGCTTTTGTTTTGTTTTGTATTTTTGTCCAGCTTGTTCCAATCTGTATTCTGACCTTTGCTGGAAGCTCTAGGGGGCTGGTGTTCTCCCCCCGGACCGTTAGACGGTTCGGGGGTTCTTGAATCTCCAGCGTGGATTTTTATAGGGTTTTTGTTGACCAGATAAGTTATCTTGCTTTATTCTGCTATTAGTAAGCTGGCCTCTCTTTGCTGAACCTGGTTCATTTCTGTGTTTGTCATTTCCTCTTACCTCACCGTTATTATTTGTGGGGGGCTTGTATCTTGCTTTGGGGTCCCTTTCTCTGGAGGCAAGAGAGGTCTTTGTTTTCTTCTCCTAGGGGTAGTTAGATTCTCCGGCTGGCGCGAGTCATCTAGCGATCACCGTAGGCATGATCCCCGGCTACTTCTAGTGTTGGCGTTAGGAGTAGCTATTTGGTCAACCCAGTTACCACAGCCCTATGAGCTGGATTTTTGTATCTCGCAGACTTACACGTTCCTCTGAGACCCTGTCCACTGGGGTCATAACAGTATGCCAGGCCAGTATTAAATGTTTAATGCATTGCAGAAGTGGGATTATAAGAAAGAAAATTTTGAGTTTTTTTTTTTTTTTCTCTCTCATTTTTTTTTTTTTTTTTTCTTTTCCCCTTTACCTCAGAGTGGCTTAAGCTTGCTGCAGACATGAATGTCCAGACCTTGATTACAAGTGTGGACCAGCTTGCCGCTCGTGTGCAGGGTATACAAGATTATGTTACCAGAAATCCTAGGTCTGAACCCAAGATTCCGATTCCTGAACTGTTTTCAGGAGACCGATTTAAGTTTAGGAATTTCAGGAATAATTGTAAATTGTTTTTTTCCCTGAAACCTTGTTCCTCTGGAGACTCTGCTCAACAAGTAAAAATTGTTATTTCATTCTTACGGGGTGACCCTCAAGATTGGGCTTTTTCGCTGGCGCCAGGAGATCCGGCATTGGCTGATATTGATGCGTTTTTTCTGGCGCTCGGTTTACTTTATGAGGAACCCAATCTTGAGATTCAGGCAGAGAAAGCCTTGCTGGCTATGTCTCAGGGCCAGGACGAGGCTGAGGTGTATTGCCAAAAATTTCGGAAATGGTCCGTGCTGACACATTGGAACGAGTGTGCACTGGCCGCTAATTTTAGAAATGGCCTTTCTGAGGCCATTAAGAATGTTATGGTGGGTTTTCCCATTCCCACAGGTCTGAATGATACCATGTCCCTGGCTATTCAAATTGACCGGCGGTTGCGGGAGCGCAAAACCGCAAATTCCCTCATGGTGTTGTCTGAACGGACACCTGATTTGATGCAATGTGATAGAATCCTGACTAGAAATGAGAGGAAAATTCATAGACGCCGGAATGGCTTGTGCTACTACTGTGGTGATTCTACACATGTTATCTCAGCATGCTCTAAACGTATATCTAAGGTTGTTAGTCCTGTCACCGTTGGTAATTTGCATCCTAAGTTTATTCTGTCTGTGACTTTGATTTGCTCATTGTCATCTTATCCTGTCATGGCGTTTGTAGATTCAGGTGCTGCCCTGAGTCTCATGGATCTGTCATTTGCTAAGCGCTGTGGTTTTATTCTTGAACCATTGGAAAATCCTATCCCTCTTAGGGGTATTGATGCTACGCCATTGGCAGAAAATAAGCCGCAGTATTGGACACAGGTTACCATGTGTATGACTCCTGAACACCGCGAGGTGATACGTTTCCTGGTTTTACATAAAATGCATGATTTGGTTGTTTTAGGGCTGCCATGGTTACAGACCCATAATCCAGTCCTTGACTGGAAGGCTATGTCAGTGTCTAGTTGGGGCTGTCTTGGTATTCATGAGGATTCCCTGCCTGTGTCTATTGCTTCTTCTACGCCTTCGGAAGTTCCGGAGTATTTGTCTGATTATCAGGATGTCTTCAGCGAGTCTAGGTCAAGTGCATTGCCTCCTCATAGGGAATGTGACTGTGCAATAGATTTGATTCCTGGCAGTAAGTTTCCTAAGGGAAGACTGTTTAATCTGTCGATACCTGAACATACCGCTATGCGTTCATATATCAAGGAGTCTCTGGAGAAAGGACACATCCGTCCGTCTTCTTCCCCTCTTGGTGCGGGATTCTTTTTTGTGGCTAAAAAGGACGAATCTTTGAGGCCTTGTATTGACTATCGGCTTTTAAATAAGATCACTGTCAAATTTCAGTATCCTTTGCCGCTGTTGTCTGACTTGTTTGCCCGGATTAAGGGTGCCAAGTGGTTTACCAAGATAGACCTTCGTGGTGCGTACAACCTTGTGCGCATTAGGCAGGGCGATGAATGGAAAACCGCATTCAATACGCCCGAGGGTCATTTTGAGTACTTGGTGATGCCTTTTGGGCTCTCTAATGCCCCTTCAGTTTTTCAGTCCTTTATGCATGACATTTTCCGGAACTATCTGGATAAATTTTTGATCGTTTATCTGGATGATATTCTGGTTTTTTCTGATGATTGGGACTCGCATGTGGAGCAGGTCAGGATGGTCTTTAAAATTTTGCGTGAGAATTCTTTGTTTGTCAAGGGCTCAAAGTGTCTTTTTGGTGTACAGAAGGTTCCCTTTTTGGGGTTCATTTTTTCCCCTTCTGCTGTGGAGATGGACCCAGTCAAGGTCCGAGCTATTCTTGATTGGACTCAGCCCTCGTCAGTTAAGAGTCTTCAGAAGTTCTTGGGTTTCGCTAACTTCTACCGTCGTTTTATCGCTAACTTTTCTAGCATTGTGAAACCTTTGACGGATATGACCAAGAAGGGCTCCGATGTGGTTAATTGGGCTCCTGCTGCCGTGGAGGCTTTCCAGGAGTTGAAACGTCGATTTACTTCGGCGCCTGTTTTGTGCCAGCCTGATGTCTCGCTTCCCTTTCAAGTTGAGGTGGATGCTTCAGAGATTGGAGCAGGGGCCGTTTTGTCGCAGAGAGGCCCTGGTTGCTCTGTTATGAGACCTTGCGCCTTTTTCTCTAGGAAGTTTTCGCCTGCGGAGCGAAATTATGATGTGGGCAATCGGGAGTTGTTGGCCATGAAATGGGCATTTGAGGAGTGGCGTCATTGGCTCGAGGGTGCTAAGCATCGTGTGGTGGTCTTAACTGATCACAAAAATCTGATGTATCTCGAGTCTGCTAAACGCCTGAATCCTAGACAGGCCCGCTGGTCATTGCTTTTCTCCCGTTTTGACTTTGTTGTCTCGTATTTACCAGGTTCAAAGAATGTGAAGGCCGATGCTCTTTCCAGGAGCTTTGTGCCTGATGCTCCTGGAGTCGCTGAACCTGTTGGTATTCTTAAAGATGGTATTATCTTGTCAGCTATTTCTCCAGATCTGCGACGTGTGTTGCAGAGATTTCAGACTGATAGGCCTGATTCTTGTCCACCTGACAGACTGTTTGTGCCTGATAAGTGGACCAGCAGAGTCATTTCCGAGGTTCATTCCTCGGTGTTGGCAGGTCACCCAGGAATTTTTGGCACCAGAGATCTGGTGGCCAGATCCTTTTGGTGGCCTTCCTTGTCTAGGGATGTGCGGTCATTTGTACAGTCCTGTGGGACTTGTGCTCGAGCTAAGCCTTGCTGTTCTCGTGCCAGCGGCTTGCTCTTGCCCTTGCCTGTCCCTAAGAGACCTTGGACACATATCTCCATGGATTTCATTTCTGATCTTCCGGTGTCTCAAGGCATGTCTGTTATCTGGGTTATATGTGATCGCTTCTCCAAGATGGTCCATTTGGTTCCTCTGCCTAAGCTGCCTTCCTCTTCCGATCTGGTTCCTGTGTTTTTCCAGAACGTGGTTCGTTTGCACGGCATCCCTGAGAATATTGTGTCAGACAGAGGATCCCAGTTCGTTTCCAGATTCTGGCGATCCTTTTGTAGTAGGATGGGCATTGACTTGTCGTTTTCGTCTGCTTTCCATCCTCAGACTAATGGACAGACGGAGCGAACTAATCAGACTTTGGAGGCTTATTTGAGGTGTTTTGTCTCTGCCGATCAGGACGATTGGGTGACCTTCTTGCCGTTAGCTGAGTTTGCCCTTAATAATCGGGCTAGTTCCGCCACTTTGGTTTCGCCGTTTTTCTGCAACTCTGGTTTCCACCCTCGTTTTTCTTCGGGTCATGTGGAACCTTCTGACTGCCCTGGGGTGGATTCTGTGGTGGATAGGTTGCAGCAGATCTGGAATCTTGTGGTGGACAACTTGAAGTTGTCACAGGAAAGGGCTCAGCGCTTTGCCAACCGCCGCCGCGGTGTGGGTCCCCGACTGCGTGTTGGGGATTTGGTGTGGCTTTCTTCCCGCTTTGTTCCTATGAAGGTTTCCTCTCCCAAATTTAAGCCTCGTTTTATTGGTCCTTACAGGATATTGGAAATTCTTAATCCTGTATCCTTTCGCCTGGATCTTCCTGTGTCGTTTGCTATCCACAACGTGTTTCATAGGTCCTTATTGCGGCGGTACGTTGTGCCTGTGGTTCCTTCTGCTGAGCCTCCTGCTCCGGTGTTGGTTGAGGGTGAGTTGGAGTACGTGGTGGAGAAGATCTTGGATTCTCGTCTCTCCAGGCGGAGGCTTCAGTACCTGGTCAAGTGGAAGGGCTATGGTCAGGAAGATAATTCCTGGGTGGTCGCCTCTGATGTTCATGCGGCCGATTTAGTTCGTGCCTTTCACGCCGCTCATCCTGATCGCCCTGGTGGTCGTGGTGAGGGTTCGGTGACCCCTCACTAAGGGGGGGGTACTGTTGTGATTTTGCTTTTTGCTCCCTCTAGTGGTCATTAGTGATTTGACTCTGGAGCGTCTGTTTTTTCCTATATCCTCACCTGGGCCGTTAGTTAGGGGCGTTGCTATATAAGCTCCCTGGACCTTCAGTTCAATGCCTGGCATCGTTGAAATCAGAGCTAATCTGTTGTGCTCTTGTCCTCTGATCCTGGTTCCTGTTTTTCAAGCTAAGTCTGCTTCATTGCTTTTGCTTTTGTTTTGTTTTGTATTTTTGTCCAGCTTGTTCCAATCTGTATTCTGACCTTTGCTGGAAGCTCTAGGGGGCTGGTGTTCTCCCCCCGGACCGTTAGACGGTTCGGGGGTTCTTGAATCTCCAGCGTGGATTTTTATAGGGTTTTTGTTGACCAGATAAGTTATCTTGCTTTATTCTGCTATTAGTAAGCTGGCCTCTCTTTGCTGAACCTGGTTCATTTCTGTGTTTGTCATTTCCTCTTACCTCACCGTTATTATTTGTGGGGGGCTTGTATCTTGCTTTGGGGTCCCTTTCTCTGGAGGCAAGAGAGGTCTTTGTTTTCTTCTCCTAGGGGTAGTTAGATTCTCTGGCTGGCGCGAGTCATCTAGCGATCACCGTAGGCATGATCCCCGGCTACTTCTAGTGTTGGCGTTAGGAGTAGCTATTTGGTCAACCCAGTTACCACAGCCCTATGAGCTGGATTTTTGTATCTCGCAGACTTACACGTTCCTCTGAGACCCTGTCCACTGGGGTCATAACAGGTATTGCTTTGTTCAGCAGAGGACAATTGTAATGAGCGGCTGACACAGTTAGTAGGCCCAAAAAAGTAAGTAGGCTAAATGCAGTTCAAAATTGGTAACAGTAGTAAACTGGGGGTATTGCTTTGTTCAGCAGAGGACAATTGTAATGAGCGGCTGACACAGTTAGTAGGCCCAAAAAAGTAAGTAGGCTAAATGCAGTTCAAAATTTGTAACTGGAATAAACTGGCAGCATAGCTTTGTTCAGCGGAGGACAATTGTAAGGAGTGGCTGACACAGTTAGTAGGCCCAAAAAAGTAAGTAGGCTAAATGCTGTTCAAAACTGGTAAAAGGCTAAACAGGCGGCATAGCTTTGTGCAGTGGAGGACAACTGTAATGGGAGGTAGACACAGTTAGTAGGCCTAAATAAGTAGGCTAAATGCAGTTCAAAACTGGTAAAAGGACTAAACTGGCGGCATAGCTTTGTGCAGTAGAGGACAACTGTAATGGGAGGCAGACACAGTTAGTAGGCCCCAAAAAAGTAAGTAGGCTAAATGCAGTTCAAAACTGGTAAAAGGATTAAACAGGCAGCATAGCTGTGTGCAATGGAGGACAACTGTAATGGTAGGTAGACATAGTTAGTAGGCCTAAATATGTAGGCTAAATGCAGTTCAAAACTGGTAAAAGGACTAGACAAGCGGCATAGCTTTGTGCAGTGGAGGACAACTGTAATGGGAGGCAGACACAGTTAGTAGGCCCAAAAAAGTAAGTAGGCTAAATGCAGTTCAAAACTGGTAAAAGGACTAAACAGGCGGCATAGCTTTGTGAGGACAATTGTAAGGAGTAGCAGACTAAGTTAGTAGGCCCAAATAATAAAGTGGTCTAAATGTCAGCCAAAAAATTGGTCATAAGTAAACAGGTGGCATACCTAGGTACAGGGGTGGGCTCCTCTGCTGAGTAGCAGACAGTGGTAGTTGGTGCAAAGTATTAAATGGTCTAAATGGAGGCCAGGGCCCCTGTATATTTTAACTATCATCTATCATTTTAACAAATTTGTATTGGCAGTGCCATTGAAGGATTTAACAGCACAGACTACACAGTGGTGGAGCAGGGAGAGGTAAGTATTGCAAGTGGTAGAGCGCTGTTCAAGCTGGGTGGGGACACTCTCTCATGGGCGGCGGTACTGGTACAGGGCCCCTCATATTACGACGGTGTGTCTGACGTTGGTTGTGCACCACCACCATCAGAGACACTTCACTGTACTATGAGGGACCCTGTGCCAGTGCCGTCGCCCAAGAGTGGGCACACCCACCTCTCCAGGCAAACGGCACTTGCACGGGTGCTTGCGCTAGGTGGTGACCATGGCCCTGTGGGGCGAGTCAGCCCATTTAGGGAGGTGTAAAAATGGCCTATGGTGGACATTCAGGAGCTGCAAATGGAGGAATTGGAGAAGTCAGGAGAAGAGGAGGCCAAAAGCAAGACATTTTTCAGGCAAACTACGTGTCAGCAGGGGAAGGTGGGGCCAAAAAATTGGAAATCCATGATTGGTTCATTTTAATGAAGGTTAGATCATCAACATTTCGGGTAGCCAGACGTGTCCTTTTTTCGGTCAGTATTGAACCAGCCGCACTGAAGACTCTTTCTGATAGCACACTAGCAGCAGGGCAAGCGAGCTCCTGCAATGCATATTCTGCCAATTCAGGCCAGGTGTCTATTTTAGATGCCCAGTAATCAAAGGGGAATGACCTGTGAGGGAGAACATCGATAAGGGCGGAAAAGTAGTTCGTAACCATACTGGACAAATGCAGTCTCCTGTCACTTTGAATCGATGCAGCAGTACCTGTCGTGTCTGCGGTCATTGCGAAATCACTCCACAACCTGGTCATAAAACCCCTCTGTCCAACGCCACTTCGGATTTATGCCCCTCTAACACCTCTGCCATGTTGCCCCCTGCAGCTCGTGTGAGAACCATCACCGCCGCTGTGTGCTGGGAATGCCTGAACCAAACGGTCTACAAGAGTTGCTTGTTTGGTAGCCAATATTTGCTCAAGGTTCTCATGTGGCATGATATTTTGTAATTTTCCTTTATATCGTGGATCCAGGAGTCAGGCCAACCAGTAATCGTCATCGGTCATCATTTTGATAATGCGGGGGTCCCTTTTTAGGATACGCAAGGCATAATCAGCCATGTGGGCCAATGTTCCAGGTGTCAATTCACTGCTTGTGCAGGGTTGAGGAGCACTTTCTTGCAAATCAACATCACTTGTGTCCCGCAAAAACCCTGTACCAGACCTTGCAACGCCACCAGTTTCTATTGCCCCCTGAGAAGCATCCTCCTCCCATAAATATTCATCCCCATCATCCTCCTCCTCCTTTTCGTCCGCCACCTTGTCCAGGAGAGTTCCCTGAGCAGACAATGGCTGACTGCCAACAATGGTTCCCTCATCCTCAGCTGCAGACGCCTGCTCCTTAATGTGCGTCAAACTTTGCATCAGCAGACGCATTAGGGGGATGCTCATGCTTATGATGGTGTCGTCTGCACTGACCAGCCGTGTGCATTCCTCAAAACACTGAAGGACTTGACAGAGGTCTTGTAGCTTCGACCACTGCACACCTGACAACTCCATGTCTGCCATCCAACTGCCTGCCCGTGTATGTGTATCCTCCCACAAATACATAACAGCACGACTCTGTTCGCACAGCCTCTGAAGCATGTGCAGTGTGGAGTTCCACCTTGGTGCAAGTTCGATTATTAGGCGATGCTGGGGAAGCTTCAACGATCGCTGATGGTTCAGCATACGGCTGGAGTGTACGGGCGAACGGCGGATGTGCGAGTAAAGTCTTCGCACCTTTAGTAGCAGGGCTGGTAACCCTGGATAATTTTTCAGGAAGCACTGCACCACCAGGTTCAAGGTGTGAGCCAGGCAAGGTATGTGTTTCAGTTGTGAAAGGGCTATGGCAGCCATGAAATTCCTTCCGTTATCACTGGCTACCTTGCCTGCCTCAAGATATAGACTGCCCAGCCATGACTGAGTTTCTTGCTGCAAGTACTCGGCCAGAACTTCCGCAGTGTGTCTGTTGTCGCCCAAACACTTCATTTCCAACACAACCTGCTGACGCTTACCACTAGCTGTTCCATAATGGGACACCTCGTGTGCAACACTGGCAGCTGCGGATGGAGTGGTCGTGCGACTGCGCTCTGTGGACGAGCTTTGGCTTCTGGAGGAGGAGGGGGAGGAGGAGGAGGGGTGGCGAACGCCTACAGACAACTGTTTCCTAGACCGTGGGCTAGGCAGAACTGTCCCACTATGGCTGTCCCCTGTGGACCCTGCATCCACCACATTAACCCAGTGCACCGTGATGGACACGTAACGTCCCTGGCCATGCCTACTGGTCCATGCATCTGTTGTGAGGTGCACTTTTCCACTGACTGATTGCCTCAGTGCATGGACAATGCGGTCTTTGACATGCTGGTGGAGGGCTGGGATGGCTGTTCTCGCAAAGAAGTGCCGACTGGGTAGGTCATAGCGTGGTACTGCGTAGACCATCAGGTCTTTGAAAGCTTCGCTTTCAACCAACCAGTAGGGCATAATCTCTAACGAGATTAGTCTAGCAATGTGGGCGCTCAAACCCTGTGTACGCGGATGAGAGGATGAGTACTTCCTTTTCCTAACGAGAGTCTCTTGTAGGGTGAGCTGGACTGGAGAGCTGCATATGGTGAAACTAGCGGTGGTGGTGGTGGTGGACATGGCGGATTGAGAGAGGGTTGGTGATGGTATTCTTGATGTTGACCTACATACAGTGTTTCCTACCAAAAACCTTGTGATTCCCTGACTGCTTTGGCCTTGCGACGATACCTCCATATTTGCTGCTGGTGGGGTCCTAACCGGTGGGCTTACAGTGAGGGAAGCAATGTAGCATTGCTGACTACCTTCATTCTGAGCAGGTGCACCAACGGCATGGGACGTTTGGTAGTTAGTCCAGGCTTGCAAGTGCATGCTGGTTAAATGTCTACGCATGCACGTTGTATTTAAATATTGGGGATTCTTCCCTCTGCTAAAGGTCTTTGAGCATTTCTTACAGATAACTTTGCACTGATCATTCGGATCTTGGTTAAAAAATTGCCACACTGCACTCTTCCTACTATGGAATACCTTTTCAGGCATTGCACGCTGTGCTACTTTCACCGGATGGCCACGCTGTCCTAAAACTGTTTTTGTTTTTGACAAACGTTTTTGTCCTGATACGGGCCTGCCAGATGACAGCTGGTGTGATGTAGATGGCTGCTGCGGATCATCCTCCTCCGCTTCTGAGCTACTGTCAGTGGCACCCTCTTCCCCCAATGGCTGCCAATCTGGGTCAACAACTGGGTCATCTATCACCTCCTCTTCTATGTCCTGTGCACCTTCCTGTCACCGTGTAAGGTGCTATAGCGTTCGGGTCGGGGCACCATAGTCTCATCAGGGTCAGGTACTGGCTCAGTACACTGCGAGGGCAATGTAGTGATCTGAGTCAATGGAACAGCATAATAATCTAGCTGTGGCTGTGCATCAGTGCACTCCATGTCCGATTCATCTTGTAATAGGTAGTTAACTATTTCCCTTTCTAACCCAGGCACGGTATGTGTAAAGAGCTCCATGGAGTAACCTGTTGTGTCGCCTGACGCATCCTTCACTGTTGGTTTGGGTGAAAAACACAAGGAAACGACTTGTTCCTGACCGGGAGCATCCACTGACGACTCGCTGCTTTTAAATTTGGAACTTTCTGAAGAGGAGGCGAAAGAGCTAGAGGGTGAGTCCGCAAGGAAAGCCAAAACTTTTTCCTGCTGGTCCGGCTTTAAAAGCGGTTTTTCCTACTTCCAGAAAAGGGAGCCTTCGAGGCCTTGTGTAGCCAGATGATGACGCAGGCTCAACAACTCGAGCATTAGGTGCTATTTTGCTTTTCCCACTACCACCAGATGCTCCACCACCACCACCACCATAAGTACCAGCTGGCAACGACCGCCCATGGCCTCTTCCACCAGACTTCCTCATTTTTGGGAAAATCTAACCAAAATAACAACCGTTATATGGTACTGTAAAACAAGGTAGAAGGTGTATATAAACTTGTTGAGAATTTAATTCTCCCTTTTTTTGGGGGGGAAACTGCACCAAAACTCAGGCCCAGTGTATAACACAACACAATGTAAGTGGCAGAAAGTGGCTGGCTGATATACGACAAACTAACAGGACTGACGTATATCCACTTTGTGACAATTTGAATCTCCCTTTTATTTTGGGGGGGAGACAGCACCACAACTCAGGCCCAGTGTATAAAACAACACAATGTAAGTGGCAAAACGTGGGTGGAAGATCAATGAAAAAATACAAGGACTGTAGTACAATTTCAATCTCCCTACAATGATCTCAGGACAAGTATGGCAGCTATAAAAAGGACTGCTGCACACAAAAGTGTGGACAAATAAACAAGATAACTGCAGAAAGGAGCAACAGGATTTTTGCTTTTAAAAAAGCAGTTGGTTTGCACAGCAGCGTGCAAACAGCAATGCAGCTATCAGGGAGCCTTATAAGGCAGCCTAATAAGCTACAGAGCTGATGCACAAAAATATTATAGCTTCCACTGTCCCTGCAAACAAAAGGTGGTGTTGGACAGTGAAAATCGCTACAGCACAAGCGGTTTGGGGGTTAATCTTTCCTCCCTAACTATAGCCCTTCTTCTGATGAAGCTGCAGCAACCTCTCCCTATGCTAAGATCGGCAGCAGTAAGATGGCGGTCAGCGTGCACACCCCTTTATATCCCCCGTGACACCGCAGAAAGCAAGCCAATCACTGCCATGCCCTTCTCTAAGATGGTGGGGACCGAGACCTATGTTATCACGCTGCCCACACTCTGCGTCCACCTTCATTGGCTGAGAAATTGAGCTGAACGCGTCATATGAAACGCGACTTTGGCGCGAAGATCACCGACCTCATGGCCGATCCCACACTGGGATTGGGTCGGGTTTCATGAAACCCGACTTTGCCGAAAGTCGGCGATTTTTGAATTTGTCCGATCCATTTCGCTCAACCCTAGTGAAGAGATTTAAATTAATATTTACTTTTATATTTAGTTTTTTTCTTTAGCAAATAAGTTTAGAACAAAAGGTGACAAAGCTGAAACATGATTCTGTTGTCTAATAATCGGAGGCTCCTATGGTGTCTCTAACACTAGGTGCACCCTAGCTATACCTGCTCCCCAGGTTATTTCTGAGGGTGAAGACACCAGGGCCACGCACCTTGCTGAACTCCTGGATCAGCCCTTATCTGTGCCCTCCCAGGGAAGTGGGGAGGAGTAATGTATGTATATACACACACCAGGCAAACAAGGAAGGCCGTACAGGGATAAATGAAAATACCAGTCACACAAAATATGCACTCACAGACAATAAAGGAGAAGACTGGGTACAAAAGGTATGGAAACTAAATAGAAGAGGATGGGGGATTGCACACAGCCAAAAGAGCTACAGCCACAGAACTACTCTCCAAAAATGCCTCTACCAAACACCGAATCTCCCACTCCTTCACCAGGCAGTACAAGACTAACACTGGCTGAGAAGTGGCTGATACCGCACAACTGAGATCCTCCAAAAGGAAGTTGAACAATTTAATCTCTGCACTGCTAACAGAAACCTGCACCATTTAATATGAAGGAAAAGTGTTTCTAATCAGTGCAGGAGTACGAGAACTCAGACGCTGCGGTCTTCTGGCTCCTCTCTGTTGTGGCAAACCAGTGACTTTACTCCCCCTTCTAAAAGGGACCTCCAGAACCTCGGGGTCGGGTTTATCAGTGTGCTATGTGAAAGGACCGGACAAACCTAACCGCATGGACGTCACATGCTGGTTCCCACATCCTCTCTTCAGGACCGTAATCATTCCAGTGTACCAGTGTAAGAGACTGATGAACTAAGCGAGAATCCATCTTAGCTATCTGAAACTCCAAATTCTCATGGACAATGACCGGAGACGGGGGTAGCGGTGATAGTACAGAGGACGCAAGTTATTTTTTGAGCTAAAACCAGTGAAACACATTATGAATCCTAAAAGTCGGTGGCAAAGCAAGGTGAAATGCTACAGCATCATCAGACGGCCACAATCTTATAAGGACCGATGAACCTGTGACCCAGTTTCCAAGAGGGAACCTTAAACTTAATGTTCCTCGAGGACAACCATGCCAAGTCACCAACACACAGGTCCGGACCCACCAAACGTCTCTGATCTGCCAGACTCTTGTATTGGACCCCATCTTCCTCAAAACATCACGAACCCCTTGCCATACGGACGTAATAGATGATGAAAAACGTTCCTCTTCAGGTATTTCAGAAGAACAATTCCTATTAAAAGAATTAAACTGAGGATGAAACCTGTATGCCCCGAAAAACGGGGACTTACTAGTAGACTCATGACAACGACTATTCACTGCAAAGTTAGCTAGAGGTAAGTAGGTAACCCAATCTTCCTGATTCTCAGGCACAAAACACCTAAGATAAGTCTCTAGATTCTGGTTAACCTGTTCAGTTTTCCCATTGGACTGTGGGTGATATGCTGAAGAGTACGACCGATGGATCCCCAAACGATTGCAAAAATAAATCGCACCCCTCGGTCAGAAACAATATCAGTAGGAATCCCATGTAATTTCACGATTTTTTTAATGAAAATTTGCACAAAGTCTTGGCATTGGGTAAGGCGGATAGCGCAATAAAATGAGACATCTTGCTGAACCTGTCCACTGCCACCAAAATAACTGTATTACCTGCCGATACTGGTAAACCAGTAATGAAATCTAATGATAGTGGTTGGAGAGACCCAGATGGACGAGTATGAGGGGTCCTAGAACGTGCACACACTACTGTTGGCTACATACTCCCGAACAACCTGAGAGCACCAAAAACGCTGGGTAAGGAGATCTGTGGTGTCTTTACTTCCATGGTGTCCTTTTAAGACCGAGTCATGATGTTTACTTATAATTTTAAGCTGTAGATTCACAGGTACGAACAGTTTACCTAAATGACAGGCAGCAGGGGTGTCCCTCTGAGTCTCTACAACCTCTATTCCAATTTCAGAACTTATAGCAGCAATCACCACCCCTTTTTGTAGTATAGGAACCGGTCACAATTATCTCCACCCCCAGGAAAACAATGGGATAAGGCATCCGCCTTAACATCCTTATCCCCCTGCCTACATGTTAAGAAAAAGTTGAATCTGGCGAAGAATAAAGACCACCTTGCCCGTCTAAGTAAGTGTCAGACGCTTAGCATACTCTAAAGGTGATAGATTTTTTATGATCAGTGACTGCCATAACCAGATATACTGTCCCTTCCAGAAAATGACACCACTCTTCAAAAACCACCTAATTGCCAAGAGTTCCATATTACCAATGTCATAGTATGCACATGTATACCATTTACTAGGAGACGCACCCTGCGATAACAAGGCCCCCATCTTCATCTTCACTGGACAAATTGGAAAAGTCTGTACCATTCCCGGTCATATCCATCAAAGGTTTGGCCACCACTAGTGTTGAGCATTCCGATACCGCAAGTATCGGGTATTGGCCGATACTTGCGGTATCGGAATTCCGATACCGAGATCCGATACTTTTGTGGTATCGGGAATCGGAATCGGAAGTTCCCAGTGTATGGTTCCCAGGGTCTGAAGGAGAGGAAACTCTCCTTCAGGCCCTGGGATCCATATCCATGTAAAAAATAAAGAATTAAAATAAAAAATAGGGATATACTCACCCTCTGACGCGCCCTGGTAGTAACCGGCAGCCTGCTTTGCTTAAAATTAAGCAAAGAAGGCTGCCGGTTAACAGCGGTGAGGTGCAGGGGCCTCCGGAGAGGTGAGTATGACTTTAAAAACAGGGTGGCACAGGTTAAGGAGCTGAAACTCCTAAACCCTTCATCCAATTTTAATGTGGATACCCCCAAATGAAAGCTGAAAGTCTGAACTTCAACTGCATCTGAATTGTTTTGTTTAAAATTCATTGTGATAATGTCTATAACCAAAATTAGAAAAATGTTGTCTCTGTCCAAATATATATGGACCTAACTGTATTTATTTATAGCGCAGGCGGTGGCTGATGAATACTGTCATCAGTGGCTGCTTGCTCTTGCTGTTAACAGTTGAATTCAACTCTCAACATTGTCCACTGCTAGCACTGATAGCAGCAGGAGCAGGGGACAATGATGTGAGCTGTCTTCACTTCTTCACCCGCCCCAGGGAACAGTGCAAACAGTACCACTGATTCCCAGGAGCCAGTATGTGTCACATTGGTGACACAGGGATGTCATCAGTGTGCACGTGTGTGGGACGCTTTGTGACCCGTGCTGCTACCAGAAACACTGACGTCTGAAAGAGCCCTTAGTGAACTCAGTCATTTATTGAACTTTGGCCAAATTTTGCTGATTTTTAGGAAAAATTATTGGGAATCCGAACACGAATCCGAATGTTCAACGTTCGTGCCGAATTTGAGATTGGTGAACATTTTCCGAACAAGTTCGCTCATCTCCAGTAACCATACTATCCTGTTGTTCATGGGCATAATTTTATGGCCATAAAATTAAAGCATACACAGGAAAAAACTCTTTAATAAACTTTTTTTCTGGTGCCAAAAAAAGAAATATAATAATTTAGTTAGGGCTAAAATAATTACAAGTCTTTGCTTTTTCATGATAAAAACTGTCTAAACCCCGGTAATTCTTCATTATTCACTTTTCACCAAACCTGTTGATACTCCTCAAAAATGGACAAAGACTAATTTATCGATGGCTAAAAAGAGCCAAGCAATTTCTTCCTTAGTTTCTAGGCACCAAACCTTTTGCTACTCCACAAGAAGGGATAATTTATGGACAACAGTGGCTTCTTGTGTGTACATCACCATTGTAATTAAACACCAGTACGGCAGTCATCTGACCTAAAAAAAGAGATAATTTTTGGATTACAGTTGTCTATGTTGAGAACTCTATGAAATTACTAACCCTCTGTTTGCACTAAAGGGCTTGAAAGGGATTGGATACAGTCCTAGGAGAACTTAGAGTGTTACACACATCTTTTCAGTGCAATTAGAGGCTTTAGAGTCTAAGCGAGTCACTTAAAATCAAATTTCCAGCCAAATTTGCATACACTGGTGAATCAGAATGTGAGAAGAGTCACTCTTCTCTACTATGTCTCCATCTATTATAATATGGGATGACTTTACCTTCCTTTCAATAATTTCACATCATCAAAGCTCAGATATTTCGGCCTCCTGCGCACGTCTCTCTCTGTCTTGTACACAATGTTCTTCTGCTTCATGTCTATAAAATTAGACAATTGTTAAAGGAGAACCTCATAACCCAACGGGATATTCCACATTAACTTCACCACTGGGGGCTGACATAGATGTTTGGACCGTTCACTGAGCCTTTTGGCCCCTCTGGTGCCGACATTGGTGAAAATGCCGTTTATCACAAATTATCCATGTCCGTACCTTGGAAGTTGATCCCATACTTATGGTTACCAGCAACGAATGGAACGACAGAATTGGCATCGGCAAGATATGCGTTCTCCAGATAGGAGGATGAGATGGTGACAATCGTGTGATTCACATTCTAAATAAACAGAACATCAAGAGAAAATATTTAATTCTCCGGTCAGTTCTGATTTTTACCAATGGCCACCCTGATAGCTGTGAAAGGTAACTTAACTATAACATGTAGGATTGGTCTCCACATACTAAGCAGAGACCTCTTGAGCCGCTTGGCGTCTAGAGCCAGGTATAACCATAAACTCTGCACCTTCTTAAGCTCCACCCCTGAGGAGCGCCCATTATTATCTGCCCACTTACAGATTGGCCATACTGTATCCAGCTGCCATATTCATCCCTCCAGTACCACAGCCACTCAGTGGTCAGGACATATTCAGACGGCTTCACGACCGATGATACGGTGGAAAGACGACGAACACGGAGCTCCCCAGATCTCATGGTCAGAAAGTCAATCAGAGGAACCCTGCGGAGGAAAAGTGGGAAGAAGTTACCAAGTGATTCTACATCGAGAACGTGACCCACAGCAAGAAGATGTCCGATGTGAGTGGCCATCATGTCTGGTCACTTATGTGGAGTTCCTCTTTAGTTCTTGTACATACATTATAATCTGATGCTCAGTTCTGGACAACCCGTACCTGTCAACCTTTGGGTCACAGTAACTTTTCTCCACCTCCTCCATGTTGGGAACGTCTTCCCAGTCGGTTCCTTTGAGAATTTGCCAGCGGTACGGCAGGTAGTAATGCATGTAAGGGCAATCCTCTGGGGAAAAAAGGAGAACCGAGCGTTACCTGCATTATCCAATCCTAAATCCAATAATTCCTCCCCGGGGGTCACTTACTTTCTAGGCGGCAATATTTCCAAAGATTAGAAAGACAGATCTCCGGGACCTCATCCTCCTGCCGAGTCTGACAAACTACAAAAAAAGAAAGGTAAAATGTCAAATGTTTCTTTATGGAGTCATCAATATGGCGTCACCAGGTCACATCTAGACGTAGTTAGCGGCTCATGGTGGATAATTGAGGTAGGTTGTCTTTTAATCCTTAGAGGACCTGCCTGTAATCACACGATCAGTATTTGGTCAGCATTTTACATCAGTATTTGTGGCCAAAACCAGGAGGGGGACAATCAGAGGAAACATATAGAAAGACGTGACCACTTCTGTATTTATCACCCTCTCCTGGTTTTGGCTACAAATACGGATGTAAAATACTGACCGAATACTGACCGTGTGAACGTGGCCTAAGGAGATTGAGAAGAAAAAATCCACAAAAGACGTAGAAGGTTTGCAAATAAAAGGTGATAGAGTGAAGGTACAGCATTATTTATACAAAGAACAAAGAGTAACAACATAATCGTCAATTTTCATAACTTTAGACTACACCTTTGAAACAGTAGTTAAAGATGCAGCCATTACAACAGCTAGTCATCCCTGGGACAGGTGTCAGCGGCTGGAGCCTGGACTGGACTGGATTCTCCAGAGGAGCAGACGGACCTTTCATAAGAGAGTGATTACATCCGGTATAAGATGATGACGGATCGGTGGAAGGACCGGCTTCAGGTAGAGTACTTGGTTTCATGAAGGTAACAGCTCGTTTCTTCAAAGGAAGAGATGGACCTGTCGTAGGATAATTAATTAGTCTGTTATAAGATGATGATGGAGCAGTGGAAGGATCGGCTGCTCGGGGGCAATTTGGATTTGTGATGGCAAGAGCTTGTTGAGGAACTGATGGGCTGACAGTGGATGTGGTTACTGGTTTCTGAAAATGAACAGATGAATCTGAGGAAAGAGAATCAAGGTTCACCATTGGAACTGTGAGGGACACTGGCTTTGCTTGGTAAAAAGAATGACCATTAATTGGATCATTACCTGCTGGAGCAATAACTGGTCCTGTGATAGTTACCGGTATAATACTTGGCTGGAAAACAGATAAACTTGGGGTAGAAAATGAAAGGCCAGCTAGGGGAGGATTGGATGTGCTTGCAATAAAAGTGGTCTCTGGGTTATCCAAAGGACAATGTGGACCTTTTGTAGGAGAATTAACCAATATGATATATGATGATGGTGGAACTGTGGAAGTCTTTTCTTTGGGAGGGAAAATTGGTTTTATAACTGTATGAGTTGATTGAGGGTTGGATGGGCTTGCAATGGAGGAGTTTGCTTGTTTCTCCAGTGGAACAGATGGACTTTTCATAGGAGAATTAAGCAATCTGCTATATGATGATGGAGCAGTGGAAGGACCGTCTGCTGGTGAGGTATTTGGCTTCATTATGGTAGCAGATGATTGTGGTACCAGTGGGCTTGTAATGGACGTGGTCACTGGTTTCTTCATAGGAACAGATGGAGAAAAAGAATCAACCATTCTGCTTGGTCTAGTACGTGCCATTGGCTGAACATTGGGTAACTCCACCAACTGTAATGAGAGGGGCACTGGTTTATCTTGGGAAACTGATGGATCATTCATGGGGTCATTAACTGGTGAAGCACTTGCTGGTCCTGCGGTGGGCATTGGTACACTAATTGTCTTTTTCTGGAGAGCAGGTATGGTAGAAGACGTAAGTCCAGCTGGAGTTCCTGTTGGTGAAGTTAGTTAAGGAATTAGTTAAATATTAAAAGCTAATGCGGCGCCCCAGTGTCCTGGTCGTCGCAGTGATGTCATTATCCTTTCAGGGGAGAAGTGATGTCATGTCTGAAGGCAATGAAAGACAACCACATTCAGGTATCACACACATGCAACATGTTCACACTCCAGACCAGAAGGGGGAGCTCTAAGCCTGTTTAGGGTGAACTCCCCTATTTAACATCCTGATCTGGAGGGAAAGAGGGTTCAGAGTTCAGTTCCTGTCAGGCAGAGAGAAGGAGAGGAGCTCTGCTGGCCTGAAGTGCTGCAACTCCTGGGAAGAGACACTAAAAGGTGAACATACTGCAGAGAGTGTGCAGGAAAGCGGAGCACAGGAGAGGAATACCAGAGGGAGATCAGCCAGGAACAAGCTTCTCCTTTCTGAGGGGCAGGAGCTGGTAACCAGGAACACCGAGGGAGTAACTGTCTTTAAGCCTTGCTCCAGAGACCGGCAGGACAGTCAATTCCAAGTTGGCTGCCCGACCTTAATACCTAAGAAGACACGGTGGCAACTTGTGGGGGTCGGGGCGTCTCTAGGGTCCCTATAAAAAGCCTCAGGCCATCAGTCATACGGGTTTGTCCTATCCACACCATCTGGGGGACAGAGAGGACGAAATAACATCTAGAACATCTACAAGAGTTGTGAGGACCTTACCGAGAAGCTCAGCAGGGAGGGACTACAACACACAGGCGCTAGTAGGAAGGCTACTGATTTCCACCTGGATAAGGGGACTCTGGAATTGCCTTCAGACCGACCGGACTCTGCCTGCCCTGTCATCTGGCGCTCCAGGCTGAGGATACCATCTGAAGTCTTCAGTAAACAAGGTAAAAGATTGCAAACCTGTCTCCTCGTTCTTTACTGCACCTTGTCCATATATAAACTCTTTTACTGGACACCCCTGAGGGCCACGGACCGGGTCAGCTCCATGCCGAGTACTCCATGGCCCTACTCTGGGGCTGATCCAACTAACGCCCACCTGTCCTATGTCAGAAACTCACATGTCCTGCACACAAAACTCCCTGCGGAGTCCTTTGCTGATTCTACCACTAGGCCTCCTGCGATCACGTGAGGGCCCACATACAACTGCATGCACCCCACGTGACTACATATGCCTCCTGCTGGAAGATCTGAAGACCCCACAGAGATACTGGAGGGAACAAGTACAGGAACCGGCAGAGAGCCGCAGCACGACAGGAGCTTTTATCACTTTTCTAACCTCTTTTCTCCCATAAGATCCCATACTCCGCTGCTCTCCTTAGTGACAACCAGTAATTCACCCACATTGCTGTGAACAAGGACCTCTTTTTAGTTCAGCCCTCAGTGACCCCGCCGGTGGCTTCAAATACAGGACCATGCTGGTATCCATGATCTCTGCACCACCGGTCATTCTGTCACACATTAATAATGGCAGATGGCATGGGGGGGGGGGAACGCAGAGGTTGTATACTGGGGAGCAGTGAACAATAGACACTGTAAAAAGTGTACGGAAACTTTTATCTCGGTTTTTAATAATATTGTAAGAAAGAATAATCTCATAACTCTAATTTGACCTCTAAGGCCTCTTTCACACTTCAGTCTTTTGGCGTCAGTTTGAATCCGCCATTTTCTTTAAATAGCGGATCCGCCAATTTTTTTTGGCGGATCTGCTATTTTCCCATAGACTTGCATTAGCGACGGATTGTGGCGGATGGTCGTCCGTTCCATCCGCCATGTGACGGATCTGTCGAGATTTGGCGGACGTCATCTAGACATAGACGGACATTGTAACGTTTTTTGTCAACGCCGAAATGGCGGTTCGCGGCGGATCCGTCGCGTCCGCCATTCCATAGAATGGGCGCCTATGGGCGACGGATGCGTCGCGACCGTCATTTCGGCGGATCCGTCGCCCCAATCCGCTTTTTCAATTGCGCATGCTCCAAAAAGTAGATACTTTTCCCAGACAACCCCCAAGTAACGGATCCGTCAAAAAAACGGATCCGTTAGAACCGTTTTCTCAACAATTGTGACAGATCCGTCGATCCGTCACTATGTCGGAGCAGACTGACGCCAAACAACTGAAGTGTGAAAGAAGCCTAATATACAGGTATATAGAAATACACTAGTAAGTAGAGATGTATCTCTATATACCAGAACAATATGCCTGTAAGGAAGAAAAATACCATTTAACTCTTGAGATAGGAAGAAAACTTGTTACAGTATATTTAGTTTACAGCTACAGCTCCTGTCTGCTGTGCAAGAGGTCATGAGTTTGTGTCCTGGGGCAGAGGCAGACCTCATAAAAAATGAAAAAACATGTAAATTCTCCACTAAATATAAATAAGAGATGATACAAGGGGTCCTGTACCACTAATATCATCACCAGGGGCTCAGGGCTGACAACCTCTCAAACAAAGTACACAGGCAAGTTGACAACGGTAATAGAGGTTGAGCCGGTGCTGTGGTATAAGGTGTGTGGTCTCATTAAAATATATCAATGATGTTAACACCGGGGAGCGAGGTGGTGAACGAACCTGCCATATACATGCCAAATAAACAAAAAAAAACAATGTTAAAAAAATCACCCACTCGCCGTATATGTGACTGAGATCCTATAATTACATAAGTAGAGCGCACCTGCGGGATCTTCCTGAGTTCTTGGTAACTTTCTCTGCGGTGCATCCTCAGAATTCTTTCTTTTACAATATCGTCTATCAATTATTGCTGCAGGGTTCCCCGTCTCATGATCCATCTTTCCTGCTTTCTGCACAGTCTCGTTGTACTTCACCTCACAAAGCATCTGAAAATTCCTGCTAGGAACCTCCGACATCTGCAGGCGAGAGGCACCGAGATCCACGAGGTTGTGGGAGAGTTGACAAGGACATCGATTACATTCTCCACGTATGAAAAGATCACAAATGTGAAGATGGGGACAATCCTGACCGCGAACACACAGGTCGAGCATGTAACACCGGCAAACCTAAAGGAAAAAAGCAAAGAATCAATATTTTTGTAAGGCAGTATTATAGTAGTTATATTCTTGTACATAGGGGCAGTATTATAGTAGTTATATTCTTGTACATAGGAGCAGTATTATAGTAGTTATATTCTTGTACATAGGGGCAGTATTATAGTAGTTATATTCTTGTACATAGGGGCAGTATTATAGTAGTTATATTCTTGTACATAGGGGCAGTATTATAGTAGTTATAGTCTTGTACATAGGTAGAGTATTATAGTAGTTATATTCTTGTACATAGGGGCAGTATTATAGTAGTTATATTCTTGTACATAGGGGGCAGTATTATAGTAGTTATATTCAAGTACATAGGGGCAGTATTATAGTAGTTATATTCTTGTACATAGGAGCAGTATTATAGTAGTTATATTCTTGTACATAGGAGCAGTATTATAGTAGTTATGTTCTTGTACATAGGAGCAGTATTATAGTAGTTATATTCTTGTACATAGGGACAGTATTATAGTAGTTATATTCTTGTACATAGTGTAGCATGGCTAAAGGGTGTGTAGTCGACGGGAGGTTTGTGCCACATAAGTGCCTTGTTGCTGTAATGTAGTCCGGAGTATTTCTTTGTTGTATATAACCATGTATATATGTGTGTTCCAGGACCTGTGGTGATGTCAGACCACATGGCTAATCATGTGATGGGTTACTGGGTGTGGTTAGCTCTATATAAGACAGGCAAATGCTTAACACAGGAGATATGTGTGGAGCTGCTAGCCTCCAGAGTGTGTTAAGGTTCTAGGTCTGAGCCTGAAAGACTGGACACTTTGTTTTTCCTTTTCCTGAACTAAAGGCTATTTGTTTGCTGTTATTTTGCCACTTGGTTTATGATGTAATAAACCTATGAACTTTTAAAGGAACGTGCCTCCTGAAGTGTCAGCCATCGCACCTGAGTGAGTGAAATCCCTACAATTGGTGGTAGACGTGCGGGCAGCGTTCCCAGCGGAGACGAAGAGTCTGTTATTGGATGTCCTGGGTCAAGTCTGTTGTAAGCCAGCAAGCATTGCCGGGGAAAATGGAGGACCTGCTGAAACACTTGGTCCAGTTGCAGTCACAGCAGGAGCAACGGCAGCAAGAGACCAACAGGCTGTTGATGCAGCAGATGCAACAGAACCAGCAGGAGCAACGGCAGCAGATGCAGCTTCTGGCAACCGCCATCCAGGGCAAGACGAGTGCCCCAACCCCAGGTTTGGCTGATGACACCCACGTCCGGAAGACGGTAAGACGCGCATTGCAGAAAATGACCCCCGGGGATGATGTTGAGGCCTTCCTGACGGTGTTTGAGAGGGTCGCTGAGAGGGAAAAACTCCCGCCAGAGCAGAGGGCAGAGGTACTGGCGCCATACCTGACGGGAGAACCCCAGAAGGCGTACTATGATTTGACCTTGCAGGATGCCAAACAGTATCACAAATTGAAAGTCGAGATTCTCGCACGTTTGGGGGTGACACTGACTGTCAGGGCACAGCGAGTTCACAGCTGGGCCTATCACCGGGACAAACCGCCTCGCTGTCAAATGTTTGATCTGTTGCACCTGGTCCAGAAATGGCTGCAGCCAGAGTCGTGTACACCTGCACAGATGGTGGAACGGGTGATGATGGATCGGTTTGTGCATTCCCTCCCGAGGTCCATACAGACTTGGGTTGCCCAGGGTGAGCCCCAGAATGCCGACGAGCTGATCGGACTGGTTGAGAGATACCAAGGGTTGGAAGGCTCCTCCGGGAGGCAACCCATGCCGTACTGGGGGTCCCAGAAGGGAGCTGAGTCCCAAAAAGGGGTGGCGCGTCCAAGGTCACAAAGGGCGGGGGAGGTGGTGCACAAGGTCCCTACGGGTGATATTATTTGTTGGGAGGTGCCACGGGCCAGGACATATAGCTGCCCGTTGTTCCCAGACCACTGAGCAGATGGACTGCAGCATGGGACGCCGTTGTTCATACTATGCGTATCCAGCCTGCAGTGTGAACTCTCCGCCCAACGAGGGACCTCAAGCGTGCCCCGTAAAGGTGAACGGTCGAGCAGTAACAGCACTGTTAGACTCGGGGAGCCTAGTGACCCTGGTGAGGGCCACTTTTCCTCTCCACCTGCTCCCAGGAAAGAAGGTTGGAGTGCGGTGCATACATGGTGATGTAAAGGACTACCCTTTGGCCAGGGTGGACATTGAAACGGCATGTGGCACTGAGTCCCACATAGTCGGCGTCGTGCAGGACTTGTTGCACCCTATAATTATTGGCCGGGATTTCTGTTTGTTATGGGATTTGTGGGGAAAAGGTTCTGAGCTCCCTAGCAAGAGTAGGGAACCAATGAACCCTGGAAGGGTGTCGCCACACCAGGAGTCAGACAGGTTTCCTTTTTGTGTTCTGGTTGGGGATGAGGAGGAAGTGTCCCCTGCATCTGACATTCTGGAGTTAGAGGTAACCGGTGAAAATTTTGGGACTGCACAACATAGGGACCCCACTCTGAGGGAAGCCTTTAATAATGTCACAGTTATTGACGGGGTGGTACAGGAGCCGGGGGCAGACACAAGATTTTCCCATTTTCTGATGAGTGGGGAGTTGTTGTACCGGGTCACGAAAATAAGGGAGGAGTTGGTAGAGCAGTTGGTAGTGCCGGGTCCATATAGACGGAAGGTGTTGGACATGGCCCATTCACACATCTTGGGTGGACACCTAGGGGTGGAAAAAACGCAGGAACGGGTTGTGCAGAGGTTCTCTTGGCCTGGGTGTCACCGGGAAATAGTGAACTACTGCAGGTCCTGCCCTACATGTCAGCTAACTGCTCCCACTCCTCATTTCCGGAACCCCCTTGTGCCCCTGCCCATTATTGAGGTGCCGTTTGAGAGAATTGCCATGGACTTGGTCGGTCCCTTAGTTAAATCAGCCCGGGGCCATCAGTATATATTAGTCATCCTGGACTATGCCACACGCTATCCTGAGGCAATTCCTCTGAGAAATTCTTCCTCAAAGAGTATAGCCTTCGAGTTGGTCCATGTCTTTTCCCGGACAGGTCTGCCGAAGGAGATCCTGACTTACCAGGGGACACCTTTCATGAGCAAAGTGATGAGGGAGTTGTGCAAAGCCCTGAAAATCTCCCAGTTGAGGACCTCGGTGTACCATCCCCAGTCAGATGGCCTTGTTGAGAGATTTAACAAGACACTGAAGAGCATGCTGAGAAAAGCTATAGAGAAAGATGGTAGAGACTGGGATTGTCTCTTACCCTACCTGATGTTTTCCATTCGTGAAGTTCCACAGGCCTCCACAGGATTCTCACCGTTTGAGCTTCTATATGGCCGACATCCACGAGGACTCCTGGATACAGCCAAGGAAACCTGGGAAGCCGAAGTCACGCCCCACAGAAGCGTCATTGAGCATGTGGCCCTGATGCAGCAGAGGATTGCAAAGGTGATGCCTATTGTGAAAGAACACCTCCTCCAGGCACAAGAAGCTCAGGCCAGAGTCTAAAACCGGTCTGCAAGAGCGAGGCAGTTCAATCCGGGAGACCGAGTTCTTGTGTTAGTTCCGACGGTGGAGAGCAAGTTCTTGGCCAAATGGCAAGGGCCATATGAGGTTGTCGAGAAACTTGGTGAAGTAAATTATAAAATTCACCAACCAGGAAGACGGAAACCATTCCAAGTATACCATGTCAACCTCATCAAGCCGTGGCAAGATAGAGAGACGACAGTAACTCCATCGTTGTTAAGCAACCCAGAAGGTGAGGTTGGAGCGGTTACTATAGCGGAGACGCTATCGAAGACCCAGAAACAGCAGTGCCGCGAGTTACTCCAGAAAAACAGGGACCTGTTTTCAGAGTTGCCAGGACACACGAAGGTCATAGAGCACGAGGTCCTAACAGAGCCACATGTGCGGGTGAACGTGAAGCCCTATTGTATTCCTGAGGCTCGTCGAGAAGTTATCTCCAAGGAAGTGGAGCGTATGTTGAAGCTTGGAGTCATTGAGGAATCCAAGAGCGGTTGGTCGAGCCCAATTGTCCTGGTCCCAAAACCTGATGGAGAGTGGATGTTTTGCAACGACTATCGGAAGTTGAATGAGGTCTCCAAGTTTGACGCTTATCCCATGCCCCGCGTTGATGAGCTCATCGAAAGGCTTGGGCACGCCAGATATATATCCACCTTGGATTTGACAAAGGGGTATTGGCAGATCCCCATGGCACAGGAAGCCAAGGAGAAGACGGCCTTTTCGACACCTGATGGATGCTTCCAGTATGTCCGGATGCCGTTTGGCCTACAGGGAGCTCCGGCGACCTTCCAGAGGGCTAATGATAGAGTCCTTGCACCCCATAAGGCCTACGCTGCTGCGTACCTAGATGACATCGTCATCTTTAGCCCGGACTGGGAGAGTCATCTGGAGAAAGTCCAAGCGGTGTTTGATGCTCTAAGAGAGGCGGGGTTTACAATAAACCCGAAGAAGTGTGCCTTGGGTAAGGAAGAAGCTAAATACCTAGGCTATATAGTGGGTCGTGGAGAAATCAGGAAAGTGGAGGCAATCCAAACATGGCCGAAACCACTCTCCAAAAAGCAAGTTAAAGCCTTTCTGGGAATCGTGGGATATTACAGGAGGTTCATCCCGAACTTCGCCACAGTGGCTGCGCCTCTGACTGATCTGCTAAAGGGGACAAAATCGGTGATGGTTAAATGGTCCGAAGAGACAGTCAGCCTTCCAAGAGTTGAAAGGGGCTCTATGTAAGCAGCCCGTTCTGATGGCCCCAGACTTTAATAAAGAATTTATTCTTCAGACAGATGCCTCAGATATTGGGGTAGGAGCAGTCCTTTCCCAAGAGCTACATGGGGAGGAGCATCCTGTTCTCTATCTGAGTAGAAAGCTGTCCTCATCTGAGAAGAACTACTCAGTTGTGGAAAAAGAGTGTTTGGCCATAAAGTGGGCGGTGGACACGTTACGGTACTATCTGCTGGGTCATAAATTCAGACTGATATCTGACCATGCCCCACTAAGATGGATGAGGGAAACAAAGGGTAGAAATGCTAGGGTCACCCGTTGGTTCTTAGCCCTGCAGGACTTCAGTTTCCATGTGGAACATAGGGCCGGAAAGCTGCACGGTAATGCGGATGCCCTATCAAGAATCCCTTGTTTAGTGGGGAAAAGTGCCAAGCCCCACGGCTTTAGGCAGAGGGGGGAGGTATGTAGCATGGCTAAAGGGTGTGTAGTTGACGGGAGGTATGTGCCATATAAGTGCCTTGTTGCTGTAATGTAGTCCGGAGTATTTCTTTGTTGTATATAACCATGTATATATGTGTGTTCCAGGACCTGTGGTGATGTCAGACCACATGGCTAATCATGTGATGGGTTACTGGGTGTGGTTAGCTCTATATAAGACAGGCAAATGCTTAACACAGGAGATATGTGTGAAGCTGCTAGCCTCCAGAGTGTGTTAAGGTTCTAGGTCTGAGCCTGAAAGACTGGACACTTTGTTTTTCCTTTTCCTGAACTAAAGGCTATTTGTTTGCTGTTATTTTGCCACTTGGTTTATGATGTAATAAACCTATGAACTTTTAAAGGAACGTGCCTCTTGAAGTGTCAGCCATCGCACCTGAGTGAGTGAAATCCCTACAATAGGGACAGTATTATAGTAGTTATATTCTTGTACATAGGAGCAGTATTATAGTAGTTATATTCTTGTACATAGGGGGCAGTATTATAGTAGTTATATTCTTGTACATAGGGGCAGTATTATAGTAGTTATATTCCTGTACATAGAGGAAGTATTATAGTAGTTATATTCTTGTACATAGGGGCAGTATTATAGTAGTTATATTCTTGTACATAGGGGTAGTATTATAGTAGTTATATTCCTGTACATAGAGGCAGTATTATAGTAGTTATATTCTTGTACATAGGGGCAGTATTATAGTAGTTATATTCTTGTACATAGGGGCAGTATGTCATGTCGGACGCTGTTCATACTAGGGCGTTCGACAGACAGCGGTAATTCCGCTTTTGTCCAGTATGCGCTCAGTGGCGTCGGCTAGATTTTATCTAGCTGGTCCGGGGTTAATTTAGCTGGTGCTCGGATTGGAAGCTGGGTCACGCCCACTGCCTTTAAATAGTTCTTCTGAACATTGGGCGTCGCCGATTATAGCTTCTGTCTTGTGCTTGGTTATCTCGGTCTGGAGTGGTGAGCTAGGAGTTGGAGTATCGTATCTGGTGGTGTATTTCCCTTTGTCTTATTTACTCCTTCCTATATTTGTATTTATTTTGCCCTGTGCACTTATTGTGTATTCCTGAGTGACTGCGGCGTGGTGCATATTTTTCCGTTATCCTTGTCTGTGCTTACTGTGGGTATTGGTGTGTGGTCTCTTCACTGGGTGGTGGGTGGAGGTTTCAGCCTAGGGTTGAAACAGGAGACAGGGTGAGGATGGAGGCCCAGACATGCACACCATCAGTGTAAACTCCAGGTAGAGGGTCAGTCAGGGTTTCCCTAGTCTGAGGGAAATCGCAGGGGCCCGGGTTATTAGCTCTTGCCTACCTAGGTCTCCCGTGACACAGTATTATAGTAGTTATATTCTTGTACATAGGAGCAGTATTATAGTAGTTATATTCTGTACATAGGAGCAGTATTATAGTAGTTATATTCTTGTACATAGGGGCAGTATTATAGTAGTTATATTCTTGTACATAGAGGCAGTATTATAGTAGTTATATTCTTGTATATAGGAGCAGTATTATAGTAGTTATATTTTGTACATAGGAGCAGTATTATAGTAGTTATATTCTTGTACATAGGGGCAGTATTATAGTAGTTATATTCTTGTACATAGGAGCAGTATTATAGTAGTTATATTCTTGTATATAGGAACAGTATTATAGTAGTTATATTCTTCTACATAGGAGCGGTATTATAGTAGTTATATTCTTGTACATAGAAGCAGTATTATAGCAGTTATATTCTTGTACATAGGAGCAGTATTATAGTAGTTATATTCTTGTACATAGGAGCAGTATTATAGTAGTTATATTCCTGTACATATGGGGAAGTATTATAGTAGTTATATTCTTGTACATAGGAGCAGTATTATAGTAGTTATATTCTTGTACATAGGGGCAGTATTATAATAGTTATATTTTTCTACATAATAGTGGACAGCTTATTATTTACCGTGTCTCTGGGGTGGAAGGAGCTCCTGTTTGTGCCTCCACACTGCATGGGGTGCGGGTACGCTGGTCCTCTGGGAGTTCTGCTCACCGCCGGCTGCAGTCGCTCGTCTCCATCTTCGCTGGGAGATGACTGGTGGATCATGCTGCTCTCTGAACTCTGCCGCTTTCTGCCCCCTTCCTCTTTACTCTTCCTCCATCCTCCAGCCCTGGAGCCTCTCCCTTGGCTCTGCCTCTTCGAGGGTTTCTCCTTTTTGTCATAGCGGATCCAGGTATCTCCATCAGACTCTGCATCATCATCCGGGAGGTGCTTGAGCAAAGCCTTCTTAAAGCAGCGCTCCAGACTGTCGGCCATCTCTGTGTATTCTGTAAGGAGCCGTGTCGGTGATGATAATGAGGAGACGTCAGTGATAATAGTACAATAATATAATGCTGCCAGGTGAACTCACCGCTATCAGGTCCATTGTACTTGGCACAATTTTTAAAAATGGTTCTCATGTCCTTGACAAACTGATCCTTAGTAAGGTAATACCCGGAGCCGAGCTGCTGCTCCACCTTGGAGATGTCCATAGGGAACTGAGGAGTAAAGCAGCGATCATTTGCTTTATGTGAGGGTAGGAAGGCAAGGAGCCGCCGGAGGCGAGGGGAGGCAAGGAGCCGCCGGAGGCGAGGGAAGGCAAGGAGCAGCCGGAGGCGAGGGAAGGCAATCAGCCGCCGGAGGCGAGGGAATGCAAACAGCCGCCGGAGGCGAGTGAAAGCAAACAGCCGCCGGAGGCGAGGGAAGGCAAACAGCCACTGGAGGTGAGGGAAGGCAAACAGCAGCCGGAGGCGAGGGAAGGCAAACAGCAGCCGGAGGTGAGGGAAGGCAAACAGCAGCCGGAGGCGAGGGAAGGCAAACAGCCGCCGGAGGCGAGGCAAGGCAAACAGCCGCCGGAGGCAAGGCAAGGCAAACAGCCGCCGGAGGCGAGTGAAAGCAAACAGCCGCCGGAGGCGAGGGAAGGCAAACAGCCACCGGAGGCGAGGGAAGGCAAACTGCAGCCGGAGGCGAGGGAAGGCAAACAGCAGCCGGAGGTGAGGGAAGGCAAACAGCAGCCGGAGGTGAGGGAAGGCAAACAGCCGCCGGAGGCGAGGGAAGGCAAACAGCCGCCGGAGGCGAGGCAAGGCAAACAGCCGCCGGAGGCGAGGGAAGGCAAACAGCCGCCGGAGGCGAGAGAAGGCAAACAGTCGCGGAAGGCGAGGGAAGGCAAACAGCCGCCAGAGGCGAGAACGGTCGCTTATCTCCCAGGAGAACATAAGAGGATCGGTGACCTACCGTGATGATATCGTAATAATTGTGAGCGTAAGACTCGTCCACCGGCTCCAGAAAAGGCCAGGAGTCCTTGTGAGCCTTCACTGCATCGAGAACTGGAAGAGAAGTTACCGAAATTACATGCGACCCAATGTCGGCCCTGAATGGTGGCGAGAACCACTGTTAAGAGGGATAATCCGATTCTTAAAGGGATATCGCAAGCCATTAAGGCAAATCCATAGGAGCCAAGACTATAGAGGTGGCCACATGTCCACCGCAGGCTCCATACACTTCCACAGGAGTCTCAGAGGTCGTTGGGACACACTCACCTTTATACATGGCCGTGTACTCATCGTCCAGGTCAATCCCCAGCCTGTAAGGTAAAAGTCACGTTACGAGCATGCCGTATGCTGCTATATACCATACACCCTGTATGCAGGAACACTCACAGATCCGACACTTGGTAGTCGCCCTGGATGGGAGAGGTGGGTTCCAGGTGGCATAATTCCGGGGGCAACTGTTTGCCCTGTGACAGCAGCCAGGAGCGCTCCTCCCTCAGCTTCCTCCTCCGAGCCCGATCTGTCATTGATGGAGCACAGGGGACATGACATGAAGAATGTTGGGCATATGGCACCATGACGCCGACTGCACAATCCTGCCCATCTCTACGTTACCTTCCACTGATCGGACTTTCTCGGCCATCACTCGCTTCCTCTCCTCCTTCTGCAGGAGCTCATGTTCCTTCCTCTGCATCATCAGCAGTAGTTGCCGCTCCTCCTCTTCAGCTCCGGGGTCCTGCAGAACACAGGGTCAGCATATCAACCATGCCGATACTTAAAGGGGGTGTCTAATGGAGCGACGGCCCCGGAGTGCGATACCGGCAGGTACGTGCAGACAACACACTTTAGAAGTTGGTGTCCCCATTTATAGACTGGATAAAGTCACTGCTAATTTGCTATGTAGTTTTCTACATCTACCAGCAGAGGGCGCCCGAAAACCATCAAAAACTTAATCCGTTACCTCCAAGAACAAAGAAGGAGGCGATAAGGGGGGGGGGGGGGGTGAGAGTCTGGCCAGCTCTATCTTAGGTGACGGGACCGTTACACTGAGAGATGCAAGTTGGCATTGTTTTTTATTTTTTGCACAATATATACAGTACAGACCAAAAGTTTGGACACACCTTCTCATTTAAAGATTTTTCTGTATTTTCATGACTATGAAAATTGTACATTTACACTGAAGGCATCAAAACTATGAATTAACACATGTGGAATTATATACTTAACAAAAAAGTGTGAAACAACTGAAAATATGTCTTATATTCTAGGTTCTTCAAAGTAGCCACCTTTTGCTTTGATGACTGCTTTGCACACTCTTGGCATTCTCTTGATGAGCTTCAAGAGGTAGTCACTGGGAATGGTCTTCACTTCACAGGTGTGCCCAGTCAGGTTTAATAAGTGGGATTTCTTGCCTTATAAATGGGGTTGGGACCATCAGTTGTGTTGTGCAGAAGTCTGGTGGATACACAGCTGATAGTCCTACTGAATAGACTGTTAGAATTTGTATTATGGCAAGAAAAAAGCAACTAAGTAAAGAAAAACGAGTGGCCATCATTACTTTAAGAAATGAAGGTCAGTCAGTCCGAAAAATTGGGAAAACTTTGAAAGTGTCCCCAAGTGCAGTGGCAAAAACCATCAAGCGCTACAAAAAAATTGGCTCACATGAGGACCGCCCCAGGAAAGGAAGACCGAGAGTCACCTCTGCTTCTGAGGATAAGTTTATCCGAGTCACCAGCCTCAGAAATCGCAGGTTAACAGCAGCTCAGATTAGAGACCAGGTCAATGCCACACAGAGTTCTAGCAGCAGACACATCTCTACAACAACTGTTAAGAGGAGACTTTGTGCAGCAGGCCTTCATGGTAAAATAGCTGCTAGGAAACCACTGCTAAGGACAGGCAACAAGCAGAAGAGACTTGTTTGGGCTATAGAACACAAGGAATGGACATTAGACCAGTGGAAATCTGTGGTCTGATGAGTCCAAATTTGAGATCTTTGATTCCAACCACCGTGTCTTTGTGCGACGCAGAAAAGGTGAACGGATGGACTCTACATGCCTGGTTCCCACCGTGAAGCATGGAGGAGGAGGTGTGATGGTGTGGGGGGGCTTTGCTGGTGACACTGTTGGGGATTTATTCAAAATTGAAGGCATACTGAACCAGCATGGCTACCACAGCATCTTGCAGCGGCATGCTATTCCATCCTCTTTGCGTTTAGTTGGACCATCATTTATTTTTCAACAGGACAATGACCCCAAACACACCTCCAGGCTGTGTAAGGGCTGTTTAACCAGGAAGAAGAGTGATGGGGGCTACGCCAGATGACCTGGCCTCCACAGTCACCAGACCTGAACCCAATCGAGATGGTTTGGGGTGAGCTGGACCGCAGAGTGAAGGCAAAAGGGCCAACAAGTGCTAAGCATCTCTGGGAACTCCTTCCAGATTGTTGGAAGACCATTCCTGGTGACTACCTCTTGAAGCTCATCAAGAGAATGCCAAGAGTGTGCAAAGCAGTCATCAAAGCAAAAGGTGGCTACTGTGAAGAACCTAGAATATAAGACATATTTTCAGTTGTTTCACACTTTTTTGTTCAGTATATAATTCCACATGTGATAATTCATAGTTTTGATGCCTTCAGTGTGAATTTACAATTTTCATAGTCCTGAAAATACAGAAAAATCTTTAAATGAGAAGGTGTGTCCAAACTTTTGGTCTGTACTGTACATAGGAGCAGTATTATAGTAGTTATATTCTTGTACATACGGGCAGTATTATAGTAGTTATATTCCTGTACATAGGGGCAGTATTATATTAGTTTTATTCTTGTACATAGGAGCAGTATTATATTAGTTTAATTTTGGTACGTAGGAGCAGTATTATAGTAGTTATATTCTTGTACATAGGAGCAGTATTATAGTAGTTATATTCTTGTACATAGGAGCAGTATTATAGTAGTTATATTCTTGTACATAGGAGCAGTATTATAGTAGTTATATTCTTGTACATAGGAGCAGTATTATAGTAGTTATATTCTTGTACATAGGAGCAGTATTATAGTAGTTATATTCTTGTACATAGGTGCAGTATTATAGTAGTTATATTCTTGTACATAGGAGGCAGTATTATAGTAGATATATTCTTGTACATAGGGGGCAGTATTATAGTAGTTATATTCTTGTACATAGGGAGCAGTATTATAGTAGTTATATTCTTGTACAAAGGGGCAGTATTATAGTAGTTATATTCTTGTATATAGGTGGCAATTTTTATAGTAAAAACTGAGAAATACAATTAAATTGAACAAAATTCCTCCAGTAATACAATACTAAATTCACTTGGATTGTACATACATTCATTACATATCCAGATTATACAAATAAAATTAACTTAATGAGTCCATACTTCTGGTTTGAAAAAGAAACAAACAAAAAAAAAACACATTGCAAAATTAGCTCATCATATTTGATCCCAGCAACACATCCTTCCAAAACTTTCCATTTCCTAATGATTATATCTATCTGAGTTCAGACATTATCTGGTTGACAGCGTCACAGATCTGAGTCGGAGTTATTCCGCCCACCACCTGTCTCCATTTCAGACTCTTCCCGATTGCCCTCGGGTAAGGGCTTCCGCTTAGGCGGAGGATAGTCCTCTACGTCTCTATCACACTCTGCATCAATTATTTTAAGGTCATCTTCAAAATCACCGTCAGACTCAGACAGAACATCAAACCTATTGGATACGACCATTACACCTGCAAAACTCTGGACTTTCCTCCTGGGCCAGTATCATACTTCTCAGGTTTACGAGAGGTCTTGTCCTTTTTCTTCCTTTTAGTCTGATTATTGCTATTTCCTTTAGACACAGATGTTAGTCCTGAAGTAATGCCTTCCTGTAACTGCTGCTCTTGAGGTACAACCTCCATGCTCCCCTCTGAACCATGCTGCTCTGGTGTTAGCTGAGTAGACCCCTGGTGGACCTCCGGTCTGGTCAGTATTTCCCCCCGACAGTAAAGCTGCTTCCTCCAGAATCTTTGCCCCTGCCACCAAATTCTCATCAGGAAAGTCCTTACAGATATTGTGCCAAGTGTCTGGACAGTCCCTGTGAGGGTGGCCGATCTTCCCACAGAGGTTGCACCTGATGTTCTGGCAGTCTGCAGCTACATGGCCGACTTCCCCGCACAGGCTGCACTTCACCACAGTACAGGCATTTGCCAGGTGACCTGCCTTGCCACATTTAAAGCACTTAGGAGGCTGCCCAGGATAGAAACACACACCCCTCTCCCTCCCAATAAAGAAGGTGGGTAAGTGGGCAGTGACATTATTACACTGGCGCAGCTTCACCAAGACCCTCCACCCTCCCGTCCAGATACCATCACTGTCTCTGCTTTTGGTGAGGTCAGAGACGAGGTCACAATGCCTCCAGAGCCACACCACAATGTCCTGCAGGGGAACAGACTCATTCCAGAAGATGACATTTACGGTAAACGTGTCTGGTTATAGATGGAATAAAGCTGAAGCTACTCCAGCCCTCAGTGTCTCTAAACTTGGGGAAGTTAGACCAGAATCTGTCCAGGTCAGTCATGAGCTTAAAGCTGACGTCATAGCCCTGCCTGTCGGGAAGATTAATCACTGCCAAGAAGCTGACTGGCGCGAAACCCATCTGGTGGCACAGGAGCTCCCTGACCACAAATCTCCTGTCCGGCAGATCCTCCTTGGCACCTCTGTGCCGGAAACGCACCACGTTTCTTGGTTTAAACGCCTGGCCGGTATAGTAGGCACCAGAGGTGAAGGACGGAGCACCACGGCTCCAGGCATTACTGAGGGGAACCTACGGGGTCACACTAGGGTGAGGCTCTGCAGCAGGGGGGGGCTGCCACACCTTGTGTGCTCAGAATTATCATGCACATTGTTATCATCATCCTCAATGTCATTATCAGACTGTGCAGCATCCACGAAAGATACTGTGATCCCCAAAGCCCCTGACCCCTCAGATACAGCGCAGTTATCCCCAGCATCAGAGCCCTGCTGGGCACCATCAGTAACTAACGGCACATGTCCACTGTCCAACAGTTGTGCTGGGCATTCTGAGACTTGCAGTCCCTCTGCCGGAATCTGCACTCCATCATGCTGCTTGGAATCTGCCTCAGGCTGCTGCACTGGGCATCCTAAGACTTGTGGTACCTCTTCTGCAAACTGCTCTACATGTTGCTGCTTGGGATCTGCCACAGGCTGCTGGTGCAGTCATTGACCCTTATGGAAGCAGAAGCTTGCGGGCTGCAGCACTGGCCATACCTGCTTCTGGGGTCCACCTGGGACAATGTCTGACCTGGAATCTGCAGAGTTCTGCTTGTGTGACATAAATGCAGCGCCCCCACTGCTGCAGGGCCGAGGGGTACCCGGTACCGGGCCTCTGAGTCTCTGCTCTGGGGTTGTCACGGTGGCTAGACCCGGTCCGTGACCCTGCTGAGGGGCGCCCAATGAAAGGTGTGGATGGTGGTGGTAGTGCGGTGCAGTAAATAACGAGGACACCAGGTTGCAGTCTCTTTACCTCTTTACTGAAGGCTTCAGGGTCCTCAATACGGAATACGGTTAACCGGGCTGCGCAAGTCCGGCCGGTCCGATGGCACCTCCAGAGTTCCCTTCACAGGTGGAAATCTGTGCCCACCTTCTAGCGCTTGTGTGTTGTGGTCCTTCCCTGCTGTGCTTACGGGATAGTACCCCGCAACTGTTGTGTCTGTTTCTCGTGTTCCCTCACAACTCGATTCTGATATTCTTCTACGTCCCCCCAGATCTTATGGTTAGGACGCACCCGTATGACGGGGAGGCTCGGAGCTCTTCCGGGACTCTAGCGTCGCCCCACTCCTGTTGTTACCCCCCTGTGTCTTCCTAGGTCAATTGGGTGAGACAGCCCGCCTATAACTGACTGTCCTGCCGTAGGTTTGAAGTTTGGCTTGGAGCTCTATACTTCCTCGGCGTTCCGGCCACCGGTTATGCGCCTCAATAGGATGTTGCCTCGTCTTACAGCACGACTCCTACTGGTATTCTCCTTGTTGCGTTGATCTCGTTTCTCACTCAGCACAATAAATCTCGCTTCTTGTCCTTTCTTAGGGTACCGCCGCTATATCGTGCAGGCGCGGTCCCGTAACGTTCTCTCTGGTTGCTAGGCCTCTGTCAGGATCCCACCCCTGACAGGGACCCCTCTGAATCTTCCCCTACAACACCCTCTACCACAAGGTGTTGCCTGGTTCCAACCCAGTCAGCTTTCTCTGATCCTAACTTCCTGCCTAACCCCCAGTTTTACCAGATTGTGAGGAGTGGCCTAATGAATAGTACCCTTAGCTCCCCCTGGAGGCCAGACTGTGAAATGTATTGGTGTCTGTGATACCTGGTCAGATGAATTCCTTCAGTGCCATCAGACGTACCATAGCCCCCCGTAGTGGCGGAGCAACAGTACTGCAACGACCAGGACTCTGGGGCGCAGCACTCCCCCCCCGGTTAAATCCAGTACTCCTGGACTGGGAAGAAAACAACAATACATGTCAGCAAAAAGACATACAATTTTTGAAATGCAAGTACAAGTAAACTTTTTAACAGAGCTTCCCTTTATGGGAGGTGAGGACACTTGAACGTTACAAACATAGTTAAATACTTTAAATAACATACTATAAATAACTTCTTTTACTCAACCGGGTATTCTACTAAGTGCAAATTTCTGAACAATAATTTAACATTGCCTTTCAGGACGTACTCGCTAAATCCACTAAAGACCTTCTTATAAAACATTATAAGGCTAGTCAACTTTTATGCATTCTCCTTCTTTACATCAGCAGGACCGCCTGTCCTAACTGCTCCAGACCTACTGCCTCTCCTTTCTGTTACAGGACCGCCCCTTTCCGCCCTGGCCTACTGTCTTTCTACTACTATACACAGTATAGAACTTATCATCCATCTTTCAGTTCAGGATTACTGAGCCATCTCTGTATGGCTCCTAGGAGGACTCACTGACTAACCCCGTACGGGTTCACTTTCTGTCCTCATTCTTCTATCAACATCATTAAACATTTCTCACAATTAACTAGTTAGCTACATTTAACTTTTACATATCAGCATTATCAGTACTTTCTTTTCAAATCATCATTAGTGTTGAGCATTCCGATACCACAAGTATCGGGTATCGGCCGATACTTAGCGGTATCGGAATTCCGATACCGAGATCCGATACTTGCCGCGTATCGGATACCGGAATCGGAAGTTCCCAGGATTCAAACTGCACAAATTTGTACGAAATCAGCCAATGAGAATGATTCCAAGTGTGGGCACATCCTGTTCAGCATGGAGGGCCTGAAACTACTGGCAAGGCTTTGATTGGCTGCTGAAATGATGTCATGATGCAGTTTAAAAGTCGCTGGCGCCATTTTGCGCTCACTCTGCTGTGAATTCAGTTAGTGACAGGACGCTGTTTGCTGACTGAGGGCCAGTTTAGAGATAGCGATTTGCTTCTTTGTGCTTTTCAAAGGCTAATTTAGCAACCGCTGTGTTCACCTACTAATCATCTTGCTTTTGCCTTGTAGCGCTGTTTTCACAGCGATCTGCAAGGTCTGTGTGTGTGTGTGTGTGTGTGAGTGCAGCCCACTCTCTAGTCTGAGTGCAGCCACATAGGCCATCCATAGCTGGTTGTATTCAGTTCAGGGAGGGTGGTTCATTGCCTCATACTGTTCTTTTTTTTTTTTTCAAGTAGTGTAGTCTGCTGCTCATTTTTTCAAAAAAATCCTATTAGTGTCTTTCCACCCGTATCCAGCTAACTTGTGGAAAAACACTACATAGGATAAAGTAGAGGAGGGTTTTTGTTCCTTGCAGCGCCGTTTACGGCTGTCTGTACGGTCTCCGTGTGACTGCAGCTCGCCCTGTAGTCTGTGAGCAGCCATAGCCTGGTTGTCTCCAGCTCAGGGTTCTTCACTGCGTCATACCGTAAAATCAATTTTCCTTTTGTTTTAAGTAGTGCAGGCTGCTGCACATTTTTTCAAAAAATTCCTATTAGTGTCTTTCCACCTGTCTCCAGCTAACTTGTGGAAAAACACTACATAGGATAACGTAGAGGAGGGTTTTTGGGCCTTGCAGCGCCGTTTACGGCTGTCTGCTCGGTCTCCGTGTGACTGCAGCTCTCTCTGTTGTCAGTTCAGCCCCCAAAAAATAAATAAATAATAAAGTTCACCAAACACACCAGTGACACCACTTTACATTTGTGTAGGCCACATTAGCTCATATTAAAGTCTAGTCCACACTTTAGAAAATTAGTGTTTCTTATACCTGTTAGGAGTTGTTCAGGAATAAGCACACAAAGCCGTTAGTACTTTTCTGCTTATCTTTATCAGTCAACCAAGATGAAGAAGGCAGTGAGTAAGGCACGTGGGCGTGGGCGCGGAGCAGGGAGAGGACGTGGGGATTCTGTGCCTGCTGCGGGCACCGGTGACTCATCAGCACCCACTTTCACCAGGGAACAGTCCTTCATGCGCAGCTTTGTCGCAGAGCGCCGTACACCGCTGCTGCGTGAAGAACAAATTGAAGCCGTTGTCGGATGGATGGCAGCTAATGCATCAACTTCAATTAGTGCCACATCCTCTCAGACACAGAGCACTGGAGAGCAGCCATCTGTCTCTTCACCACCTGCCAAATTGCCCAGGCAGACAGAGATCCCAGGACAGGAGCCGTCTCTACTTCTGTTCTCTGAATCTCTTGGCTTGGAAACAGGGGGCCAGCCAAGCAGCATTGGAGAAATGGAAGAAGAGGCAGGGTGCAGTGATGCCCAACAGCTTTTTCTCTCTTCCTCTGAAGAGGCGGGTGGGCCAGTGGCTCCGGTCACCACATCGCAGGACGCATCCGCTGATGACACTCAGGTGCCACTTTCTGGTGCGTGCTCTGCTGCTGAGACTACCCAGGAGGAGCAGTTGGGGGCAGAGGGTAGTGTAGATGATGAGGTCCTTGACCCATCTTGGCGTGAGGGACAGGAAGGTGGTGGGGGCAGCTCTGAGGAAGAGATTCCCCGTACGGCCCAAAGAGGGAGAGGGAGGGGGAAGACTGCGGATCCTGCAGCCTCCGCTTTGGCACCCGTTAGGAGCATGTCTCTTCCAAAAGCCAAAAAGGGCGCTCCCAAGACTTGCAGTGCCTGGTCCTTTTTTGACACAGTTGCAGATGACATTTGCTATGTCAAATGCAAGGTGTGTCATCACAAAGTCAAAAGAGGTCGAAATGTCAGCAACCTCAATACCTCCAACATGTGGAAACATGTGCGCAACAGGCACGTGGCGGAGTTAGAAAAACACACTGAAGAGCTAGGCCAACCAACAGCGGCAGCTACCACCTCTTCAGCTCGTGTTGCCTCTTCCTCCAGCTCACACGCAGCTGGTTCGGCTTCCTCCCAGGATCGCCGTGGAAGAACCTCTGGCCCTGTTGTCCAGAGACCCGCTGTAATTCCACCCGCAGCACCACTTTCCCAGTCATCCACACACTCCCAGCCCAGTGTACAGCCATCGGTAGTACAGGCATGGGAGAAAAGGCGGCCTTTCTCGTCAAACCACCCACGAGCACAGGCTCTGACTGCAGGCATTGCCAAACTTCTGTCACTGGAAATGCTGTCATTCAGGCTGGTGGAGACTGACAGCTTCCGTGACTTGATGTCATTGGCAGTCCCACAGTACAATGTGCCCAGCCGCTTTTACTTCAGCAGTCAAGCCGTCCCTGCCCTGCACAAGCATGTGGAGGGACACATAAAACACACGTTACTGAATGCCGTCAGTAGCAAGGTCCACCTCACCACCGATGCGTGGACCAGTCAACATGGACAGGGGCGATACCTTTCCCTCACTGCCCATTGGGTTAATGTCGTTGAGCCGGGTACAGATCGTGCGAGTGGCGCAGGACGTGTCCTGCCCACTCCAAGGATTGCAGGAATCCATTCTGTACGCATTGACTCCTCCTCTTACACCAGTTCCTCAGAATCATCGCTGCAGGAGCCGTCACAGTCCACCTCCACATGGACCCGTGATGAACGTTTACCTGTTACGACCGACATGAGCACAGCCGTGGCCAAACGTCAACGGGCCGTCTTGAAGTTAATTTCTTTGGGGAATTGAAGCCACACAGCACAGGAGCTCTGGAATGCCATCAAGCAGGAGAGCGATGTGTGGTTTGTGCCAGCGAATCTCCAGCCAGGCATGGTAGTGTGTGATAATGGCTGAAATCTGGTGGCAGCTCTGGGCCTCGGCAACCTCACTCACATCCCATGTCTGGCACATGTGCTCAATTTGGTCGTGCAGAGTTTTTTGAGGGACTATCCGGATCTTGATGCACTGCTGCACAAGGTCCGCCTAGAGTGTGCTCACTTGCGGCGTTCCAGCACGGCAAAAGCGCGCATTGCGGCTCTGCAGCGCCGACACCACCTGCCGGAACATCGCATCATATGTGACCTACCTACCAGGTGGAATTCCACGTTACATATGTTGGAGCGGTTGTGTGAGCAGCAGCAAGCTGTAATGGAGTACCAGCTGCATCAGGCGCAAAGAAGTCGCACTCCGCGCCGTTCAGACTTCACAACCACAGAGTGGGCCACTATGAATGACGTCTGCCAGGTTTTGCGTCCCTTCGATTATTCCACGCGGATGGCGAGTGCAGATGATGCACTAGTCAGCATGACTGTCCCCCTTATCTGCCTGCTTGAAAAATCACTGCAAGCGCTAAGGGATGATGTTGTGGAAGAGGTGGAGGATGAGGATTCACCATTTCCATCATCTTCTGGACAGTCAGCGCCACGTGGTTCCTCACAAACGCGTAGGCAGGGGACACTTTGTGAGGAGGATGAGGAGGAGTCAATGGAGGAGGAAGACATCCGCCCAGAGGAGGGAGTTACACAATTGTCCAGTACTCAGTGTGTACAGCGAGGGTGGGGTGATGACGAGCGGGCAGAGATCACGCCTCCAGCAGGGGACAGCGTTTCTTGGGCAGTTGGCAGTCTGCAGCACATGGTGGATTACATGCTGCAGTGCCTGAGAAACGACCGCCGCATCGCCCACATTCTCAACATGTCTGATTATTGGGTGTTCACCCTCCTCGATCCTCGCTACCGGGACAACATAGAAAGCCTCATCACACCGTTGAACCGGGAGCGAAAAATGCGGGAGTACCAAGAGACACTGGTGAATTCCATCATCTTCTCCATTCCAACTGAGAGAAGTGCTGCTAGTGCATTACAAAGCAGCTCAGTGCGTCCAGGCAGTGGAGGAGGCTCTGCACAAAGAGGGAGCAGAAGCAGTGCCTCTGCCCAAGGCAAGACCAGTATGGCCCAACTGTGGCACAGTTTTCTGTGCCCGCCACAAAAGTCTACACCATCACAGACGGCTCCAGTCAGCAGGAGGCAACGGTTCCGTCAGATGGTGACAGACTACATGTCTTGCCCTCTTGCTGTACTCCCAGATGGCTCTTCACCTTTCAAGTTTTGGGTCTCAAAGCTGGATACATGGCCAGAGCTAAGCCAGTATGCATTGGAGGTGCTGGCTTGCCCTGCGGCTAGTGTATTATCGGAACGCGTCTTTAGTGCTGCAGGTGGTGTACTAACTGACCGTCGCATGCGACTATCCTCCGATAACGTTGACCGGCTTACTTTCCTGAAAATGAACAAGGCCTGGATCTCGCAGGAATTTGCCACTCCTCTTCCTGATTAAATAATTAGGTGACTGTCTACGTTATCCAGGTCTCCTGTTGTGTTCATCTTTCTACCACCTGAACTTAAATTCCTGGGCTCCAACACCGCCAGTTGAGGCTCAGAAGTGCCGTCTGCACAGTCAAAACATACGACCCAGTGTTATTGGGTTTCAGTAACGTCAGCTGATCCCCAGCTGTGTAGCCGGCAATGTGTCCTGCGACCGCCACGCTGACACAACAACTGAAATGTAAGGGAACCTGTCCCCCCCCCCCAAGGCGTTTGTTACTGAAAGAGCCACCTTGTGCAGCAGTAATGCTGCACAAGGAAAAGGTAGCTATTTTTGTTTTGCTCCTTGCACACGCAGAACTTAACACTTATAAAATGTGTCCACTGATACCGTAAAACTGTCCCGGAGGTGGGACTTTCCTTCGTAATATGACGCAGCACAGCTGTCATTCCTACCCCCTTGGCACCGTGCCCCGGCTCCTCAGTGTTGTTTGATTCCGTCACGGAGCCTGCGCTGTTATGTTATCCCTTGGCCAGGCACACTTAGCGCTGCCCATCTTCTGACATCATTTATGTCAGGCTGGCTGCGCCTGTGCGGCCGCGCTGGCCGAGAGCCCGCCTCGCATTGTCTTCTGATTTAATCCCACTGGGGGCCTGAGATCCATGGACATGCGCAGTGCATAGCTGAACCTCCGCCTCTCACTCATCTCCCTACGGCTTCTTCAGACTGTGCGGTGTCAGCTGGTCCCTAATAGCATGCCACGGCCGTGACGCCGCACAGTCTGAAGAAGCCGTAGGGAGGGGAGTGAGAGGCGAGGATATGCACTGCGCATGGCCACGGATCCCAGGCCCGCGGTGGGATTACATTAGATGACACTGCGAGGCGGGCTCTCGGCCAGCGCGGCCGCAAAGGCGCAGCCAGCCTGACACTAAATGATGTCAGAAGATGGGCAGCGCTAAGTGTGCCTGGCCAAGGGATAACATAACAGCGCAGGCTCCGGGACGGAATCAAACAACGCTGAGGAGCCGGGGCACGGCGCCGGGGGGGTAAGAATGATGGCTGTGCTGCGTCATATTACGAAGGAAAGTCCCACCTCCGGGACGGTCTCACGGTTTCAGGGGACACATTTTATAAGTGTTTAGTTCTGTGTTTGCAAGGAGCATAATGAAAAGAGCCACCTTTTCCTTTTGCATCTTTTGTGCTGCACAAGCTGGCTCTTTCAGCTACAAACGCCTTGGGGGGGGGTTAAAGGTTCCCTTTCGACTTTCTCCAATCAGGCTTCGGCCTACATTGTGTTCCTCTGCTTCTCCTGCTGTCCCTGGGCTCCAACACCGCTAGTTGTTGCCTGGTAGTGCTGTACGCACAGTCAACAGTCGCTCCTCTGTTATTGGGGTTCAGTAACGTCAGCTGTTCCCCAGCTGTGTGTGTGGCAATCCCTCCTATCTCCTCCACCTCCTCCTCCTCCTGTCCCTGGGCTCCAACACCGCTAGTTGCTGTCCAGAAGTGCTGTCCGCACAGTCCCAACAGTCGCTCCTTTGTTATTGGGGTTCAGTAACGTCAGCTGTTCCCCAGCTGTGTGTGTGGCAATCCCTCCTATCTCCTCCTCCTCCTGTCCCTGGGCTCCAACACCGCTAGTTGCTGTCCAGAAGTGCTGTCCGCACAGTCCCAACAGTCCCTCCTCTGTTATTGGGGTTCAGTAACGTCAGCTGTTCCCCAGCTGTGTGTGTGGCAATCCCTCCTATCTCCTCCTCCTCCTGTCCCTGGGCTCCAACACCGCTAGTTGCTGTCCAGAAGTGCTGTCCGCACAGAGCCAAACACCTCGCCAATGTGTTAGTGGGGTTCAGCACCGCCAGCTGTTCCCCTGCTGTGTATACGGCAACGTGTCATGCGACCGCCACGCAGGCACAACAACTTAAATTTAAGGGAACCTGTCCCCCCACCCCAAAGGCGTTTGTTACTGAAAGAGCCACCTTGTGCAGCAGAAATGATGCAAATGGAAAAAGTGCCTCTTTTCGTGGTGCTCCTTGCACATGCTGAACCTAACACTTATGAAATGTGTCCCCTCACACCGTTAAACCGTCCGGTAGGTGGAACTTTCCTTTGTCATGTGACGCAGCACAGCCGTCATTCTTACCCCCTTGGCGCCGTGCGCCGCCTCCTCAGCGTTGTTTGAATCTGTCCCGGAGCCTGCGCTGTTAGGTTAGCCCTTGGCCATGCACACATTTTGCGCTGCCCGTCTTCTGACATCATTTGGTGTCAGGCTGGCTGCGCCTGTGCGGCTGCGCTGGCCGAGAGCCCGCCTCGCATTGTCTTCTGATTTAATCCCACTGGGGGCCTGAGATCCATGGACATGCGCAGTGCATATCTGAACCTCCACCTCTCACTCATCTCCCTATGGCTTCTTCAGACTGCTCGGTGTCAGCTGGTCCCTAATAGCATGCCACGGCCGTGACACCGCACAGTCTGAAGAAGCCGTAGGGAGGGGAGTGAGAGGCGTGGATATGCACTGCGCATGGCCACGGATCCCAGGCCCGCGGTGGGATTACATTAGACGACACTGCGAGGCGGGCTCTCGGCCAGCGCGGCCGCACAGGCGCAGCCAGCCTGACACCAAATGATGTCAGAAGACGGGCAGCGCAAAATGTGTGCATGGCCAAGGGCTAACCTAACAGCGCAGGCTCCGGGACTGATTCAAACAACGCTGAGGAGGCGGCGCACAGCGCCAAGGGGGTATGAATGACGGCTGTGCTGCGTCACATGGCAAAGGAAAGTTCCACCGACCGGACGGTTTAACGGTGTGAGGGGACACATTTCATAAGTGTTAGGTTCAGCATGTGCAAGGACCATAATTAAAAGAGCTAAGTTTACCTTTTCCAGCATTAGTGCTGTACAAGATGGCTCTTTCAGCTACAAATGCCTGGGGGGGGGGGTTAAAGGTTCCCTTTCAACTTGCTCCAGTGCAGGCTTCGGCCTACACTCCGCTCCCTCTCCTCCTCCTGCTGACCCTGGGCTCTAACACCGCCAGTTGGGGCCCAGAAGTGCTGGCTGCACAGAGCCAAACACCTCGCCAATGTGTCAGTGGGGTTCAGCACCGCCAGCTGTTCCCCTGCTGTGTAGCCGGCAACGTGTCCTGCAACAGCCACGCAGACACAACAGACCCAAAGCTGCCGCCAGTGCAGGCTTCGGCCTACACTCTGCTCCCTCTCCTCCTCCTGCTGACCCTGGGCTCTAACACCGCCAGTTGGGGCCCAGATGTGCTAGCTGCACAGAGAAAAACAGCAGCCAATGTGTCAGTGGGGTTCAGCACCGCCAGCTGTTCCCCTGCTGTGTAGCCGGCAACGTGTCCTGCAACAGCCACGCAGACACAAGAACTGAAATTGAAGGGAACCTGTCCCCCCTCCCCCAGGCGTTTTTACGTTATCCAGCCACCTTGTACAGCAGTAATGCTGCATGTGTGCAAGGTGGCTCATAAACTTATTCTCCTCGCACATGTGGAACTGAACACGTCTAAAATGTGTCCTCTGTGACCATTTAACCGTCCCGGAGGTGTGACTTTCCTTTGTAATGACACGCTGCAACCCCCTTGGTAGCGCTGCCCGTCTTCTGGCATCGTTGTTTGGCTGCCTGCGCCTCTGCGGCCGCCCTGACCCACACAACGCCCCTCGGTGTCTTATTTATTGGGACTGCGAGGGTGTGATTGATGGGCATGATCAGTGCATCAGTTCGCCTGTCCCTCATCTCCTTCCGCCTTCTTCAGACTGTGCGGCTTCATGGCCGTGGCATGCGATAAGGGATCAGCTGACGCCGCACAGTCTGAAGCGGGTGTAAGGACCCGAGTGTGAGAGGCGAACATATGTACTACGCCAGGCCATGAATCCCAGCCCCGCAGTGTTTTAACTATGTAAAGACACTGTGGGGCTGGGATTCATGGTCATCGCAAACCGCAACGGCCGACATTAAATGATGTCAGAAGATGGGCAGCGCTAACAGCGCAAGGCCAAGGGATAAAACGACAGCGCAGACTCCTGTACAGCAAATAACAACGCTCAGGAGGCTGCGCCCAGCACCAAGGTGGGATTCTTGACATCTGTGCTGCGTCTCATTACGAAGGGAACTCTCGCCTCCAACACAGTTTGATTGTATAAAGGGCTAAATGTTATACGTGTTTCATTCAGCGTGTGCAAGGAGAAAAATTAAAAGAGCAACCTTTGACTTGTGCAGCACTACTGCTGCATAAGCTGTGGCTCTTCTAGTTTGTAACACCTGAGGGGGGTTAAAGGTTACCTTTGAAATTGGTTCAATTAGGCTTCGGCCTACACTCTGCTCCCTCTGCTCCTCCTGCTGACCCTGGGCTCTAACACCGCCAGTTGGGGCCCAGATGTGCTAGCTGCACAGAGAAAAACACCAGCCAATGTGTCAGTGGGGTTCAGCACCGCCAGCTGTTCCACTGCTGTGTAGCCGGCATCGTGTCCTGCAACAGCCACGCAGACACAAAGCTGCCGCCAGTGCAGGCTTCGGCCTATACTCTGCTCCCTCTCCTCCTGCTGACCCTGGGCTCTAACACCGCCAGTTGGGGCCCGGTACTGCTAGCTGCACAGAGAAAAACACCAGCCAATGTGTCAGTGGGGTTCAGCACCGCCAGCTGTTCCCCTGCTGTGTAGCCGGCATCGTGTCCTGCAAAAGCCACGCAGACACAACAGACCTACAAATGCCTCCAGTGCAGGCTTCGGCCTACACTCTGCTCCCCCTGCTGACCCTTTGATCCAACACCGCTAGTTGGGGCTCTAGGAAGACAAGCTTGAATAGGTCCCCATCCTGGTTCCAGCACCATCAGCTGTTTCCGGGCAGAGCCTTTGGCTTAGGTGCCTCCCACTGGGTATCCGAGTTCCACCAACGTCAGGTGGTCCTTGGTAGTGTTTTCAGGCACAGGTACCTCCTGCTTAGTAACCGGGTTCCAGTAACGTCAGCTGGTCCTCGGTAGTTCCATTGGCTCTTGGACCTTCGGCTACCCATCCGGGTTCCAGTACCGTCAGCTGGTTCTCGGCAGTGTCTTTTGCTCTTGTACCTTCTGCTCCCCATCCTGGTTCCAGTACCGTCAGCTGGTTCCGGGCAGAGCCTTTGGCTTAGGTGCCTCCCTCTGGGTATCCGAGTTCCACCAATGTCAGGTGGTCCTTGGTAGTGCTTTCAGGCACGGGTACCTCCTGCTTAGTAACCGGGTTCCAGTAACGTCAGCTGGTCCTCGGTAGTTCCATTGGCTCTTGGACCTTCGGGTAGCCATCCGAGTTCCAGTTCCATCAGCTGTTTCTCGGCATTTTCTCAGCCTACTTGTACCTTCTGCTACATTTCCAAGTTCAAGACCCTAAAGACGACGACCCGGAAGACCACCCCTAAGATGACGACGACACCAGAGACGACAACCACTGAGATGACGACGACCCTGGAGACGATGACCCTGAAGACCACCCCGATGACGACGACCCCGGAGACGACGACCCTGGAGACGACGACGACCTGGAAGACCGAGAAGCAGAAGAACAAAGGGCTGCAGAACAAAGAGCAGAAGAACATTAAGCATAAGACTAAATATCAGAGCAAAAGATATTATCTAAATTATAAGCAGAAGAAGACTAAGCAGTGTATGGGGGTGAGTCCGTTCTTCCTCGTGGTGCCCCTGGATAAAGCCTGATGCTGCAGGCCAAACTGAACACGGACAAATGTAACTGTTTTGTGACAGGCAGAACGGAAGGTGTAATCTTCAAACTTTTATAGATAACAACTACGGGAATGCCTGTCACAAATAAGAATATGATGAAGAAGTTGAATATGAAGAAGATAATAGTAAAATAAAAAGAATATGAACAATGTAACAAAAAAAATAATAGGTAGAAGATGAAGAAGAAGATGAATAAGGTGAAGAAGTTGATGTCAAAGAAGCTGATGATGAGGATAATGAAGAAGAAAGTGGGGGAGAAGTAAAAAAGAAGGTGAAGGGCGTGGAAGTAGTGAAACATCAATATCTGACAAAATAAATAAAAAATTAACATAGTCAAAATCTTTCTAACGCCGAACGTCATAAAAAAATATAAAAATCCTGCTATTCTATTTGATTGGGCTAAACCTCTGTGCCTTTAATGTCTCCGCCACCTCCCCCAATACATCCTACATTATTCTTAGTTGTTTTCCTTCATGTAGAATTAACCTACAAGGAAATAAAGGGTTTAGTTTAATTCCGATATTTTCGTCCCATTGACTTGCATTGGGATCGGGTATCGGTATCGGATTAGATCCGATACTTTGACGGTATCGGCCGATACTTTCCGATACCGATACTTTCCGATATCGGAAGGTATCGCTCAACACTAATCATCATCATTCTTTAAGTGCTTTTGATGAACATCCCCTTTAAGAAGGGACCAAGTCTCTATGAGGTAGTGCAACTTCTCAAGCTGCAAGTCTGTTTGCAGTAAGGACTCCGGTGCTGGTTCTGCGACCAGTGTCTTCGCAAAGAGTCCCTTTGTTTATAAAACCAGTAGAGAGCACCTTTAAGAAGGTGCAAACTATTTACAAAATCAGTTTTTGAATCATTCACCGTCCATGATTCGGCAGTCTCTTGATAACTGAAGCAACAAGTAGAAAACAAACAAAAAGCAATAGGGATCCCGGGTCAACAAAGGGATCCCTTTAAGAGTTAACCCTGGACGGGTTTAAAGTAGCAAAGCAGCAGAAAAACAACGAACTATTTACAATTGCAGAGTGCGAGTATAGTTACTTGAACCACTCAGGAGGCAGCAGCGGCGGAGGCAACCCCCTAGGGTATTGCGCACCGCCTGGTACTGCGTAAGGGGACGTGTTGTCCCATCTGGGGGTCTGCGTACCCACTGTCTTCAGTTCTGGAGCAGCACGAGCACCACCCACCTGAAGAGGTGCCTCCTTGGCTACGAGGGTGGTTGAGGTGACGATGCTGCATGTCGTGGTCTTGACCATAGTGCACGTTGGGGTGATCTCGGTGGTCCTGGCAACGATCATGGGCTGACCACAAGGGGGCACCTTTGCTACAGGGGTCAGCTTCACTGGCTCCTTAATCGGGGGTGTCACAGGGTTCTGCCTCTTGTGGACATTCAGGGCAAACCACCCCTTTTCCCCAAAGTGCCTGGTGTAACTGACTTCGTCCCCCGGGTAGAGATCCCGGTCTGGGTGGCCCTCTCTGAGGTGAGACTCCACATCCCTTCGATTGACAAACACCTCCGCATACAGACCCGGCTCTTTAATGAAGCCCCAGCCTCCGCGGAGCTTGAAGGTGGTGATGGGGCCCTGCCTGCGCGGGGCCTGGTGAGCGGCGGGGTCCTTGCGGGCCCGGTCCTTGACCGCCAGGTCTTTTTGATGGTGGGCCTCCAGCCCGGCCTGGTACGCCTCTTCCTTCTCCTCCCACTGCTGTTCCAGCTGGGTCTGGTATTCCTCCCAGCTCAGGGCCTGCACCATCTCCCCTTCCTGTGTCTTCACCCCGGGGAACTGTTGTGAATTCGCTTTTTGCTCCCTCTAGTGGTTACTAGTTTTTTGACTCTGGTTTTTCTGTCATTCCTTTTATCCGCACCTGGGTCGTTAGTTAGGGGTGTTTCTATATAAGCTCCCTGGACCTTCAGTTCAATGCCTGGCAACGTAGTTATCAGAGCTAGTCTGCTGTGCTCTTGTCTACTGATCCTGGTTCCAGTTATATCAGCTAAGTCTGCCTTTTTGCTTTTTGCTATTTGTTTTGGTTTTGTATTTTTGTCCAGCTTGTTCCAAATCTATATCCTGATCTTTGCTGGAAGCTCTTAGGGGGCTGGTGTTCTCCCCCCGGACCGTTAGACGGTTCGGGGGTTCTTGAATTTCCAGTGTGGATTTTGATAGGGTTTTTGTTGACCATATAAGTTACCTTTCTTTATTCTGCTATCAGTAAGCGGGCCTCTCTGTGCTAAACCTGGTTCATTTCTGTGTTTGTCATTTCCTCTTACCTCACCGTTTTTATTTGTGGGGGGCTTCTATCCAGCTTTGGGGTCCCCTTCTCTGGAGGCAAGAAAGGTCTTTGTTTTTCCTCTACTAGGGGTAGTTAGATTCTCCGGCTGGAGCGTGTCATCTAGAATCATCGTAGGAATGATCCCCGGCTACTTCTAGTGTTGGCGTTAGGAGTAGATATATGGTCAACCCAGTTACCACTGCCCTATGAGCTGGTTTTTTGTATTCTGCAGACTTCCACGTTCCTCTGAGACCCTCGCCATTGGGGTCATAATAGTTTGCCAGGCCAGTATTAAATGTTTAATGCATTGCAGAAGAGGGATTATAAGAAAGAAGATTCTGAGTTTTTTTTTTTTTCTTCTTCCCCTTTACCTCAGAGTGGCTATGCTTGCTGCAGACATGAATGTCCAGACCTTGATTACAAGTGTGGACCAGCTGGCTACTCGTGTGCAGGGCATACAAGACTATGTTATCAGAAATCCTAGGTCAGAACCTAAAATACCGATTCCTGAACTGTTTTCCGGAGACAGGTTTAAGTTTAGGAATTTCGTGAATAATTGTAAATTGTTTTTGTCCCTGAGACCCTGTTCATCTGGAGACTTTGCTCAGCAAGTAAAAATTATGATTTCGTTCTTACGGGGCGACCCTCAGGATTGGGCTTTTTCGCTGGCGCCAGGAGATCCGGCATTGGCTGATATTGATGCGTTTTTTCTGGCGCTCGGTTTACTCTATGAGGAACCCAATCTTGAGATTCAGGCAGAAAAGGCCTTGCTGGCTATGTCTCAGGGACAGGACGAGGCTGAAGTGTATTGCCAAAAATTTCGGAAATGGTCCGTGCTGACACATTGGAACGAGTGTGCTCTGGCCGCTAATTTTAGAAATGGCCTTTCTGAAGCCATTAAGAATGTTATGGTGGGTTTTCCCATTCCCACAGGTCTGAATGATACTATGGCACTGGCTATTCAAATTGACCGGCGGTTGCGGGAGCGCAAAACCGCAAATTCCCTCATGGTGTTGTCTGAACAGACACCTAATTCGGTGCACTGTGATAGAAAAACCGCAAATTCCCTCATGGTGTTGTCTGAACAGACACCTGATTTAATGCAATGTGATAGAATCCTGACTAGAAATGAGCGGAAAATTCATAGACGCCGGAATGGCTTGTGCTACTACTGTGGTGATTCTACACATGTTATCTCAGCATGCTCTAAACGTATAGCTAAGGTTGTTAGTCCTGTCACCGTTGGTAATTTGCAACCTAAATTTATTCTGTCTGTAACTTTGATTTGCTCACTGTCGTCTTATCCTGTCATGGCGTTTGTAGATTCAGGTGCTGCCCTGAGTCTTATGGATCTGTCATTTGCTAAGCGCTGTGGTTTTACTCTTGAACCATTGGAAAATCCTATTCCTCTTAGGGGTATTGATGCTACGCCATTGGCAGCAAATAAACCGCAGTATTGGACACAGGTTACCATGTGCATGACTCCTGAACACCGCGAGGTGATACGTTTCCTGGTTTTACATAAAATGCATGATTTGGTTGTTTTAGGGCTGCCATGGTTACAGACCCATAATCCAGTCCTGGACTGGAAGGCTATGTCAGTCTCAAGTTGGGGCTGTCATGGTATTCATGGGGATTCCCTGCCTGTGTCTATTGCTTCTTCTACGCCTTCGGAAGTTCCTGAGTATTTGTCTGATTATCAGGATGTCTTCAGTGAGTCTGAGTCCAGTGCACTGCCTCCTCATAGGGACTGTGACTGTGCTATAGATTTGATCCCTGGCAGTAAATTTCCTAAGGGAAGACTGTTTAATCTGTCGGTACCCGAACATACCGCTATGCGTTCATATATCAAGGAGTCTCTGGAGAAAGGACATATTCGTCCGTCTTCTTCCCCTCTTGGTGCGGGATTCTTTTTTGTGGCAAAAAAGGACGGATCTTTGAGGCCTTGTATTGATTATCGGCTTTTAAATAAGATCACTGTCAAATTTCAGTATCCTTTACCGCTGTTGTCTGACTTGTTTGCCCGGATTAAGGGTGCCAAGTGGTTCACCAAGATAGACCTTCGTGGTGCGTACAACCTTGTGCGCATTAAGCAAGGTGATGAATGGAAAACCGCATTCAATACGCCCGAAGGTCATTTTGAGTACTTGGTGATGCCTTTTGGGCTCTCCAATGCGCCTTCAGTTTTTCAGTCCTTTATGCATGACATCTTCCGGAAGTATCTGGATAAATTTTTGATTGTTTATCTGGATGATATTTTGGTTTTTTCTGATGATTGGGATTCACATGTGGAGCAGGTCAGGTTGGTCTTTAAAATTTTGCGTGAAAATTCTTTGTTTGTCAAGGGCTCAAAGTGTCTCTTTGGTGTACAGAAGGTTCCCTTTTTGGGGTTCATTTTTTCCCCTTCTGCTGTGGAGATGGACCCAGTCAAGGTCCGAGCTATTCTTGATTGGACTCAGCCCTCGTCAGTTAAGTCTTCAGAAATTCTTGGGTTTCGCTAACTTCTACCGTCGTTTTATCGCTAATTTTTCTAGCATTGTGAAACCTTTGACGGATATGACCAAGAAGGGCTCCGATGTAGCCAACTGGGCTCCTGCTGCCGTGGAGGCTTTCCAGGAGTTGAAACGCCGGTTTACTTCGGCGCCTGTTTTGTGCCAGCCCGATGTCTCACTTCCCTTTCAGGTTGAGGTGGATGCTTCAGAGATTGGAGCGGGGGCCGTTTTGTCGCAGAGAGGCCCTGGTTGCTCTGTTATGAAACCTTGTGCCTTTTTCTCTAGGAAGTTTTCGCCTGCCGAGCGAAATTATGATGTGGGCAATCGGGAGTTGTTGGCCATGAAATGGGCATTTGAGGAGTGGCGTCATTGGCTCGAGGGTGCTAAGCATCGTGTGGTGGTCTTGACTGATCACAAAAATCTGATGTATCTCGAGTCTGCTAAACGCCTTAATCCGAGACAGGCCCGCTGGTCATTGTTTTTCTCCCGCTTTGATTTTGTTGTCTCGTATTTACCAGGTTCAAAGAATGTGAAGGCCGATGCTCTTTCTAGGAGCTTTGTGCCTGATGCTCCTGAAGTCGCTGATCCTGTTGGTATTCTTAAAGATGGAGTTATCTTGTCAGCTATTTCTCCGGATCTGCGACGTGTGTTGCAGAGATTTCAGGCGGATAGGCCTGAGTCTTGTCCACCTGACAGACTGTTTGTCCCGGATAAGTGGACCAGCAGAGTCATTTCCGAGGTTCATTCCTCGGTGTTGGCAGGTCACCCGGGAATTTTTGGCACCAGAGATCTGGTGGCCAGGTCCTTTTGGTGGCCTTCTTTGTCAAGGGATGTGCGGTCATTTGTGCAGTCCTGTGGGACTTGTGCTCGAGCTAAGCCTTGCTGTTCTCGTGCCAGCGGTTTGCTCTTGCCCTTGCCTGTCCCGAAGAGACCTTGGACACATATCTCCATGGATTTCATTTCTGATCTTCCGCTATCTCAGGGCATGTCCGTTATCTGGGTGATATGTGATCGCTTCTCCAAGATGGTCCATTTGGTTCCTTTGCCTAAGCTGCCTTCCTCTTCCGATCTGGTTCCTGTGTTTTTCCAGAACGTGGTTCGTTTGCACGGCATCCCTGAGAATATTGTGTCAGACAGAGGATCCCAGTTCGTTTCCAGGTTCTGGCGATCCTTTTGTAGTAGGATGGGCATTGATTTGTCGTTTTCGTCTGCTTTCCATCCTCAGACTAATGGACAGACGGAGCGAACCAATCAGACTTTGGAGGCTTATTTGAGGTGTTTTGTCTCTGCTGATCAGGACGATTGGGTGACATTCTTGCCGTTGGCTGAGTTTGCCCTTAATAATCGGGCTAGTTCCGCCACCTTGGTTTCGCCTTTTTTCTGCAACTCTGGTTTCCATCCTCGCTTTTCTTCAGGTCATGTGGAGCCTTCTGACTGTCCTGGAGTGGATTCTGTGGTGGATAGGTTGCAGCGGATCTGGAATCATGTGGTGGACAACTTGAAGTTGTCACAGGAGAGGGCTCAGCGCTTTGCCAACCGCCGCCGCGGTGTGGGTCCCCGACTACGCGTTGGGGATTTGGTATGGCTCTCTTCCCGCTTTGTTCCTATGAAGGTCTCCTCTCCCAAATTTAAACCTCGTTTTATTGGGCCTTACAAGATATTGGAAATCCTTAATCCTGTATCTTTTCGTCTGGATCTTCCTGTGTCGTTTGCTATTCACAATGTATTTCATAGGTCCTTGTTGCGGCGGTACATTGTGCCTGTAGTTCCTTCTGCTGAGCCTCCTGCTCCGGTGTTGGTTGAGGGCGAGTTGGAGTACATGGTGGAGAAGATCTTGGATTCTCGCCTCTCCAGGCGGAGGCTTCAGTACCTGGTCAAGTGGAAGGGCTATGGTCAGGAGGATAATTCCTGGGTGGTCGCCTCTGATGTTCATGCGGCCGATTTAGTTCGTGCCTTTCATGCCGCTCATCCTGATCGCCCTGGTGGTCGTGGTGAGGGTTCGGTGACCCCTCACTAAGGGGGGGGGGTACTGTTGTGAATTCGCTTTTTGCTCCCTCTAGTGGTTACTAGTTTTTTGACTCTGGTTTTTCTGTCATTCCTTTTATCCGCACCTGGGTCGTTAGTTAGGGGTGTTTCTATATAAGCTCCCTGGACCTTCAGTTCAATGCCTGGCAACGTAGTTATCAGAGCTAGTCTGCTGTGCTCTTGTCTACTGATCCTGGTTCCAGTTATATCAGCTAAGTCTGCCTTTTTGCTTTTTGCTATTTGTTTTGGTTTTGTATTTTTGTCCAGCTTGTTCCAAATCTATATCCTGATCTTTGCTGGAAGCTCTTAGGGGGCTGGTGTTCTCCCCCCGGACCGTTAGACGGTTCGGGGGTTCTTGAATTTCCAGTGTGGATTTTGATAGGGTTTTTGTTGACCATATAAGTTACCTTTCTTTATTCTGCTATCAGTAAGCGGGCCTCTCTGTGCTAAACCTGGTTCATTTCTGTGTTTGTCATTTCCTCTTACCTCACCGTTTTTATTTGTGGGGGGCTTCTATCCAGCTTTGGGGTCCCCTTCTCTGGAGGCAAGAAAGGTCTTTGTTTTTCCTCTACTAGGGGTAGTTAGATTCTCCGGCTGGAGCGTGTCATCTAGAATCATCGTAGGAATGATCCCCGGCTACTTCTAGTGTTGGCGTTAGGAGTAGATATATGGTCAACCCAGTTACCACTGCCCTATGAGCTGGTTTTTTGTATTCTGCAGACTTCCACGTTCCTCTGAGACCCTCGCCATTGGGGTCATAACAGGGAACCCCATGAGGTTGGATCCTGTGTTCACCCAGCGGCACACTGTGCGCTCTGCATGGTCTTCACACTGCAGGGTAGTTGGCAGAATCGGGGCTTTCAGGAGGTGTTCCATACCCGTCTTCTCCTCCCATGGTAACAGGCGCTGGAGTCTATGGGTCCCAGGGAGAGGGGGTGCTGCAACGGGGCCTACTAACAAGCCCTCTGCCAGCGGGACGGGGTCGGCGGACTCACCGGTCAATGCAGGCTCTTCCTCTGCGGTGGGTTCTGCTGGCGGTGTCGGCGAGGGCCTCAGCAGCAACTCCGTTAGTGGTACAAGACCCGATGCCAGAGAACTTCCTTCCGGCGCTACCTGGTGCGGAGCCTGGGCCTTCACAATCAGCTGAAGGAGCTGGTGGATCAAGTCTCCCATCTCAGCCTGCAAGAAGTCAGCGCTGTCCGTGGAGAATTGGCTGTGGTGCTCGTCCGGGTAGTTGGGGGAGTCTTCTGCTTCCACCCCACGTTCGGGTTCCGAGCTGCTGGCCATGGCGTCCTCCACGTGGGTCGCTTCCTGATCCTTTTCCCGCTCTCTCCTTCGTGGGCGGTTTCGTTTTCTCTGTCTCCGCCCACCAGAGAATCAGGAGGCGGATCTCGGCTGCTGACGGACACGTCCTCACGGTGCAGAAGTATTTAGACTGGGCGGCCATTGTCTTTCGCGCTCTCCAGCTTGTCTACGCCCACTCCACGCCCCTCTTCTTCTCCTGCGCTCTCCTCAGCGCTGTAATGGCGGATTTTGGCGGTAAATGGCAATACAGTCTTTGCAATAAATCACAGTCCAAGTATAATAAATCACAGTTCCAAGGCACACATGACCTGATTCTTCAGGCTTAAGTAGATCCTGTTCGTGACGCCAAGTTTGCAGCGCCCCCACTGCCGCAGGGCCGAGGGGTACCCGGTACCGGGCCTCTGAGTCTCTGCTCTGGGGTTGTCACGGTGGCTAGACCCGGTCCGTGACCCTGCTGAGGGGCGCCCAATGAAAGGTGTGGATGGTGGTGGTAGTGCGGTGCAGTAAATAACGAGGACACCAGGTTGCAGTCTCTTTACCTCTTTACTGAAGGCTTCAGGGTCCTCAATCCGGAATACGGTTAACCGGGCTGCGCAAGTCCGGCCGGTCCGATGGCACCTCCAGAGTTCCCTTCACAAGTGGAAATCTGTGCCCACCTTCTAGCGCTGTGTGTTGTGGTCCTTCCCTGCTGTGCTTACGGGATAGTACCCCACAACTGTTGTGTCTGATTCTCGTGTTCCCTCACAACTCGATTCTGATGTTCTTCTACGTCCCCCAGATCTTATTGTTAGGACGCACCCGTATGACGGGGAGGCTCGGAGCTCTTCCGGGACTCTAGCGTCGCCCCACTCCTGTTGTTACCCCCCTGTGTCTTCCTAGGTCAATTGGGTGAGACAGCCCGCCTATAACTGACTGTCCTGCCGTAGGTTTGAAGTTTGGCTTGGAGCTCTATACTTCCTCGGCGTTCCGGCCACCGGATATGCGCCTCAATAGGATGTTGCCTCGTCTTACAGCACGACTCCTACTGGTATTCTCCTTGTTGCGTTGATCTCGTTTCTCACTCAGCACAATAGATCTCGCTTCTTGCCCTTTCTTAGGGTACCGCCACTATATCATGCAGGCGCGGTCCCGTAATGTTCTCTCTGGTTGCTAGACCTCTGTCAGGATCCCACCCCTGACAGGGACCCCTCTGAATCTTCCCCTACAACACCCTCTGCCACAAGGTGTTGCCTGGTTCCAACCCAGTCAGCTTTCTCTGATCCTAACTTCCTGCCTAACCCCCAGTTTTACCAGATTGTGAGGAGTGGCCTAATGAATAGTACCCTTAGCTCCCCCTGGAGGCCAGACTGTGAAATGTATTGGTGTCTGTGATACCTTGTCAGATGAACTCCTTCAGTGCCATCAGACGTACCATAGCCCCCCGTAGTGGCGGAGCAACAGTACTGCAATAACCAGGACTCTGGGGCGCTGCACAAACAGTTCCTGAATCCTATAAGTCTCCGCCAGGGGCCCCATCCTCTCTAGGACACAGTCCATGTCCCTCACCACTTTTGCCAGCCATATACCCAGTGAGTTCAGCCTCTGGTGACACACGGTGTGATCCCCGGTGCTAGCAACCTTTACCTTAGGGCTCATACTCACTTGCGTGAAATACGGCCGAGTCTCGCATAATAACACCCGGCTCTGCCGCCGGCACTTGGGAGCGGAGCGTGCAGCTGCATGTATTGCTATGCGGCCGCACGCTCTGCTCTGGAGTGCCGGCGGCAGAGCCAGGTTTTATCATGCGAGACTCAGCCGTATTTCACACAAGTGAGTATGAGCCCTTATAGACAGCATCTATCTGCTTCTGCAGCAGGATTTTCTGCTGGTGTAACTCACCGAGCTTCTTGACCAGTCCTGGGATCTCCTCTGCGAGCTGCAGCTCAGGTGCACATGGAGTCTCCTTCTGGGATCCTGCTTTCAGTGATGTCCCCGGCTGCTTGGGATCAGATGTCTCCTTGATTTTTACCACCGCTGGTTTCGTGGCTCCAGGATCCACAGCACGTTTACTGCTGCCACCTGACTGTGACCTTGTGTGTCCAGAGCTCGCCATGCTGGTCACCACATGTTTCTCCTGGAGTGTCTGTCTCTCCAGTGATGTCCCCCTCTGCCTGTTGGGAGTCAGCTGCACAACTGAGGCCGGTGATGGCATCTCCTGAGCTGCAGGCTGCTTGCCTCCGTTCATCTTCTCACCACTAGATTTCTTTTGGATTTCTCCTAATCGCACTTCACTCTGCTTGCCTTGGCTGGACAACTGAGGAACTTTCTTACATACAACCATGGCTTTTCCTTGTTCTTTCACTTTACTCACTTTCTTGCTGCTGTTGTTATTTTCGTTCTGAGCTTTCTTTCCCTCAGAAATCACTTAGGGATCTTTATTCTCATTAGAAACAGCTTGGGCGTTTCTTCCAAGTGTAGGCCTGGAAGCCTGGGCCTTGCTTGGGGAGTTTCCCCGCCCAGGGTGGCCCCTCCCTGGGCTTGCTCCAGACATCAGGAGAGCTACAAACACACAACCTCACAGCTAGGAGGCAGTATTATAGTACTGTAGATATATTCTTGTACATAGGAGCAGTATTATAGTAGTTATATTCCTGTATATAGGAGCAGTATTATAGTATTATATTCTTGTACATAGGAGCAGTATTATAGTAGTTATATTCTTGTACATAGGGAGCAGTATTATAGTAGTTATATTCTTGTACATAGGAGCAGTATTATAGTAGTTATATTCCTGTATATAGGAGCAGTATTATAGTAGTTATATTCTTGTACATAGGGGCAGTATTATAGTAGTTATATTCTTGTACATAGGGGCAGTATTATAGTAGTTATATTCTTGTACATAGGGAGCAGTATTATAGTAGTTATATTCTTGTACATAGAGGGCTGTATTATAGTAGTTATATTCTTGTACATAGGGGCAGTATTATAGTAGTTATATTCTTGTACATAGAGGGCTGTATTATAGTAGTTATATTCTTGTACATAGGAGCAGTATTATAGTAGTTATATTCTTGTACATAGGGGCAGTATTATAGTAGTTATATTCTTGTATATAGAGGGCAGTATTATAGTAGTTATATTCTTGTATATAGAGGGCATTATTATAGTAGTTAAATTCTTGTACATAGGAGCAGTGTTATAGTAGTTATATTCTTGTACATAGGAGCAGTATTATAGTAGTTATATTCTTGTACATAGGAGCAGTATTATCGTAGTTATATTCTTGTACATAGGAGCAGTATTATAGTAGTTATATTCTTGTACATAGGGGCAGTATTATAGTAGTTATATTCTTGTACATAGGAGCAGTATTATCGTAGTTATATTCTTGTACATAGGAGCAGTATTATAGTAGTTATATTCTTGTACATAGGAGCAGTATTATAGTAGTTATATTCTTGTACATAGGGGCAGTATTATAGTAGTTATATTCTTGTACATAGGGGCAGTATTATAGTAGTTATATTCTTGTACATAGGAGCAGTATTATAGTAGTTATATTCTTGTACATAGGGGCAGTATTATAGTAGTTATATTCTTGTACATAGGAGCAGTATTATAGTAGTTATATTCTTGTACATAGGGGCACTATTATAGTAGTTATATTCTTGTACATAGGGGCAGTATTATAGTAGTTATATTCTTGTATATAGGAGCAGTATTGTAGTTATATTCTTACGTTTTTAAAATCTTCAAGAATCTCATTAACTTTGCTAGTACAGTTAAAGAAGTTGTCCACTACAATAATTTTTTTTTTTTCATAAATCTTGCTATTATGTGCCTCTGAAAACATCCACTGTGTTTTTTTTAGCAATATTACCTTTTATCATGCTGTAGCAGCACATCTTCAGTGCTGGATCCAGCTCTCATGGGGTTAATCGACAACTTCCTTCCTCCTGAGTTATTGTGCTCTAATACTACAAGTTCCATGATGCATTGCACTCGCCTGTAACTCTGCACCTACCACACCCACTCCAAAACACACCGAAACCCCTCCCTCCTCTCCCCCTTCTATCTTCAAAAAGATTTGTGATGTCATTTCTGTCCAACCTCCTCTTTTACATTTGTCCAACCCACACTCCATTACACATAGATAGATAGATAGATAGATAGATAGATAACAAATAGATAGATAGATGCATACATACATACATACAGATGTATCTATATATCTATGTCTATTTCCATAGGTATGTCCATATCCATGTTTCTAAACCCCTTCACCCCTGGAGCTTTTTTCGTTTATAGCTCCCCTTCTTTCCAGGGCCATAATTTTTCCGTCAATATGGCCATGTGAGGGCTTATTTCAAGTTCTACGTTTGAACGACACCATTGGTTTTACCATGTCGTGTAACAGAAAATGTGAAAAAAATTCAAACTGCGATGAAATTGCAAAAAAAGTGCAATCCCACACTTGTTTTTTGCTTGGCTTTTTTGCTAGGTTCACTAAATGCTATGGCTGTGTGCACACGTTGTGGATTTGATTGCAGATCCGCAGGGTTTTTTGCTGCACAGAATTGCATCAAATCCGCATTGTAGTGCACAACCAATGTAAGTCTATGGGAGCCACAGACTTGTTGTGCATATGCTGCGGAAAAAGCCGCACCGAAACGCAGCTTTTGTTTTTCCGCAGCATGTCACTTCTTTTGTGCGAAACTGCAGCATTTCTGCACCCTTGGACTTTCATTGAGTCGGGCACATCCGCAGCAAAACCGCAGATGTAAAAAAGATGTGCAGTTTTGCTGCGGATGTGGGTCCAAGAATCGCTGCAGTTCGGGAGGAGGGAAGTGTGTGGGCGGTGACGGTGTGCATGTATGTGTGTGCGGACGGGGTCTGCGGGCTGTTCAGATGTGTGCGGGCGGGGTCTGCGGGCTGTTTGGATGTGTGGCACTGTGCGGGACTTTTCAGGTGTGTGCGGGGTCTGCGGGCTGTTCGCATGTGTGCGGGTGTGTGCGGGACTGTTCGGGTGTCTGCGGGACTGATCGGGTGTGTGCGGGGCTGTTCGGGTGTGTGCGGGGCTGTTCGGGTGTGTGCGGGGCTGTTCGGGTGTGTGCGGGGCTGTTCGGGTGTGTGCGGGACTGTGCGGGTGTGTGCCTGGCTGTTCGGGTGTGTGCGGGACTGTTCTGATGTGTGCGGGACTGTGCGGGGGGTTTTTTGGGGTGTGTGCAGGCATCATCCGATGGGACTACAAGTACGCAGTATCCAATCTGCAGCATATTCGGATGTAATCCGGACAGTGGACACACACCCTACGCTATCCATACATCTATCAATAGATATATCTATCCAGATATATCTATAGATAGATATATGAATAGATAGATGTATGCATCTATAGATCTATCTATATGTAGATCTGTCTATCCATTTCATCTATCATCTATCTGTCTATCTGTGTGTGTAATGGAGTGTGGGTTGGACAAATGTAAAAGAGGAGGTTGGACAATAATGACATCACAAATCTTTTTTTTTTGCTCAAAAATACATCTTTATTTAGCTTTCAAAAACGCATACAAAAATGCACAAAGACCGTGCAAAAACCGCACCGAAAAAAATTATAAAATGCATCAAAACCGCACAAAAAATGCACCAAAAACTACACCAAAAACGCATCAAAACTGCACCAAAAACTGCATCAAAACCGCAGCAAAAACTGCATAAAAAACGCATGAAAACCGCACCAAAAACTGCATGAAAACCGCACCAAAAACTGCATCAAAACCGCACCCACCATTATGATTCTCCAGGTTATTACGAGTTCATAGACAACAAACACGTCTAGGTTATTTTTTATCTAAGTGGTGAAAAAAAATTCCAAACTTTGCTAAAAAAAATAATAAAATAATTGCGCCATTTTCCGATACCCATAGTGTCTATATTTTCTGAGATATCGGGTCGGGTGAGGGCTAATTTTTTGCATGCCGAGTTGACGTTTTTAATGATACCACTTTTGTGTAGATACGTTCTTTTGATCGCCTGTTATTGCATTTTAATGCAATGTCGCGGCGACCAAAAAAACATAATTTTGGCTTTTGATTTGTTTTTTTCGCTACGCCGTTTAGCAATGATGTAAATTTTTTTTGTTGTATTGAAAACAGCTGACATGTTGCGGCTTTGAAGTTTGCTCACCGCCGAAGCCCACCTCAAAGCGGGGGATACTGCCAGCTGAAGTACTATTCCGTCAGCTGGCAGAAAGGTGTTAATGAACAATGTTTCAGTAAAAAAAAAACTAAAAAAAAAAAACGGCGTGGGCTCCCGCGCAATTTTCTGCGCCAGAAGGGGAAAGCCGACAGCCGGGGGCCAATATTTGTAGCCTGGGAAGGGGGTAATACCCATGGCCCCTCCGAGGCTATGAATATCAGCCCGCAGCTGTCTGCATAGCCTTTACTGGCTATTAAAATAGGGGGACCCCCCCAAAAAATGATGAAAGGCTACACAGACAGCTGTGGGCTGATATTCATAGCCTAGAGAGGGGCCATGGATATTGGCCCCCCTGTTATGATCCTTAGTGGCTGAGGATCACAGAATAGACTAGCTAAGTTACTGAACATAGAACAAGCTCTAGGGAGGTGGTAACTGGACTGACTGCAACCTGATCCTAACCAAACACGCTAAAGGTAGCCGGTGAACGTGCCTAAATTCCTGGACGTCTCGACGCAGCCTGAGAAACTTGCTACCCCTATAGAGAAAGTAAGACCTCACTTGCCTCAGAGAAAAACCCCAAAGATATAGGAAGCCCCCAACAAATAATAACGGTGAGGTAAGGGGAAAATACAAACGTAGAAATGAAAACAGATTCAGCAAATGAGGCCCACTAATACTAGATAGCAGAAGACAGACAGGGAACTGTGCGGTCAGTAAAAAACCCTATACAAAATATCCACGCTGAGAATTCAAGAACCCCCACACCAACTAACGGTGTGAGGGGAGAAACTCAGCCCCCTAGAGCTACCAGCAAGCAAGGAAATCACATATTAGCAAGCTGAACAAGGACAAGTAAGTAACCAAGAAACATATTGAACACTGATGAGCAAAAAATAACCAAACAGAAACTTAGCTTCTCTTGGCGAGACTGATAACGAAGTGATTCAGGAGAGATCAAAATAGCACTGAATACATCGACAGCAGGCAACCACTGAAAGTCCAGGTGAGCTAAATAGGAAACCAGCTAACAGATAACGAGACAGCTGAACCAGCCTCAGACCTGCAGAATGACACAAAGAGCCACCAGAGGGAGCCCAAAGACAGCACTCACACAGTATCACTTGTGATCACAAGAGGAAGCCCAAAAACAGAGTTCACAACAGTACCCCCCCTTGAGGAGGGGTCACCGAACCCTCATCAAAACCCCCAGGGCGATCAGGATGAGCCACATGGAAGGCATGAACCAAATCGGCTGCATGAACATCAGAGGCGAGAACCCAGGAATTATCCTCCTGACCATAGCCCTTCCACTTAACCAAATACTGAAGCCTCCGTCTAGAAATACGAGAATCCAAGATCTTCTCCACCACGTACACCAATTCGCCCTCAACCAGCACCGGGGCAGGGGGCTCAACAGAAGGAACCACAGGCACCACATACCTCCGCAACAAAGACCTATGGAACACGTTATGAATGGCAAACGACGCTGGGAGGTCCAAACGAAATGACACCGGGTTAAGGATTTCCAAAATCTTATAAGGACCGATGAAGCGAGGCTTGAATTTAGGAGAGGAGACCTTCATAGGAACATACCGAGAAGACAGCCATACCAAATCCCCAACACGAAGTCGGGGACCCACACCGCGACGGCGGTTGGCAAAGCGCTGAGCCTTCTCCTGTGACAACTTCAAATTGTCCACCACATGGTTCCAAATCTGCTGCAACCTATCCACCACAGAATCCACCCCAGGACAGTCAGAAGGCTCGACCTGACCCGAGGAAAAACGAGGATGAAAACCAGAATTGCAGAAAAAAGGCGAAACCAAAGTAGCAGAACTAGCCCGATTATTAAGGGCAAACTCGGCCAATGGCAAAAAAGTCACCCAATCATCCTGATCAGCAGAAACAAAACATCTTAAATAAGTTTCCAAGGTCTGATTAGTTCGCTCGGTTTGGCCATTCGTCTGAGGATGGAAGGCCGACGAAAAAGACAAATCAATGCCCATCTTAGCACAAAAGATCCGCCAAAATCTGGACACAAACTGGGATCCTCTGTCAGACACAATATTTTCAGGGATGCCATGCAAGCGAACCACATTCTGAAAAAATAGAGGAACCAAATCGGAGGAGGAAGGCAACTTAGGCAAGGGCACCAAATGGACCATTTTGGAAAAACGATCACACACCACCCAGATGACAGACATTCTCTGAGAGACTGGAAGATCCAAAATAAAATCCATGGAAATGTGCGTCCAAGGCCTCTTCGGGACAGGCAAAGGCAAAAGCAAACCGCTGGCACGAGAACAGCAAGGCTTAGCCCGAGCACAAATCCCACAGGACTGCACAAAGGAACGCACATCCCGCGACAAGGAAGGCCACCAGAAGGACCTAGCCACCAAATCTCTGGTACCAAAAATCCCAGGATGGCCTGCCAACACCAAAGAATGAACCTCGGAAATAACTCTGCTGGTCCATCTATCTGGGACAAACAGTCTCTCTGGTGGGCAACGGTCAGGTCTATCCGCCTGAAATTTCTGCAGCACTCGTCGCAAATCTGGGGAAATGGCAGACAAAATCACTCCCTCTCTGAGGATACCAGCCGGCTCTGAAACTCCCGGAGAGTCAGGCACAAAACTCCTAGAAAGAGCATCAGCCTTCACGTTCTTCGAACCAGGCAGGTACGAGACCACGAAATCGAAACGGGAGAAAAACAACGACCAACGAGCCTGTCTAGGATTCAGCCGCTTGGCAGACTCGAGATAAATCAGATTTTTGTGATCAGTCAAGACCACCACACGATGCTTAGCTCCCTCGAGCCAATGTCGCCGCTCCTCAAATGCCCACTTCATAGCCAACAACTCCCGATTACCAACATCATAATTCCGCTCGGCAGGCGAAAACTTTCTTGAAAAGAAGGCACAAGGCTTCATCACAGAGCAATCAGAGCTTCTCTGTGACAAAACAGCCCCTGCTCCAATATCAGAAGCATCAACCTCGACCTGAAAAGGAAGAGAGACATCAGGCTGACACAAAACTGGAGCCGAAGAAAACCGGCGCTTCAGCTTCCGAAAGGCTTCCACGGCTGCAGGAGACCAATTAGTCACATCAGAACCCTTCTTGGTCAAATCCGTCAAGGGTTTAACCACGCCAGAAAAATTAGCAATGAAGCGACGGTAAAAATTAGCAAAACCCAAGAACTTCTGAAGACTCTTAACAGATGTAGGCCGAGTCCAGTCATGAATAGCCTGGACCCTGACTGGGTCCATCTCAATAGTAGAAGGAGAAAAAATAAAACCCAAAAAGGAAACCTTCTGCACTCCGAAGAGACATTTTGAGCCCTTCACAAAAAAGGCATTAGCACGCAGGACCTGAAATACCATCCTGACCTGCTTCACATGGGACTCCCAGTCCTCAGAAAAGACCAAAATGTCATCCAGATACACAGTCATAAATTTATCCAGATATTCTCGGAAGATGTCATGCATGAAGGACTGGAACACAGAAGGAGCATTAGAGAGTCCAAAAGGCATCACCAAGTACTCAAAATGGCCTTCGGGCGTATTAAATGCTGTTTTCCATTCATCCCCCTGCTTAATACGCACAAGGTTATACGCACCACAAAGATCCATCTTGGTGAACCAACTGGACCCCTTAATCCGAGCAAACAGATCAGATAATAATGGCAAAGGATACTGAAATTTGACCGTGATTTTATTTAGAAGACGATAATCTATACAAGGTCTCAGAGAACCATCCTTCTTGGCCACAAAAAAGAATCCTGCACCAAGAGGGGAGGAGGACGGGCGAATATGTCCCTTCTCTAAAGACTCCTTTATATAACTCGGCATCGCGGCATGTTCTGGTACAGACAAATTAAAAAGTCGTCCCTTAGGGAACTTACTACCAGGAATCAAATTTATAGCACAATCACAATCCCTGTGAGGAGGCAGGGCACCGGATCTGGGCTCATCAAATACATCCTGGTAGTCCGACAAAAACTCAGGGACCTCAGAAGGAGTGGAAGAAGCAATTGACACCAAAGGAGCATCGCCATGAATCCCCTGGCAACCCCAACTTGAAACAGACATAGCTTTCCAATCCAGAACTGGATTATGAGCCTGCAGCCATGGCGAACCCAAAACGACAACATCATGCAAATTATGCAGCACAAGAAAGCGAATCACCTCCTGATGTACAGGAGTCATGCACATGGTCACTTGAGTCCAATACTGAGGCTTATTCTCAGCCAATGGTGTAGCATCAATTCCCCTCAGTGGAATAGGGAATTCCAAAGGCTCCATGACCAAACCACAGCGCCTGGCAAACGACAAATCCATCAGGTTGAGGGCAGCACCTGAATCCACAAAAGCCATAACTGAATAGGAAGACAAAGAACAAATTAAAGTAACAGACAAAATGAATTTAGGCTGTATAGTACCAACGGTGACAGATTTAGCAATTTTTTTTTACGCGCTTAGAGCATGCTGAGATAACATGAGTTGAATCACCACAGTAAAAGCACAACCCATTTTGACGTCTATGATTTTGCCGCTCAATTCTGGTCAGAATTCGGTCACATTGCATAGACTCAGGTCTCTGTTCAGAAAACACCGCCAGATGGTGCGAAGATTTGCGCTCCCGCAAACGCCGATCAATCTGAATGGCCAAAGCCATTGAGTCATTCAGACTTGCAGGCGTGGGGAACCCCACCATAACATTCTTAATGGCTTCAGAAAGACCTTCTCTGAAATTTGCAGCCAGGGCACACTCATTCCATTGAGTAAGCACCGACCATTTCCGAAATTTTTGACAATACACCTCAGCTTCATCCTGGCCCTGAGAGAGAGCCAGCAAGGCCTTTTCTGCCTGGTTCTCAAGACTAGGTTCTGTTGTGAAATTGGATTTTGGGCTCCCCTGGTGGCCACTGGTGGAATTGAACTGGTGTCATCATCCCCTCTGTTCACCTGTTCCCATCAGGATGTGGGAGTCGCTATTTAACCTTGCTCCTCTGTCACTTCCATGCCGGTCAACATTGTAATCAGAAGCCTTTCTGTGCATGTTCCTGCTGCTAGACAACTCCCAGCTAAGTTGGACTTTAGTCCTCGTTTGTTTTTGCATTTTGTTCCAGTTCACAGCTGTAGTTTCGTTTCTGTGTCTGGAAAGCTCTTGTGATCTGAAATTGCCACTCTGATGTTATGAGTTAATACTAGAGTCTTAAAGTAATTTCAGGATGGTATTTTGATAGGGTTTTCAGCTGACCATGAGGCCATGTGCACACGTTCAGGATTTTTAGCGTTTTTTTCGCGTTTTTTCGCTATAAAAACGTGATAAAAACGCGAAAAAAACGCTAACATATGCCTCCTATTATTTACAAGGTATTCCGCATTTTTTGTGCAAATGTTGCGATTTTTTCCGCGAAAAAATCGCATAGCGGAAAAAAAAGCAACATGTTCATTAAAAATGCGGAATTGCGGGGATTCCGCACACCTAGGGGTCCATTGATCTGCTTACTTCCCGCACGGGGCTGTGCACACCATGCGGGAAGTAAGCAGATTATGTGCGGTTGGTACCCAGGGTGGAGGAGAGGAAACTCTCCTCCACGCACTGGGCACCATATAAGTGGTCAAAAAATAAGAAATAAAATAAAAAACAGTCCTATACTCACCCTCGATGTCCAGCGCAATGTTCCCGCCTCTGTGCTGCACGCTGGCTGGTTCCTGTAGCTGGTGTGCGGAGAAGGACCTTGCCGAATGACGTCACTGTCCTGTGATTGGTCGAGACCGCTCACGTGACCGTGACGTCATGGAAGGCCCTGCGCGCACACATCAGCTATAGGAATGGACGCCGGTGAGGAGATCTGATGTCTGCGGGTGAGTATAAGCATTTTTTTTATTTTTTTATTATTTTTAAACGTTCTATCTTTTACTATAGATGCTGCAAAAGCAGCATCTATAGTAACAAGTTGGTCACACTTGTCAAACGCTATGTTTGACAAGTGTGACCAACTTGTCAGTCAGTTTTCCAAGCGATGCTACAGATCGCTTGGAAAACTTTAGCATTCTGCAAGCTAATTACGCTTGCAGAATGTTAAAAAAACGCAAAAAAAAACGGAAAAAAAACGCAAAAAAAAAAATGCGGATTTCTTGCAGAAAATTTCCGGTTTTCTTCAGGAAATTTCTGCAAGAAATCCTGAACGTGTGCACATACCCTGAAAGTGCCCTTTCTGTCTTTCTGCTATCTAGTAAGCGGACCTCAATTTTGCTAAACCTATTTTCATACTACGTTTGTCATTTCATCTAAAATCACCGCCAATATATGTGGGGGCCTCTGTCTGCCTATCGGGGAAATTTCTCTAGAGGTGAGCCAGGACTGTGTTTTCCTCTGCCAGGATTAGTTAGTCCTCCGGCCGGCGCTGGGCGTCTAGGGATAAAAAACGTAGGCAACGCTACCTGGCTACTGTTAGTTGTGCGGCAGGTTTAGTTCATGGTCAGTTTGGTTTCCATCTTCCAAGAGCTAGTACTTATGTTTGCTGGGCTATGTTCTCTTGCCATTGAGAACCATAACAGTTTGACCGGCCTCAAAAAGGGTTAAATTAATTGACAGAGAAAGGAGAGAAAAGAGAAGTCTGCTGAAGATTTTTTTTTTTTCCCTTCCCTTCAGTTCTGAGTGTGCTTGTAATTGAATCTCTTGCAAGTCTGCCTATATTGCAGCCTTTCTCTCTCTCTCTCTCTCTCCTTCTAATCCTGGAATGGCTCTGTGTTCACCTGTTTAAAATGGATATTCAGAGTTTAGCTGCAGGTTTGAATAATCTCACCACGAAAGTTCAAAATTTACAAGATTTTGTTGTTCATGTTCCTATATCTGAACCTAGAATTCCTTTGCCTGAATTTTTCTCGGGGAATAGATCTTGCTTTCAAAATTTCAAAAATAATTGCAAGTTGTTTTTGTCCCTGAAATCTCGCTCTGCTGGAGATCCTGCTCAGCAGGTCAGGATTGTGATTTCCTTGCTCCGGGGCGACCCTCAGGATTGGGCTTTTGCATTGGCTCCAGGGGATCCTGCGTTGCTCAGTGTGGATGCGTTTTTTCTGGCCTTGGGGTTGCTTTATGAGGAACCTCAGTTAGAGCTTCAGGCGGAAAAGGCCTTGATGTCCCTATCTCAGGGGCAAGACGAAGCTGAAATATACTGCCAGAAATTCCGTAAATGGGCTGTGCTTACTCAGTGGAATGAGTGCGCCCTGGCGGCGAATTTCAGAGAGGGTCTCTCTGATGCCATTAAGGATGTTATGGTGGGGTTCCCTGTGCCTGCGGGTCTGAATGAGTCCATGACAATGGCTATCCAGATCGATAGGCGTCTGCGGGAGCGCAAACCTGTGCACCATTTGGCGGTGTCTACTGAGAAGACGCCAGAGAATATGCAATGTGATAGAATTCTGTCCAGAAGTGAACGGCAGAATTTAAGACGAAAAAATGGGTTGTGCTTCTATTGCGGTGATTCAACTCATGTTATATCAGCATGCTCTAAGCGTACTAAGAAGCTTGATAAGTCTGTTTCAATTGGCACTTTACAGTCTAAGTTTATTCTATCTGTGACCCTGATTTGTTCTTTATCATCTATTACCGCGGATGCCTATGTCGACTCTGGCGCCGCTTTGAGTCTTATGGATTGGTCCTTTGCCAAACGTTGTGGGTATGATTTGGAGCCTCTTGAAACCCCTATACCCCTGAAGGGGATTGACTCCACCCCATTGGCTAGTAATAAACCACAATACTGGACACAAGTAACTATGCGGATTAATCCGGATCATCAGGAGATTATTCGCTTTCTTGTGCTGTATAACCTACATGATGTGTTGGTGCTTGGATTGCCATGGCTGCAATCTCATAACCCAGTCCTTGACTGGAAAGCTATGTCTGTGTTAAGCTGGGGATGTAAGGGGACGCATGGGGACGTACCTGTGGTTTCCATTTCATCATCTATTCCCTCTGAGATTCCTGAATTCTTGACTGAATATCGTGACGTTTTTGAAGAACCTAAGCTTGGTTCATTACCTCCGCACCGGGAGTGCGATTGTGCCATAGATTTGATTCCGGGTAGTAAATACCCTAAGGGTCGTTTATTTAATCTGTCTGTGCCTGAACACGCGGCTATGCGAGAATATATAAAGGAGTCCTTGGAAAAGGGACATATTCGTCCCTCGTCATCTCCCTTAGGAGCCGTTTTTTTCTTTGTGGCTAAGAAAGATGGCTCTTTGAGACCGTGTATTGATTATCGGCTTTTGAATAAAATCACGGTTAAATATCAATATCCATTGCCACTGCTGACTGATTTGTTTGCTCGCATAAAGGGGGCCAAGTGGTTCTCTAAGATAGATCTCCGTGGGGCGTATAATTTGGTGCGAATTAAGCAGGGGGATGAGTGGAAGACCGCATTTAATACGCCCGAGGGCCACTTTGAGTATTTGGTGATGCCTTTTGGTCTTTCAAATGCCCCTTCAGTCTTTCAGTCCTTTATGCATGACATTTTCCGTGATTATTTGGATAAATTTATGATTGTGTATCTGGATGATATTTTGATTTTTTCGGATGACTGGGACTCTCATGTCCAGCAGGTCAGGAGGGTTTTTCAGGTTTTGCGGTCTAATTCCTTGTGTGTGAAGGGTTCTAAGTGCGTTTTTGGGGTTCAAAAGATTTCCTTTTTGGGATATATTTTTTCCCCCTCTTCCATCGAGATGGATCCTGTCAAGGTTCAGGCTATTTGTGATTGGACGCAACCCTCTTCTCTTAAGAGTCTTCAGAAATTTTTGGGCTTTGCTAACTTTTATCGTCGATTTATTGCTGGTTTTTCTGATGTTGTTAAACCATTGACTGATTTGACTAAGAAGGGTGCTGATGTTGCTGATTGGTCCCCTGCTGCTGTGGAGGCCTTTCGGGAGCTTAAGCGCCGCTTTTCTTCCGCCCCTGTGTTGCGTCAGCCTGATGTTGCTCTTCCTTTTCAGGTTGAGGTCGACGCTTCTGAAATCGGAGCTGGGGCAGTTTTGTCGCAGAGAAGTTCCGATTGTTCCGTGATGAGACCTTGTGCCTTTTTCTCGCGTAAATTTTCGCCCGCCGAGCGGAATTATGATGTTGGGAATCGGGAGCTTTTGGCCATGAAGTGGGCTTTTGAGGAGTGGCGTCATTGGCTTGAGGGGGCTAGACATCAGGTGGTGGTATTGACTGACCACAAAAATCTAATTTATCTTGAGTCCGCCAGACGCCTGAATCCTAGACAGGCGCGCTGGTCGTTGTTTTTCTCTCGGTTTAATTTTGTGGTGTCCTACCTGCCGGGTTCTAAGAATGTTAAGGCGGATGCCCTTTCTAGGAGTTTTGAGCCTGACTCCCCTGGTAACTCTGAACCTACAGGTATCCTTAAGGATGGAGTGATATTGTCTGCTGTTTCTCCAGACCTGCGGCGGGCCTTGCAGGAGTTTCAGGCGGATAGACCTGATCGTTGCCCACCTGGTAGACTGTTTGTTCCTGATGATTGGACCAGTAAAGTCATTTCTGAGGTTCATTCTTCTGCGTTGACAGGTCATCCTGGAATCTTTGGTACCAGGGATTTGGTGGCAAGGTCCTTCTGGTGGCCTTCCCTGTCTCGAGATGTGCGAGGCTTTGTGCAGTCTTGTGACGTGTGTGCTCGGGCCAAGCCTTGTTGTTCTCGGGCTAGTGGATTGTTGTTGCCCTTGCCTATCCCGAAGAGGCCCTGGACGCACATCTCGATGGATTTTATTTCGGATCTTCCTGTTTCTCAGAAGATGTCTGTCATCTGGGTGGTGTGTGACCGTTTCTCTAAGATGGTCCATTTGGTTCCCCTGCCTAAGTTGCCTTCTTCTTCCGAGTTGGTTCCTCTGTTTTTCAAAATGTGGTCCGTTTGCATGGTATTCCGGAGAATATCGTTTCTGACAGAGGAACCCAATTCGTGTCTAGATTTTGGCGAGCATTCTGTGCTAGGATGGGCATAGATTTGTCTTTCTCGTCTGCTTTCCATCCTCAGACTAATGGCCAGACCGAGCGGACGAATCAGACCTTGGAGACATATTTGAGGTGTTTTGTGTCTGCAGATCAGGATGATTGGGTTGCTTTTTTGCCTTTAGCGGAGTTTGCCCTCAATAATCGGGCCAGCTCTGCCACCTTGGTGTCTCCTTTTTTCTGTAATTCGGGGTTTCATCCTCGATTTTCTTCTGGTCAGGTGGAATCTTCGGATTGTCCTGGAGTGGATGCTGTGGTGGAGAGGTTGCATCAGATTTGGGGGCAGGTAGTGGACAATTTGAAGTTGTCCCAGGAGAAGACTCAGCTTTTTGCCAACCGCCGGCGTCGGGTTGGTCCTCGGCTTTGTGTTGGGGACTTGGTGTGGTTGTCGTCTCGTTTTGTCCCTATGAGGGTTTCTTCTCCTAAGTTTAAGCCTCGGTTCATCGGCCCGTACAAGATATTGGAGATTCTTAACCCTGTGTCCTTCCGTTTGGACCTCCCTGCATCTTTTTCTATTCATAATGTTTTTCATCGGTCATTGTTGCGCAGGTATGAGGTACCGGTTGTGCCTTCCATTGAGCCTCCTGCTCCGGTGTTGGTTGAGGGCGAGTTGGAGTACGTTGTGGAAAAAATCTTGGACTCCCGTGTTTCCAGACGGAAACTCCAGTATCTGGTCAAATGGAAGGGATACGGTCAGGAGGATAATTCTTGGGTGACTGCCTCTGATGTTCATGCCTCCGATCTGGTCCGTGCCTTTCATAGGGCTCATCCTGATCGCCCTGGTGGTTCTGGTGAGGGTTCGGTGCCCCCTCCTTGAGGGGGGGGTACTGTTGTGAAATTGGATTTTGGGCTCCCCCGGTGGCCACTGGTGGAATTGAACTGGTGTCATCATCCCCTCTGTTCACCTGTTCCCATCAGGATGTGGGAGTCGCTATTTAACCTTGCTCCTCTGTCACTTCCATGCCGGTCAACATTGTAATCAGAAGCCTTTCTGTGCATGTTCCTGCTGCTAGACAACTCCCAGCTAAGTTGGACTTTAGTCCTCGTTTGTTTTTGCATTTTGTTCCAGTTCACAGCTGTAGTTTCGTTTCTGTGTCTGGAAAGCTCTTGTGATCTGAAATTGCCACTCTGATGTTATGAGTTAATACTAGAGTCTTAAAGTAATTTCAGGATGGTATTTTGATAGGGTTTTCAGCTGACCATGAAAGTGCCCTTTCTGTCTTTCTGCTATCTAGTAAGCGGACCTCAATTTTGCTAAACCTATTTTCATACTACGTTTGTCATTTCATCTAAAATCACCGCCAATATATGTGGGGGCCTCTGTCTGCCTATCGGGGAAATTTCTCTAGAGGTGAGCCAGGACTGTGTTTTCCTCTGCCAGGATTAGTTAGTCCTCCGGCCGGCGCTGGGCGTCTAGGGATAAAAAACGTAGGCAACGCTACCTGGCTACTGTTAGTTGTGCGGCAGGTTTAGTTCATGGTCAGTTTGGTTTCCATCTTCCAAGAGCTAGTACTTATGTTTGCTGGGCTATGTTCTCTTGCCATTGAGAACCATAACAAGGTTCGTCATAAAGCAATCCAAGCGCCAGAAAAAATGCATCCACATTCAGCAATGCAGGATCTCCTGGCGCCAGGGAGAAAGCCCAATCTTGAGGGTCGCCACGTAACAGGGAGATAACAATTCTAACTTGCTGAGCGGAATCACCAGAGGAACGAGGTCTCAAAGAAAGAAATAATTTACAATTATTCTTAAAATTCAGAAACCTAGATCCATCTCCAGAAAACAACTCAGGAATAGGTACTTTTGGCTCAGACATAGGACTGTGAACAACAAAATCCTGAATGCTTTGCACCCTTGCAGCAAGATGATCCACACTAGAAGTCAGACTCTGAATATCCATGTCTGCAGCTGAACTCAAAGCCACCCAGAGATTAAGGGGATGAGAGAAGCTGGACAGACTGCAGCAAAGGGAGAGGAAAAAAAAAAATTGTACTCAGGACTTCTCTTATCCCACTTCTGCGATGCATTAAACACTTTATGGCCTGCTGTACTGTTATGATCCTTAGTGGCTGAGGATCACAGTATAGACTAGCTAAGTTACTGAACATAGAACAAGCTCTAGGGAGGTGGTAACTGGACTGACCTCAACCTGATCCTAACCAAACACGCTAAAGGTAGCCGGTGAACGTGCCTAAATTCCTGGACGTCTCGACGCAGCCTGAGAAACTTGCTACCCCTATAGAGAAAGTAAGACCTCACTTGCCTCAGAGAAAAACCCCAAAGATATAGGAAGCCCCCAACAAATAATAACGGTGAGGTAAGGGGAAAATACAAACGTAGAAATGAAAACAGATTCAGCAAATGAGGCCCACTAATACTAGATAGCAGAAGACAGACAGGGAACTGTGCGGTCAGTAAAAAACCCTATACAAAATATCCACGCTGAGAATTCAAGAACCCCCACACCAACTAATGGTGTGAGGGGAGAAACTCAGCCCCCTAGAGCTACCAGCAAGCAAGGAAATCACATATTAGCAAGCTGGACAAGGACAAATAAGTAACCAAGAAACATATTGAACACTGATGAGCAAAAATTAACCAAACAGAAACTTAGCTTCTCTTGGCGAGACTGATAACGAAGGGATTCAGGAGAGATCAAAATAGCACTGAATATATCGACAGCAGGCAACCACTGAAAGTCCAGGTGAGCTAAATAGGAAACCAGCTAACAGATAACGAGACAGCTGAATTAGCCTCAGACCTGCAGAATGACACAAAGAGCCACCAGAGGGAGCCCAAAGACAGCACTCACACAGTACCACTTGTGACCACAAGAGGGAGCCCAAAAACAGAGTTCACAACACCCCCCCGGCTACAAATACCAGTCTGCAGCCGCCCCAGTAATGGCGCATCTGTGAGATGCGCCAATTCCAGCAGTTAGCCCCTCTCTTCCCACTCCCGTGTAGCGGTGGGATATGGGTTAATAAGGGGTTAATGTCACCTTGCTATTGTAAGGTGACATTAAGCCGGGTTAATAATGGAGATTCGTACAATATGACGCCTATCCATTATTAATCCTATAGTAGTGAAAGAGTTAAAAAAATAAAGACACAGCCATAAAAAAGTATTTTAATATTCTTCATTTAACCATACTTACCATACTTCAGCGCCTGCAAAAAACGTAAAATAATAAACCGTATACTATCTGTCCGCCGTAGTCCAATTAATAACGAGTGTCCCACGACGATCTCCCCTATAGAACAGTGACATCAGGTGATGTCACTGCTCTATAGGACCTTCAGTGACACACTGACAGGAGACAATGGCTCCTGCAGTGCATCACTGAGAGGTTACTATAGTTCAAAGTCTCACTTTATGGCAATTGCTGCGTGGGCAAATTTCTCACACAGCAATGCCAAAAGTGAGACTAGGGACTATTTTCTCACAGGGGCGTAGGAATACATTGTGAGGAATACATTGTGGAAGGATACCTTCCATCATCGTATTCCTGGAGCCCCTGGAGAGCAGTCGCATCAGCTGATGCTGCTGTTGTCCACTGGAGATCGTCGTGGGACACTCGTTTTAATTGGATTTCTGCAGATCAGGGAGTATATTGTTTGTTTATTATTTTAATATTTTTTTACAGGTGACACTGGCTTTGGGGATCAAAGTAACAAGTGATGTTGAGTATGTAATCTATGTTATATGTATGTATGTCTATATGTATGTTGTATGTATGTACTGTATGTATGTACTGTATGTGGCATGTTGCATGTTGTATGTTGCATGTCGCATGCTGCATGTCATAACATGTTGCATGCTGCATGTCGTCACATGTCGCATGATGTCACAAGTTGCATTTCGTCACATGTTGCATGATGTCGCATGTTACATGTCACATGGTGTATGTTGTATGTCTGTATGTACTGTATATGTGTGTATGTGTTTTTTTTTACATTCAACACATTAGCCAGATGATGGGACTACTACCGTCCCATCATTGGCTAATGTGTCACTCACTGTCACTGTAGCAGGCAAAGCCCGATGGGACTTGTAGTCCCATCGGACGATGCCTGCACACAGAGACACACACACACCAATGATCACTCCCCCCGCAGCAGACCCCAGCACGGCCAGCAGACCCACCGCACACACCCGCAGACCCCAGCACCGCCTGCACATCCCGGCACCGGCACGCAGACCCCCGGCGCCCGCACATCCCTGCCTAGCCCTGCCCGCCCCCAGCGCCACCCACAGACCAGTCACTGTTGATGAGTGACTGCTGACTGTGCGGCTGTTGTGAATTCCGTTCTCAGGCTCCCTCCTGTGGTCATGAGTGGTACTGTGTGAGTTTGTTCTTGGGCTCCCTCTGATGGCCTTTAGCGATATGGCTGGTCTTGGCTGGGCTCAGCTGTTTCATCTCCTGCTAGTGTAGCGCCCCCACTGCCGCAGGGCCGAGGGGTACCCGGTACCGGGCCTCTGAGTCTCTGCTCTGGGGTTGTCACGGTGGCTAGACCCGGTCCGTGACCCTGCTGAGGGGCGTACAGTAATAGATGTGGATGGTGGTAGTGGTGGTAGTGGTGCGGTGCAGTAAATAACGAGGACACCAGGTTGCAGTCTCTTTACCTCTTTACTGAAGGCTTCAGGTGTCCAATCCAGGGCACTGTTAATCGGGCTGTCTGAGACCGGCCGGTCCGAAGGCACATCAGGAGTCCCCTTCACAGGTGGGAATCAGCGTCTACCTTCTAGCGCCTGTGTGTTGTAGTCCTTCCCTGCTGAGCACCCCGGCATAGTCCTCACAACTGCTTCTGTCTCTGTCTGTCTCTGATGCTCGTTCTCTCCGTCCCCCAGATGATATGGCTAGGACGCACCCGTATGACGGGGTAGGCCTGGAGTTCTTCTGGGACTCTAGAGTTGCCCCTCTCCCACAGCTGCCTCCGTTGTCTGCTTAGGTGTTTTAGTGAGACAGCCAACCTATAATTGGCTGTCCGGCCGTGGTTTGAAGTAATACTTGTAGTCTCTTACTTGCTCGGCGTTCCGGCCACCGACTGTTTGCGCCTCAGAAGGATGTTGCCTCGATCTTACAGCACAACTCCTTCTGGTTCTATCGCCTCTTTGCTGTATCCCCGTTGCTCACTGGTTTGTGCTATTCTTAGGAGTCTGCCAGGATCCCATCCCTGACAGGTCCTCTCACTAGCTCTTCCCAGCTACTTCTCCCTGTCTTCCTGTCCAACCCCCAGTTTTACCAGAGTGTGAGGAGTGGCCTATTAGATAGAACCACTCCCCCTGGTGGCCGGAGTGTGAAGTGTAATGTGAGTGTTATCTGATCAGGTGAACTCCTTTAGTGCAATCAGACGTAACATCACTCCCCTTAGTGGCAGAGCGACATTACTGCAACGACCAGGACTCTGGGGCGCTGCACTAGGCCTGGCCTATTTAACTCACCTGGACCTATACTTGTCGCCTGCTGTCGGTGTATTCAGTCCTGATCCTGTGCTCTCCTGAATATTCCTTGTGACCAGTCTCCTGCTATGAGAAGCTAAGTTTGCTTGTTCAGTTTCTCATTATTTCCTTGAAAACGTTTCTCATTATATTATGAGTTCAGCCCAGCTTGCTTTTATGTGATTTTTTGCTTGCTGGTTAGTTCTGGGGTGCAGAGTGCGCCCCTCACATCGTGAGTCGGTGTGGGGGTTCTTGTATTCTCTGCGTGGTTTACTTTTGATAGCTTTTGTACTGACCACACAGACACCTATCTATTATCTGCCTATCTAGTATTAGCGGGCCTCATTTGCTAAACCTGTTTCATCTCTACGTTTGTGTTTTCCCCTTAACTCACTGTTATTATCTGTGGGGGGCTATCTAAAACTTTGGGGATATTTCTCTGAGGCAAGTGAGGTCTTTGCTTTCTCTCTAGGGGTAGTCAGTTTCTCAGGCTGTGACGAGGCGTCTTGGTTCTCAGGTAACGCTCCACAGCTGCCTTTAGTGTGTTTGGATAGGATCAGGATTGCGGTCAGTATAGCTTCCACATCCCCAGAACTTGTCCTATATATTCAGGGTATATGTGTCAGGTCAGTTTGAAATCTTACCACCAGGATCATAACAGTACAGCAGGCCCTAAAGTGTTAATGCAGCAGAAGAGGGAGAAGAGAAATCTTAAGGTCATTTTTTTTTTTCCTCTGCACTGTGTTTAGCCTCTCTCCTCCCCTTAATCTCTGGGTGGTTCTGTATGCAGCTACTAATATGGACATTCAGAGTCTGTCTTCTAGTGTGGATCATCTCACTGCAAGGGTACAGGGCATTCAGGATTATGTAGTCCGCAGTCCTATGTCAGAGCCTAAAATACCAATTCCTGAGCTGTTCTCCGGAGATAGATCTAGGTTTTTGAACTTTAAGAATAATTGTAAGTTATTCCTTTCTCTGAGACCTCGCTCATCTGGCGACTCTGTTCAGCAAGTTAAAATTGTTATTTCTTTGTTGCGGGGTGACCCTCAAGATTGGGCATTCTCTCTGGCGCCAGGAGATCCGGCACTGCTAAATGTTGATGCGTTTTTTCTGGCGCTTGGAGTGCTTTATGAGGAACCAAATCTGGTAGACCAAGCAGAGAAGGTTTTGCTGGCTCTCTCTCAGGGTCGGGATGAAGCAGAGGTTTATTGTCAGAAGTTTAGGAAGTGGTCAGTGCTCACTCAGTGGAATGAGTGCGCCCTGGCGGCGATTTTCAGAAAGGGTCTTTCTGAAGCCCTTAAAGATGTTATGGTGGGGTTCCCCACGCTGGCGAGTCTGAATGAGTCAATGTCTTTGGCCATTCAGATTGATCGGCGTTTGCGGGAGCGCAAACCTGTGCACCCTCTGGCGGTATTTTCCGAGAAGAAACCTGAGCCTATGCAATGTGACAGGATTCTGACCAGAGTTGAATGGCAAAACCACAGACGTCAGAATGGGTTGTGCTTTTACTGTGGTGATTCTGCTCATGTTATCTCAGCATGCTCTAAGCGCACAAAAAGGGTTGCCAAGTTTGTCACCATTGGTACTGTACAACCTAAATTCATTTTGTCTGTTACTTTGATTTGCTCTCTGTCATCCTACCCAGTTATGGCTTTTGTGGATTCAGGTGCTGCCCTGAATTTGATGGATTTGTCATTTGCCAGGCGCTGTGGTTTTATCTTGGAGCCTTTACAATTCCCTATCCCGCTAAAGGGAATTGATGCTACACCATTGGCCAAGAATAAACCTCAGTACTGGACTCAATTGACCATGTGCATGGCTCCTGTACATCAGGAGGTAATTCGCTTTCTGGTGGTACATAATTTGCATGATGTTGTCATGTTGGGTCTGCCATGGCTGCAGGCTCATAATCCAGTCCTGGATTGGAAAGCAATGTCTGTGTCAAGTTGGGGTTGCCAGGGATTCATGGCGATGCTCCTTTGGTGTCAATTGCTTCATCTACTCCTTCTGAAGTCCCTGAATTTTTGTCGGACTACCAGGATGTATTTGATGAGCCCAAATCCAGTGCCCTACCTCCTCATAGGGATTGTGATTGTGCCATAAATCTGATTCCTGGTAGTAAGTTCCCTAAGGGATGACTTTTTAATTTGTCTGTACCAGAACATACCGCTATGCGGAGTTATATAAAGGAGTCCTTGGAGAAGGGACATATTCGCCCGTCCTCGTCCCCTTTGGGTGCGGGGTTCTTTTTTGTGGCCAAGAAGGGTGGTTCTCTGAGACCCTGTATAGATTATCGCCTTCTAAATAACATCACGGTCAAATTTCAGTATCCCTTGCCACTGTTGTCCGATCTGTTTGCCCGGATTAGGGGGGCCAGTTGGTTCACCAAGATAGATCTTCGTGGAGCGTATAATCTTGTGCGCATAAAGCAGGGCGATGTGTTGTGAAATTGGATTTTGGGCTCCCCCGGTGGCCACTGGTGGAATTGAACTTGTGTGCATCATCCCCTCTGTTCACCTGTTCCCATCAGGATGTGGGAGTCGCTATTTAACTTTGCTCCTCTGTCACTTCCATGCCGGTCAACATTGTAATCAGAAGCCTTTCTGTGCATGTTCCTGCTTCTAGACAACTCCCAGCTAAGTCGGACTTTTGTCCTTGTTTGTTTTTTGCATTTTGTTCCAGTTCACAGCTGCAGTTTCGTTTCTGTGTCTGGAAAGCTCTTGTGATCTGAAATTGCCACTCTGATGTTATGAGTTAATACTAGAGTCTTAAAGTAATTTCAGGATGGTGTTTTGATAGGGTTTTCAGCTGACCATGAAAGTACCCTTTCTGTCTTCCTGCTATCTAGTAAGCGGACCTCGATTTTGCTAAACCTATTTTCATACTACGTTTGTCATTTTCATCTAAAATCACCGCCAATATATGTGGGGGCCTCTGTCTGCCTTTCGGGGAAATTTCTCTAGAGGTGAGCCAGGACTGTATTTTCCTCTGCCAGGATTAGTTAGTCCTCCGGCTGGCGCTGAGCGTCTAGGGATAAAACGTAGGCACGCTACCCGGCTACTGTTAGTTGTGCGGCAGGTTTAGTTCATGGTCAGTTTAAGTTTCCATCCTTCCAAGAGCTAGTTCTTATGTATTCTGGGCTATGTTCTCTTACCATTGAGAACCATAACAGCGATGAATGGAAAACAGCATTTAATACGCCCGAAGGCCATTTTGAGTACTTGGTGATGCCTTTTGGGCTTTCTAATGCCCCCTCTGTGTTTCAGTCCTTCATGCACGACATCTTCCGAGAGTACCTGGATAGATTTATGATTGTGTACCTGGATGATATTTTGGTCTTTTCTGATGATTGGGAGTCTCATGTGAAGCAGGTCAGGATGGTATTTCAGGTCCTGCGTGCCAATGCCTTGTTTGTGAAGGGCTCTAAATGTCTCTTCGGAGTCCAGAAGGTTTCCTTTTTGGGCTTTATTTTTTCTCCTTCTACTATCGAGATGGATCCAGTCAAGGTCCAGGCTATTCATGACTGGACTCAACCTACATCTGTGAAGAGTCTTCAGAAGTTCTTGGGTTTTGCTAATTTTTACCGTCGCTTCATCACTAATTTTTCTAGTGTGGTGAAGCCTTTGACGGATTTGACCAAGAAGGGTTCTGATGTGACGAATTGGTCTCCTGCGGCCGTGAAGGCCTTTCAGGAGTTAAAACGTCGGTTTTCTTCGGCTCCTGTCTTGTGCCAGCCCGATGTCTCTCTTCCCTTTCAGGTTGAGGTTGATGCTTCTGAGATTGGAGCAGGGGCTGTTTTGTCGCAGAGAAGCTCTGATGGCTCTGTGATGAGACCATGTGCTTTCTTTTCAAGAAAGTTTTCGCCTGCCGAGCGGAATTATGATGTTGGTAATCGAGAGTTGTTGGCAATGAAGTGGGCATTTGAGGAGTGGCGATATTGGCTGGAGGGAGCCAAGCATCGTGTGGTGGTCTTGACGGATCACAAGAATTTGACTTATCTCGAGTCTGCCAAACGGTTGAATCCGAGACAGGCTCGATGGTCGCTGTTTTTCTCTCGTTTCAATTTCATGGTTTCATATCTTCCGGGTTCGAAAAACGTGAAGGCTGATGCCCTTTCTAGGAGTTTTGTACCTGACTCCCCGGAAGTTTCTGAACCGACTGGTGTTCTCAAAGAGGGGGTGATTTTGTCTGCCATCTCTCCTGATCTGCGACGGGTGTTGCAGGAGTTTCAGGCCAATAGACCTGACCGTTGTCACCGGAGAGACTGTTTGTCCCAGACAGATGGACCAGTAGAGTTATTTCCGAGGTTCATTCTTCGGTGTCATCCTGGGATTTTTGGTACCAGGGATTTGGTGGTGAGATCCTTTTGGTGGCCTTCCTTGTCACGGGATGTGCGTTCCTTTGTGCAGTCCTGTGGGATTTGTGCTCGGGCCAAGCCTTCGTGTTCTCGTGCCAGTGGATTGCTTTTGCCTTTGCCTGTCCCGAAGAGGCCTTGGACGCATATTTCCATGGATTTTATTTCAGAGCTTCCTGTCTCTCAGAAGATGTCTGTCATCTGGGTGGTTTGTGATCGTTTTTCCAAAATGGTCCATTTGGTACCGTTGCCTAAGTTGCCTTCCTCCTCCGATTTGGTGCCACTGTTTTTTCAGAATGTGGTTCGTTTACATGGTATTCCGGAGAACATTGTGTCCGACAGAGGATCCCAGTTTGTGTCCAGATTTTGGCGATCCTTTTGTGCTAAGATGGGCATTGAATTGTCTTTTTCGTCAGCCTTCCATCCTCAGACGAATGGTCAAACCGAACGAACTAATCAGACCTTGGAAACTTATTTGAGATGTTTTGTTTCTGCTGACCAGGATGATTGGGTGACCTTTTTGCCATTGGCTGAGTTCGCCCTCAATAATCGGGCTAGTTCTGCTACTTTGGTTTCACCTTTCTTTTGCAATTCTGGTTTTCATCCTCGTTTCTCCTCGGGTCAGGTTGAGTCTTCTGACTGTCCTGGGGTGGATTCTGTGGTGGATAGGTTGCAGCAGATTTGGAACCATGTGGTGGACAATTTGACTTTGTCCCAAGAGAAGGCTCAGCGCTTTGCTAACCGCCGTCGCTGTGTGGGTCCACGACTTCGTGTGGGGGATTTGGTATGGTTGTCTTCTCGTTATGTCCCGATGAAGGTTTCCTCTCCTAAGTTCAAGCCTCGTTTCATCGGTCCTTATAAGATTTTGGAAATCCTCAACCCTGTGTCTTTTCGTTTGGACCTCCCAACATCGTTTGCCATTCATAATGTGTTCTGTTGTGAATTAGACTTTTTTGGCTCCCTCTTGTGGTCACTATTGATATGACTCTTTGATTGTCTTTCCCTAGTTTGGCACCCACCTGGGTCGTTAGTCCAGGGGTGTTGCTATATAAACTTCCTGAACTCTCAGTCTGGTGCCTGGCATCGTTGTAATCAGTTCTTTCTGTTTGCTCCTGTCTGCTGGTCCTGGTTCGTGCATAATTAAGCTAAGTCCTGCTTCCTTGTTTTTTGGTTATTTGTATTGCTATTATTTTTTGTCCAGCTTGTACTAAATGTGATTCCTGATTTTGCTGGAAGCTTTAGGGGGCTGGTATTCTCCCCCCGGGCCGTTAGACGGTTCGGGGGTTCTTGAATATCCAGCGTGGAAATTTTGGATAGGGTTTTTGCTGACCGTATAAGTCATCTTACTATATTCTGCTATTAGTCAGTGGGCCTCTCTTTGCTAAATACCTAGTTCATTCTTACGTTTGTCTTTTCTTCTTACCTCACCGTTATTATTTGTTGGGGGCTTGTATCCAACTTTTGGGGTCTTTTCTCTGGAGGCAAGAAAGGTCTATCTTTTCCCTTCTAGGGTTAGTTAGTTCTCCGGCTGGCGCGAGACGTCTAGAACCAACGTAGGCACGTTCCCCGGCTGCTGCTATTTGTGGTGCTAGGATTAGATATACGGTCAGCCTAGTTACCACTGCCCTATGAGCTGGTTTTTTGTGTTTGCAGACTTAGAATTTATTTCTGAGACCCTCTGCCATTGGGGTCATAACAGTATGTCAGGCCAAAGTTGAATGTTTAATGCATTGCAGAAGTGGGATTATAAGAAAGGAAATTCTGAGTTTTTTTTTTTTTTTTTCCTTTCTTCCTCCCCTTTACCTTTGAGTGGCTTGAGCTTGCTGCAGACATGAATGTCCAGACCTTGATTACAAGTGTGGACCAGCTTGCTGCTCGTGTGCAGGGCATACAAGATTTTGTTACCAGTAGTCCTATGTCTGAACCTAAAATATCTATTCCTGAACTGTTCTCTGGAGACCGATTTAAGTTTAGGAATTTCAGGAATAATTGTAAATTGTTTCTATCTCTGAGACCCCGTTCATCTGGAGACTCAGCCCAGCAAGTAAAAATTGTTATCTCTTTCTTACGGGGCGACCCTCAGGATTGGGCCTTCTCGCTAGCGCCAGGAGATCCGGCATTGGCAAATATTGATGCGTTTTTTCTGGCGCTCGGATTGCTTTACGAGGAACCCAATCTTGAAATTCAGGCAGAAAAAGCCTTGCTGGCTATTTCTCAGGGCCAGGATGAAGCTGAAGTGTATTGCCAAAAATTTCGGAAATGGTCCGTGCTTACTCAGTGGAATGAGTGTGCTCTGGCCGCAAATTTCAGAAATGGCCTTTCTGAAGCCATTAAGAATGTGATGGTGGGTTTCTCCATTCCTACAAGTCTGAATGATTCCATGGCGCTGGCTATTCAAATTGACCGGCGTTTGCGGGAGCGCAAAGCCGCTAATCCTCTTGTGGTGTTGTCTGAACAAACACCTGATTTAATGCAATGTGGTAGAATTCAGACTAGAAATGAACGGAAAAATCATAGACGTCAGAATGGGTTGTGTTTTTACTGTGGTGATTCTACACATGTTATATCAGCATGCTCTAAACGCCTAACTAGGGTTGTTAGTCCTGTCGCCATTGGTAATTTGCAACCTAAATTTATTTTGTCTGTGACTTTGATTTGCTCATTGTCTTCCTACCCTGTTATGGCGTTTGTGGATTCAGGTGCTGCCCTGAGTCTTATGGATCTGTCATTTGCCAAGCGCTGTGGTTTTGTTCTTGAGCCGTTGGTAAATCCTATCCCTCTTAGAGGTATTGATGCTACGCCATTGGTGGAAAATAAACTGCAGTTTTGGACACAGGTAACCATGTGCATGACTCCTGAACATCGGGAGGTGATTCGTTTTCTTGTTCTGCATAAAATGCATGATTTGGTCGTTTTGGGGCTGCCATGGTTACAGACCCATAATCCAGTCTTGGATTGGAAGGCAATGTCTGTGTCAAGTTTGGGCTGTCAGGGAATTCATGGTGATTCCCCGCCGGTGTCTATTGCTTCTTCTACGCCTTCGGAAGTTCCTGAGTATTTGTCTGATTATCAGGATGTGTTCAGCGAGTCCAGGTCCAGTGCTCTGCCTCCTCATAGGGACTGTGACTGCGCTATAGATTTGATTCCAGGCAGTAAATTTCCTAAGGGAAGACTATTTAATCTGTCTGTACCTGAGCATACCGCAATGCGTTCGTATATCAAGGAATCTCTGGAGAAGGGGCATATCCGTCCATCCTCTTCCCCTCTTGGTGCTGGATTCTTTTTTGTGGCCAAGAAAGACGGATCCTTGAGACCTTGTATTGACTATCGGCTTCTGAATAAAATCACTGTTAAATTTCAGTATCCTTTGCCTCTGTTGTCGGACTTGTTTGCCCGGATTAAAGGTGCCAAGTGGTTCACCAAAATAGATCTCCGTGGTGCGTACAACCTTGTGCGCATTAAGCAAGGAGATGAATGGAAAACTGCATTTAATACGCCCGAAGGTCATTTTGAGTACTTGGTGATGCCTTTTGGGCTCTCTAATGCTCCTTCAGTGTTTCAGTCCTTTATGCATGATATTTTCCGGAAGTATCTGGATAAATTTATGATTGTTTATCTGGATGATATTCTGTTTTTTTCTGATGATTGGGACTCGCATGTAGAGCAGGTCAGGATGGTGTTTCAGGTTTTGCGTGAGAATGCTTTGTTTGTTAAGGGCTCAAAGTGTCTCTTTGGAGTACAGAAGGTTCCCTTTTTGGGTTTTATTTTCTCCCCCTCTGCGGTGGAGATGGACCCAGTCAAGGTCCGAGCTATTCATGATTGGACTCAACCCACGTCAGTTAAGAGTCTTCAGAAGTTCTTGGGTTTTGCTAACTTCTACCGTCGTTTTATCGCTAATTTTTCTAGCGTTGTTAAACCTTTGACGGATATGACCAAGAAAGGTTCTGATGTTGCTAACTGGGCTCCTGCAGCCGTGGAAGCTTTCCAAGAGTTGAAGCGCCGGTTTACTTCAGCACCTGTTTTGTGCCAGCCTGATGTCTCACTTCCCTTTCAGGTTGAAGTGGATGCTTCTGAGATTGGGGCAGGGGCCGTTTTGTCGCAGAGAGGCCCTGGTTACTCTGTAATGAGACCATGTGCTTTTTTCTCTAGGAAGTTTTCGCCTGCTGAGCGGAATTATGATGTTGGCAATCAGGAGTTGCTGGCCATGAAGTGGGCATTTGAGGAGTGGCGTCATTGGCTCGAGGGTGCTAAGCATCGTGTGGTGGTCTTGACTGATCACAAAAATCTAATGTATCTCGAGTCTGCTAAACGCCTGAATCCTAGACAGGCCCGTTGGTCATTGTTTTTCTCCCGTTTTGACTTTGTGGTCTCGTATTTACCAGGTTCAAAGAATGTGAAGGCTGATGCTCTTTCAAGGAGCTTTGTGCCTGACTCTCCTGGAGTCGCTGAACCAGTTGGTATTCTTAAAGAGGGAGTAATCTTGTCAGCCATTTCTCCGGATTTGCGACGTGTGTTGCAGAGATTTCAGGCTGGTAGACCTGACTCTTGTCCACCTGACAGACTGTTTGTTCCTGATAAGTGGACCAGCAGAGTCATTTCCGAGGTTCATTCCTCGGTGTTGGCAGGGCATCCGGGAATTTTTGGCACCAGAGATTTGGTGGCTAGGTCCTTTTGGTGGCCTTCCTTGTCACGGGATGTGCGGTCATTTGTGCAGTCCTGTGGGACTTGTGCTCGAGCTAAGCCTTGCTGTTCTCGTGCCAGCGGGTTGCTCTTGCCCTTGCCTGTCCCGAAGAGACCTTGGACACACATTTCCATGGATTTCATTTCAGATCTTCCGGTGTCTCAGGGCATGTCTGTCATCTGGGTGGTATGTGATCGCTTTTCCAAGATGGTCCATTTGGTATCTTTGCCTAAGCTGCCTTCCTCATCCGATCTGGTTCCTCTGTTCTTTCAGAATGTGGTTCGTTTACACGGCATTCCTGAGAATATCGTGTCTGACAGAGGATCCCAGTTTGTTTCCAGGTTCTGGCGATCCTTTTGTGCTAAGATGGGCATTGACTTGTCGTTTTCGTCTGCCTTTCATCCTCAGACTAATGGACAAACGGAGCGAACTAATCAGACTCTGGAGGCTTATTTGAGGTGTTTTGTTTCTGCAGATCAGGATGATTGGGTGACCTTCTTGCCGTTGGCTGAGTTTGCCCTTAATAATCGGGCTAGTTCCGCTACTTTGGTTTCGCCATTTTTCTGCAACTCTGGTTTCCATCCTCGTTTTTCCTCAGGACATGTGGAGCCTTCTGACTGTCCTGGGGTAGATTCTGTGGTGGATAGGTTGCAGCAGATTTGGAATCATGTGGTGGACAACTTAAAGTTGTCACAGGAGAAGGCTCAGCGTTTTGCCAACCGCCGCCGCAGTGTGGGTCCCCGACACCCGTGTTGGGGATTTGGTATGGCTGTCTTCTCGATTTGTTCCTATGAAGGTCTCCTCTCCTAAATTTAAGCCTCGCTTCATCGGTCCTTACAAGATATTGGAAATCCTTAATCCTGTGTCCTTTCGCTTGGATCTTCCGGTGTCGTTTGCCATTCACAACGTGTTCCATAGGTCTTTGTTGCGGTGGTACGTTGTACCTGTGGTCCCTTCTGTTGAGCCTCCTGCTCCGGTGTTGGTTGAGGGCGAGTTGGAGTACGTGGTGGAGAAGATCTTGGATTCTCGTCTCTCCAGGCGGAGGCTTCAGTATCTGGTCAAGTGGAAGGGCTATGGTCAGGAGGATAATTCCTGGGTGGTTGCCTCTGATGTGCATGCGGCCGATTTAGTTCGTGCCTTTCACACTGCTCATCCTGATCGCCCTGGTGGTCTTGGTGAGGGTTCGGTGACCCCTCCTTAAAGGGGGGGTACTGTTGTGAATTAGACTTTTTTGGCTTCCTCTTGTGGTCACTAGTGATATGACTCTGAGATTGTCTTTCCCTAGTTTGGCACCCACCTGGGTCGTTAGTCCAGGGGTGTTGCTATATAAACTTCCTGACTCTGGAGGCAAGAAAGGTCTATCTTTTCCCTTCTAGGGTTAGTTAGTTCTCTGGCTGGCGCGAGACGTCTAGAACCAACGTAGGCACGTTCCCCGGCTGCTGCTATTTGTGGTGCTAGGATTAGATATACGGTCAGCCCAGTTAACACTGCCCTATGAGCTGGTTTTTTGTGTTTGCAGACTTAGAATGTTCCATAGGTCATTGTTGCGGAGATATGTGGTGCCTGTGGTCCCTTCTGTTGATCCTCCTGCTCCGGTCTTGGTCGAGGGGGAGTTGGAATATGTGGTGGAGAAGATCTTGGATTCTCGTATTTCGAGACGGAGGCTTAGGCTTTGGTTCGTGCCTTTCATTTGGCTCGTCCTGATCGGCCTGGGAGCTCTGGTGAGGGTTCGGTGACCCCTCCTCAAGGGGGGGATACTGTTGTGAATTCCGTTCTCGGGCTCCCTCCTGTGGTCATGAGTGGTACTGTGTGAGTTTGTTCTTGGGCTCCCTCTGGTGGCCTTTAGCGATATGGCTGGTCTTGGCTGGGCTCAGCTGTTTCATCTCCTGCTAGGCCTGGCCTATTTAACTCACCTGGACCTTTACTTGTCGCCTGCTGTCGGTGTATTCAGTCCTGATCCTGTGCTCTCCTGAATATTCCTTGTGACCAGTCTCCTGCTATGAGAAGCTAAGTTTGCTTGTTCAGTTTCTCATTATTTCCTTGAAAACTTTTCTCATTATATTATGAGTTCAGCCCAGCTTGCTTTTATGTGATTTTTTGCTTGCTGGTTAGTTCTGGGGTGCAGAGTGCGCCCCTCACATCGTGAGTCGGTGTGGGGGTTCTTGTATTCTCTGCGTGGTTTATTTTTGATAGGAGTCTGTGCGGTCAGTACAAAAACTATCTATTATCTGCCTATCTAGTATTAGCGGGCCTCATTTGCTAAACCTGTTTCATCTCTACGTTTGTGTTTTCCCCTTAACTCACCGTTATTATCTGTGGGGGGCTATCTAAAACTTTTGGGATATTTCTCTGAGGCAAGTGAGGTCTTTGCTTTCTCTCTAGGGGTAGTCAGTTTCTCAGGCTGTGAACGAGGCGTCTAGGTTTTCAGGTAACGCTCCACAGCTGCCTTTAGTGTGTTTGGATAGGATCAGGATTGCGGTCAGTATAGCTTCCACATCCCCAGAACTTGTCCTATATATTCAGGGTATATGTGTCAGGTCAGTTTGAGATCCTACCACCAGGATCATAACAGCGGCTGGGTCAAGCCTGCTCATGACGTCACGTCAATTTCCTGAGTATGGAAATTGACGTGACGTTGGTGGAAATTAGCGGCGGCTGCAGCCTGGGGGTCACATGACCCAGACTCAGCCACTAGCATAGCGCCGCTCACAGGCAAAAACGGCAACAGAAGGTATTTACACAATTCATTAGGGGCCCCGGGAGGATACATTGGGGGGTTAATTGAAAGTAGTGGACAACCCCTTTAAACATGAGAAAAAAAAATGCAGCTTGTGAACAAGCCCTAAGGCCTCATTCACATAAAACAATAACGGACAAAGTTTGTCAATAAGAGTTTGTTCCAAGTGTAGTGTCCAAGTGTAGTGTTATGGTCTCATAATTAATGGGAGGTATGTGTCTTAGGGATGGATGCTCCTTGGGATGCAACCCGGAGTATTTTGTTTTTAGCGCACATGAGCACTGAAGATATTGTTTAGTGCACCTGGGTCCGGGTTGCGGGTAGCTATGAGAGATGGGAGGGTCTGGCTACCCACATACCTCACCTCTGAGCGGGGCGCTCACTGTGCCCCTTTTCCCTGCAGGACTGAGGACCTGCAGTGATGTCATGATCATGTGACCAGTGCATGTGATGTTACCTCACCTGTGGGTGTGGTTACAGGCTACCTAATGGAACCTGTGTTTGGCACATGTGGCAGTGCTGGCTGGTCTGAGCCAGAGCAAGGAGGTCTATGACATATCTCCGGAGTGGACGGTCTGACAATTGTGAGTGATACTGACCAGGGTCATTGAGAAGTGGTTATGTGCTACCTCTGAGGATAAGAGGCATCCGGGAACCTGTGTGGCCGACACCAACAGGTAACGGACAGGGATCCATGGTATGCTGATAGGGGTCAGTGAGGGACTGTGGAGACGCTGTAAAGCCGATTGTTTCATGGACATTGTACTGGCGGCTGCATGTTACTAAGTTCCTGAGGAGCGGTTTATGCTGTACTTAATAAACCGAAGGGACTTTTTTTTTTTTTAACCCTAAGTGTCCTGGTATCTGCCTCAGTGACCAGCCAAGTGAGTACTCCCCATCCACTTATAGTGTGAGATGATACACACGTTTGATCAGTTTTTTCTTACTAAAAAATAAGTACATTTCTCTCTTCTTTCCGTCTGTGACAATCAGGCGGCTCTCGGATGGCATTAGAGCGCAGTCTGATTATTGTCGACGCCCCTTTGCTTTCTTTGATCCTACATCGGACTTTTCTCTGCGATTTAATACGGACTGTATGGCGCACAAAAAAAAAATATTTTTTCTGTGTCCTGCACCTTTTTAGAGCAAAGTGTCCCATGATCATTTATGCAAAAGTTTTAATATATATAATATATTGTGATGCTGTGACCCATATTACAGCCAGGGGGCGCTGTATGAACTCCTCCGCATACGCATGGAGGCATATCTGTAATGAGAATGAAACTTTGTCCGGCATAATTGCAAATGGCCGGTATGTGTACCAGAAGGAGTCTGCGCTGTAAGCCTGTAGTATTGTTGTTCTGGGACCTATAGTCCCACAAGTATTTGCATAGTTTAAAATGGAGGCTTGCAGGGTTAGTTGGAGAGCTGGGCGGGTCTGACTATCCACACACATCTCCCACCTATGGGGGTGGTTACAGCTACATAATGTGACCAGGGTTTGGTCACATGGGTCAGAGTGTGAGGTCCTGCATGGCCTGTGTGTTGGAATGTCCTGGAGTGGACTGGATTACTGGAAGCACATGGTGAGGCCATGGACTGAGGGCCTGTGTGTTGGAAGTGCCTGAGGACTGGACTTCCTGAATATCGCACGGAGAGGCCGTATCTGCAGAGCCTGGAATGGCTACTGTGTTGGGGAAGCTACATTTTCTTCTGCGGGTCTGGACTATCTGAGGTGCCTGGTCACAAGGACGGTGATCCCAGTGAGGCAGCTTTCCCCTGGGAGCCAGGACTGACAGGAGTCAGTGTGTGGAGCAGGAGCTCCTGTAAAGTAAAGTTACGGGAAGAGAAGTATCTGCCATTGGAACAGACTGTTGGTGCTTGTTGTGTTCCGTGGATGTTAATGAACTGTTCTCCGAGTTAAAGCTGCACACTATAAAGTGCTATGGACTATGTGTAGGCCTGTGGTGTGCAACATGGCTTACAGTGCGGGTTATGATGCTTAAATAAACCAAATAGACTGTTATTTGTGAGAAACCGTGCCTGAGTGCTTTAATCCTATTGCCAAGAGAGTGTCCCCCCAACACACCCAAGTAGCACTATCTCACATATGGTGCTAGACTGTGGGTAAAGGTCCAGGAAGCACGTGTGGAGTTGATTGCTGTAACTCGGCAGGGTTACGAAGAGTTTCTGTGGATCGACATGTCCACGTAGTCTGCGGTGCGGAGGCGTGCAGAGCCTTGTGGAGAGAAGCTGCAGTGGCAGCAGCAGCGGTTTGTGATAGGCAGCCGGAGGTGCTGGCGGTTTGTAACTGCAGCAGGAGCTGTGGTAGCGCCAGCAGGAGCTGGTGAGGTGTCGTAAAAGGACATTGGAGGTTCAGATCGTACAAACTCTTAAAAGGCCAGTATAAACCCAGAGAGACATAATTGTACTGTGTGAACTGGGGCCTGAGAGTACCATGGGGGAGTCCACGGGGTGTACCCCAGAGTGGGGTGGTGTCACTAAATGGGGTGGTGTCCCAAACAGGGATGGTTGCCAAAAAAGGGGTGGAGTCCCAAAAGGGGGTGGTATCCCAAAAGGGAGTAGCTGCCCAAAAGGGTGTGGAGTCCCAAAAGGGGCGGTAACCCAAATAGGGGTGGTGCCAAAAAGAGATGCCGGCAAATGCGCCACTGGACTATATCCGGGAGCAATGTAGTTCATGCTATGTAGGTCCATGCTGTGCTGTGGATTGTCGGCCAATAAGGAGTCTGGGAAGTGTTAGTTACCCAAAAAAGGCGGAGCCTCCTGAAGTTAAAGTCGTGGTGCAAACGGACTGTTGCCAGGGACAATTGTACTATGTATGTCTAATTTGCCATGAGAACTACCCTCCTGGTAAGAGGCTAAGTAAGAGGCTGGAGTTAAACGCAGAGGTAGAGGATGTATTTGGTCTGGTCTATTCGGGGAGCTCGGGACCCTAGTGTAACAACCCTGCCGGCATCACTGCATGGCCTTCCATCCCCCACCTGCCTGTTACATCAACTCACTCAGTGCCCTAGGTGAGAGTACTTCCTCTCCATTAAAGACTTTGTCTCTGTTTTCTGGAAGCTTTCGTGTGCTAAAGTCGCCAGCCATTCGGAGTCGGTGTGTTGTCTCCGTCATACAGCTCCAGAACCCCGTGAGGGCATTGTCTGAAGATGGTCAAGCCCTACTCAAGAACAGTCTAGTCCTTCAAGGACAACTACAGCTCCAGGTTGGAGTTTTGTACTCGAAGAACTTTGTCTCCTGTATGCTGTCTGTTATGCCCATGGGTCATTCAGAGCCAAGGACTCTACCACCCGCTCTGGTCAAGAGTTCCAGCAAAAGGCTTCATTTGAATTTACCCAGTCGTGAGAGGTGTCTGGTTCCCATGCGTCAAAGACAGTCAACTGTGTCATCTTCTTCAGCTGGTCTGCTAGTCACCAAGTCAAGGTGTGCTGATGTCACCAAAGATGGGGAAGAGGTGACTATCTCTCAACACAACTCCAACGACTATACCTTTAACCTGTTCATGGAAACATCTCCACCTCTTGAACGTTGTCTTCTGGATATCGGGCAGAAGATGTATCCTGTGAGTTCCCTCAGCTTCTGTTTGGCCGGCTGGTGAAGATACCATGTCAGAAGCTGTCTTGTCTCTGAGTTCCCCTGATCTGGAAGAGGAGGTCCAGTTTTCTCGGGATTACAGGCAGAAGTGGAAACTGGAAACACTCTTACAGGGTTCAAAGTGTCTGGTTTATGCAGATGTCAAGACAATAACAGCCACGTCCTTGCTTCCTATATACCTGGTGGAAGTGGTCCAGCCCGTTGTGGAAGCTTACCCTGTTGAGCACAAAGAGACTTTTTCTGAGATTCCTGGTGACCCGCTTGCCTTATTCTACCTTGAAGATGTTATGATGACTTGGACTGTGATTGGACTCTTTCTTCCTCTACAGATCATTCTGGCGGGTTTGAAGAAGAGGGGGCGTAAAGGAGGGGGTACTGTAACAAACCTGCTGGCATCACTGCATGGCCTTCCATCCCCCACCTGCCTGTAACATCAACTCACTCACCCAGTGCCATGCTGTGAGATCTGTCTGCTGCCGGTTCCATGCCGTGTGCTCTGTGACCGCTTACTCTGTGTATGCTTCCTGGCTGTGTGTATAGGGGGGCGGCGCTGGCAAATCCAGATTCCTATTGAGTCTGTGTGCACCTCCCTAAGGTGTTCCTGGCCAATAGCCTAGAGGCCTCTGATTTTTAAGCCGTCCTCACCCATTGGAGGACGCCTGAGCAAACTATTTCCCTCAGATGGCAGTTGCTACTGAGCTGCCAGGTCGTATCTGTTTCCTGTCTCTGAGGGCTGCAATCCGCAGGCCTATATCTGTGTCCAGTTCATGTATCTATGTCCGTTCCGGGCTGAACTCTGGTTTATGTCTGTTCCTGTTTTGGTTGTTGCCATTCCCACTCTGCTGTCTGTATCTGTGCTATCTCTCTGCTCTGCTTGCCACTATCTGTGGTTCTGCACTTCTCTGATCTGGTCGCCACTACCCGTGGCCCAGTACTTCTCTGCTTTGCTCGCCACTACCTGTGGCTCTGTGCCTCTTTGCTTTGCTCACCACAGCCTGTGGCTCTGTGCCTTCTGACTCTTGGCTCCGCCTCCAGCGTCTCCGCTCTTGGCTCCGCCTCCAGCGGCTCCGTCCTTAGCTCCTCTTTCCTTTACTTTTAGTTTCGCCTTCCTCTTCTCTGCTCTTAGCTCTGTCTTCTCCTTCTCTGCTCTTTCCTGCGTTTCTGTTCTTAACTCCGCCTCCTATGGTTCTGCTTTGCATCCGCTCTTGCAGTCTTGCTCTCTCTGTTCTGCAACTTGCCGTACAGGTCTCTACCTGTTTCTTTATATTCACCAGTCCGAACAGGTCCCTACCTGTTTCCATATACCCTCCAGTCTGAACAGGTTCTTACCTGTCTCCATACTCGTGCCAGCCGTGCCCGTCCACCTGCCAGTGTCTCCTTCAAGCCAGTGTGCCCGTCAGGGCCTCTGCCGTACCCGTCCATCAGCCAGTGTCACAGCCTTGCCTGCCTGTGTCCTGTCCCCCGGTGGGATCAGCATCCAGTGTCAGACTCCACCCTGAAGTGGTACCTGGTAGCTACCTGCCGCACAAGTCTGACCTCACCATCAGAGGCTCCAGCGAACACCTAGGAGGCTACTTAGTTACGCCCCTTCCCGGGAAGTCTGGTCTGTGGTCCAGTTTGGCCACACCCCCTAAGTGGGGACATGTTGTGACAGTGTGGGTAGTGGTTACTCCCATTCAGACGGTGACTCTAACGCCATGGAAGGGGAGTACAATAACGTTGACCCTGATACACATGGCAAGTCTTCTTCCCATCGTTGGAGACGTTAAAAGGTCAAAGGGGTTGAACCAGTTGCACCTTGTGAAGATTTGAATAAAGGTGAGGTGACGGAAGATGGTGAAGGCTCCAGAAGACCTGATGCTGAGGACCTGGAGTATGTGAAGTACTCTAACGTCTCAGAGAAACGGGACGAAGCTAAGGATGTCACCACTGAGACCCAAGAGAGGGCTGAAGATGACCGTGCTGAGTCTAAGGGTGCAGAGGTGGAGGAAGCCACCAAAGGTGTGGGGCCTGAAGCAAATACCTTCTCGAGTGATGGAAAATCAACCAAACCAGAGGATGGGAGAAGCGAGTTAAGGAGGATCCAGGAGGCAGTAGAAGCCCTTTTGAAGCAAGAGGAGCTTTGGAGACAGGCTGCTGAGTGGGTGCCTTGGAGAAAGAGGTGTGTGATGGTGGGATATGTTATGTGGGTATCATTTTGTGTATATTTGTATTTTACTTATTTTTATGGTGTTCTCTTGTAGGATGAGTTGTTATTTGCCATCTGATATTCTCCCCACAGTTCTGTATTGTTATTTCTCCACAGGGTCAGTGAATAATGTTGTTTGCTAATATGCTAATGATATATTGAACTAGCTTGTTGAAACAATGACCCCCTGTAGTGCCTTAATCCACCAGGCACCTTTGTCAGGTGTGGGAGGCCTGAAAACCACCCCCACCTGTCTGACTACTTCTGGACATAAGGAGAGGACAGGAGTTGGGGGAAATTCAGTCCTGTGTGGAACCATGATGTGAAGGGCAAGTCAGAGAGAAAGAAGAGTTTGGGTTACAGTTTGAGTATATGGCCTGTGTGTTGGAATGTCCTGGAGTGGACTGGATTCCTAGAAGCACATGGTGAGGCCATGGACTGATGGCCTGTGTGTTGGAAGTGCCTGGGACTGGACTTCCTGAATATCGCACGGAGAGGCCGTATCTGCAGAGCCTGGAACGGCTACTGTGTTGGGGAAGCTACAGTTCCTTCTGCGGGTCTGGACTATCTGATATGCCTGGTCACAAGGACGGTGATCCCAGTGAGGCAGCTTTCCCCTGGGAGCCAGGACTGACAGGAGTCAGTGTGTGGAGCAGGAGCTCCTGTAAGGTAACTCCAGATAAAGGGGGTTACAGGCAGAAAAGTATCTGCCATTGGAACAGACTGTTGGTGCTTGTTGTGTTCCGTGGATGTTAATGAATTGTTTGGCGAGTTAAAGCTGTACAATATAAAGTGCTTACGGTGCGGTTTATGATGCTTAAATAAACCAAATAGACTGTTATGTGTGAGAAACCGTGGCTGAGTGCTTTAGTCCTGTTGCCAAGAGAGTGTCCCCCCAAGACACTCAGGTAGCGCTATCTTACTATATATATATTCTAAAAAAAAATAAAGGGAACACCGCCACCAGCATAGCGCCGCTCACAGGCAAAAACGGCAACAGAAGGTATTTACACAATTCATTAGGGGCCCCGGGAGGATACATTGGGGGGTTAATTGAAAGTAGTGGACAACCCCTTTAAACATGAGAAAAAAAAATGCAGCTTGTGAACAAGCCCTAAGGCCTCATTCACATAAAACAATAACGGACAAAGTTTGTCAATAAGAGTTTGTTCCAAGTGTAGTGTGACTAATGGTCTCATAATTAATGGGAGGTATGTGTCTTAGGGATGGATGCTCCTTGGGATGCAACCCGGAGTATTTTGTTTTTAGCGCACATGAGCACTGAAGATATTGTTTAGTGCACCTGGGTCCGGGTTGCGGGTAGCTATGAGAGATGGGAGGGTCTGGCTACCCACATACCTCACCTCTGAGCGGGGCGCTCACTGTGCCCCTTTTCCCTGCAGGACTGAGGACCTGCAGTGATGTCATGATCATGTGACCAGTGCATGTGATGTTACCTCACCTGTGGGTGTGGTTACAGGCTACCTAATGGAACCTGTGTTTGGCACATGTGGCAGTGCTGGCTGGTCTGAGCCAGAGCAAGGAGGTCTATGACATATCTCCGGAGTGGACGGTCTGACAATTGTGAGTGATACTGACCAGGGTCATTGAGAAGTGGTTATGTGCTACCTCTGAGGATAAGAGGCATCCGGGAACCTGTGTGGCCGACACCAACAGGTAACGGACAGGGATCCATGGTATGCTGATAGGGGTCAGTGAGGGACTGTGGAGACGCTGTAAAGCCGATTGTTTCATGGACATTGTACTGGCGGCTGCATGTTACTAAGTTCCTGAGGAGCGGTTTATGCTGTACTTAATAAACCGAAGGGACTTTTTTTTTTTTTAACCCTAAGTGTCCTGGTATCTGCCTCAGTGACCAGCCAAGTGAGTACTCCCCATCCACTTATAGTGTGAGATGATACACATGTTTGATCAGTTTTTTCTTACTAAAAAATAAGTACATTTCTCTCTTCTTTCCCTGTCTGTGACAATCAGGCGGCTCTCGGATGGCATTAGAGCGCAGTCTGATTATTGTCGACGCCCCTTTGCTTTCTTTGATCCTACATCGGACTTTTCTCTGCGATTTAATACGGACTGTATGGCGCACAAAAAAAAAATATTTTTTCTGTGTCCTGCACCTTTTTAGAGCAAAGTGTCCCATGATCATTTATGCAAAAGTTTTAATATATATAATATATTGTGATGCTGTGACCCATATTACAGCCAGGGGGCGCTGTATGAACTCCTCCGCATACGCATGGAGGCATATCTGTAATGAGAATGAAACTTTGTCCGGCATAATTGCAAATGGCCGGTATGTGTACCAGAAGGAGTCTGCGCTGTAAGCCTGTAGTATTGTTGTTCTGGGACCTATAGTCCCACAAGTATTTGCATAGTTTAAAATGGAGGCTTGCAGGGTTAGTTGGAGAGCTGGGCGGGTCTGACTATCCACACACATCTCCCACCTATGGGGGTGGTTACAGCTACATAATGTGACCAGGGTTTGGTCACATGGGTCAGAGTGTGAGGTCCTGCATGGCCTGTGTGTTGGAATGTCCTGGAGTGGACTGGATTACTGGAAGCACATGGTGAGGCCATGGACTGAGGGCCTGTGTGTTGGAAGTGCCTGAGGACTGGACTTCCTGAATATCGCACGGAGAGGCCGTATCTGCAGAGCCTGGAATGGCTACTGTGTTGGGGAAGCTACATTTTCTTCTGCGGGTCTGGACTATCTGAGGTGCCTGGTCACAAGGACGGTGATCCCAGTGAGGCAGCTTTCCCCTGGGAGCCAGGACTGACAGGAGTCAGTGTGTGGAGCAGGAGCTCCTGTAAGGTAACTCCAGATAAAGGGGGTTACAGGCAGAAAAGTATCTGCCATTGGAACAGACTGTTGGTGCTTGTTGTGTTCCGTGGATGTTAATGAATTGTTTGGCGAGTTAAAGCTGTACAATATAAAGTGCTTACGGTGCGGTTTATGATGCTTAAATAAACCAAATAGACCGTTATGTGTGAGAAACCGTGGCTGAGTGCTTTAGTCCTGTTGCCAAGAGAGTGTCCCCCCAAGACACTCAGGTAGCGCTATCTTACTATATATATATTCTAAAAAAAAATAAAGGGAACACTAAAATCTCACATCCTAGATATCTCTGCATGAAATATTCCAGTTGCAAATTTTTATTCATTGCATAGTGGAATGTGTTCATAACAATAAAACATAACAATTATCAAATCAAAATGGATATCCCATGGAGGTCTGGATTTAGAATGATACTCAAAATCAAAGTGGAAAATCAAATTACAGGCTGATCCAACTTAAGTGGAAATGCCCCATGACAAGGAAATGATGCTCAGTATTGTGTGTAGCCTCCACGTGCCTGTATGACCTCCCTACTGTACAATGCTTGGTCATGCTCCTGATGAGGCGGCTGATGGTCTCCTGAGGGATCTCCTCCCAGACCTGGACTAAAGCATCCGCCAACTCCTGGACAGTCTGTGGTGCAATGTGACGTAGGTGGATGGAGCGAGACATGATGTCCCAGATGTGTTCAATCGGATTCAGGTCTGGGGAATGGGCGGGCCAGTCCATAGCTTCAATGCCTTCATATTGCAGGAACTGCCGACACACTCCACCAGCCACATGAGGTCTGGCATTGTCCTGCATTAGGAGGAACCCAGAGCCAACCGCACCAGCATTTGGTCTCACAAGGGGTCTGAGGATTTCATCTTGGTACCTAATGGCAGTCAGGCTACCTCTGGCAAGCACATGGAGGGCTGTGCGGACCTCTCAAGAAATGCCACGACACGATCACTGACCCACTGCCAAACTGGTCATGCTGAAGGATGTTGCAGGCAGCAGATCACTCTCCACGGCATCTCCAGACTCTGTCACGTCTGTCACATGTGCGCAGTGTGAACCTGTGTCAGGAATATGATATATTTGATTGTCTATGATCACGCACACTGAGCTCTGCTACGTCCATTAAAGCTGAGCACAGACACACACTGCAGGCTTGCCGACTCCCCCTTCCTCCAAACTCTTGCTCCCTGTGGACAATATAGCTGTAACGTGAAACTCCAGTGTGGTACTCTGTCCCCCCTCCCTCTCGAATGTAGGAGTGTGCAGAAAACCAGTTTGTCTGAAACCATGTGCTCTTTTGTTCATGTACAAACTTAATCGTAAGGCATAACTTGACCCCAATTAGTGACAGAGATGTGAAAGTTATATATTTGGTATGTGTATCGACCGGCCATCCCCAGTGTGTTTTCCAATTTCCTGTACCCTTGGTATCCGAGAAACGAATTACTGCTTACTCGTGGTGCATAGCCAAGTCATGTTTGGTCTTAATAGCATGCTAGTCGCAAAACAAGATCAATGGTAATTCTGTCATCGCTATATAAGGTTACATCCTGGAGCTATGGGGATATGAATGTTCCATAACTCTGAGTCCCTCTGAGAAAGTAGGAGTGCATTCCATAGCCTCGCCCACTCAGTGATGTCACGACCAAGGAGTATAAGACCCTGAGAGCTCATTTTTTCACTAGCCTTTGACAGGGAAGCTAGTTGAGATGCTCTGTAATGCATCTTAATGTGTCGCCCTTCCCCCAAGCCACATGGTCTGCCATGAGCTGAAATGATATGAGAGAACTGTACGTGTTTTTTTTTCAAATTTAATCCTTTTTTATTTGTAATTGTCTGTACATACGATACTTATAGTCTTTTATAATATCCTTTTACCCTTTTGTAAATACTTCCTACCTTTTTGGAGTAAAATATATAAAATTACTAGCTTCGTTTCTCCTTGCTCTATAACGTACTGTCACGTCCTCTGAAGTGAATAATGCTACTAATTTGGGTTGGCTCCGGACCCGTTATTAATTAAGAAATCGAAGCTGGTGGCAGCTGATTTGTCCTGCGCGTTTGGGAAACCTGGTAGCGACGGACGGTGTTGATAATTATTTTTCCCACCTTAGTGGGAGTAGTTATATTGCCCTCGCTGCAGTGTGCCCATTGGCCAGTACAAAGGCAGCCTTTCTGGCGACTAATTATCCTAGGTGCAGTACCCTGTCTGACCTGAGGGTAAGAGGGGGCGCCAGAGAGCTGCAAGTTCAAAATCGGAAATGGGAAGTGGGATATAGATAAATCTCCCCCCCCTCAGAAAAGAACTGGGCAACCAAACAACCCCGGTTCATGACATATTGGTGTGAATGAAGGAGATGATAAAAATATCCTCCCTGTGATTCGTGACAACCTGGTTTCATCTGTGAAGAGCCCACGAAGATGTCCCCACGAAGGAGGATCTCTACACAGCATGAATTCCACACACAGCCCCAAAATGCCCCCCACACACAGTATGATTTACACACACACACACACACACACACACACACACACACACACACACACACACACACACACTATAGAGTCCCCATATAGTATGCCATGTCCCTACACAGTATGATGTCCTTACAGTCCCCCATGCAGTAGGATGTCCCTAAACAGATCCCACAAAGCCCCCCACAGTATGAGATCACTATATCGATCACACAATGCCCCGCAGACAGTGGATGTCCCCACTCAGTATGATGTCCCAACACAGCCCCTCACACAGTATATCACTATATGGGTTGCACAAACCCCCGTACATAGTAGGATGTCCCCACACAATGAGTGTGATGTCCCTACAGTCGCCTCACACAATATTATGTCACTACAGTCCCCCTAAACAGTATGTAGTCCCCAAAAAGCCCATTACATAGTATATCACTACATAACTCCCCCACGCATTATGAAGCCCCCACACAGCATTATGTTCCCACACAGTGTATTATGTCCCCAGAGGTACTAACAATGGGGAAAAAAAGCCTACCCTCCTCACCCCATTTCTCTGCTGCTTTGATCTGCGCTGTGTACTGAGGCAAAGTAGTCATCATGTAGTGACATTGTCACGCTCGCCAAGCTCTCAGACACACAGGCTCCATGGTGGAAGAGTGAGCGAACAGGTTCGGGACAGATTTTTTTTTCTTACCTGCTGTTGTTAGCTGTGCGCAGGGATCTCCTCATTTCCGAGAACTTTAGCTCCAGAACTGACGGGTGACATTTATACCGGCCCTTCATCAACACTGGGTATTTCCCAAGTCAGATGGTAATGAGTCAACAGGTCAGGGGAAAACCCAGGAACAAATCCTGCCAAGAACAAAAGAGGGACATGCATGGATAGGGCTGTGGTCTCCCCCAGGTGCTGGCACCCAGCTTTCCCTGGCTCCTGAACTGCACATGAGCCATAATGCCCCATGGGCTGCCGCTCTGTGCCGACACAAAGCAATATTGCCTCCCCTCCCCCGTGTGACACATCGCCAGGTAATAAACATTTCTTCCTAACCTCAAGGAAATCCTCAGTAAATATCAGTCATGGAGGCGACCAAAGCCAGAAGTACAATCCCAGAGAGCTGACCAGAAATCTGCCCAGAGAGAAAATATACAGCCAAGGTGCATGCCTATGAGGTTCTGCAGCAGCTGAGGTCAGGGTTGTACATAGAAATCATGGGACCCCATAGCAGAAATCTGACCCCTCACACAAAAATAATAATAATAATAATATCCTGTGTGGTCACAGAGGAGCAGATCCAAAACTGTGCAGCCCTCACAGAGTGACTTTCCTTCTATTGAAGCTCCTCAGTGTTCCCACACACTAAAATTCCCATCTCATGGCCCCCCAAAAAGTATGAGGCCCGCACACAGCCCTCCATACAGTATGAGGCCCACACAGCCCTCCATACAGTATGAGGCACACACAGCCCTCCATATAGTTTGATGGCCCACACACAGCCCTCCATTCAGTATGAGGCCCACATACACTCCATACAGTAAAAGACTCACACACAGCCCTCCAATCAGTATGAGGCCCCACACAGTACAAAGGAGAAATCCTAAACACAGAGGAGTGCAAGAGGTCAGTACTGGTCCATAGCAAAAGTAACAGAAGGGAGAGACAGAATCAGGTCAGAGCCAAAGCAGAGTCAAGTACAGGGGAATCCAAACACACAGGAACACATAGAGTAGGGTCAGGTAGGAGAAAGGTAAACGGACACAGCAAGGGTCAGCTAAACGCAGCAGGACATATCAGGAACTCACCAAAGCCAGCTACACACACACCAATGGCAAAAAATGTAACTAGCACAGCACACAGGAAGCAGGAAGATCTTAAATTAGTCAAAGTGATAGGTCCTTGACACAACACCGCCCCCACTCCCACCTCCGATGCATCTACCTCTACAACGAATGGTTCTGATGGATCTGGCTGGACCAACACAGGAGCAGACATAAACAATTTTTCAATATAGAAAATGCTTCAACTGCCGGAGACAACCAGATTTGTAGACCCACCCCCCCTCCTTATGAGTGAGATCAATGAGAGGTTTGACCACCTGAGAAAACCCCTTAATAAATTTGTGGTAATAATTGGCAGAACCCCCAAAACACTGAAGACCCTTGAGGTCTCAGGGTTGCACCCAATCAACAATGGCCTGTATCTTTCCGGAGTCCATACGAAACCCATTGGAAGAGGATGAACCCCAGAAAGGAAAGCTCTTGGACACAAAATGAACACTTTTCCAGTTTAGCGAACAGAGAGTTCTCCCGTAACCTATGAAGAACTGCAGGTAAGTGACCCATGTGAGATTCTTTGTCAGATGAAAAAGCAAGAATGTCATCCAGATATGCAACCATAAAGCACCAAATTAAGTCACAGAATACATCATTAATGAATTTTTGAAAAACTGCAGGTGCGTTCATAAGACCAAAGGGCATAACTAAATTTTCTAACAAACCCTCAGAGGTGAGAAATGCAGTTCTCCACTTTCCCCTTCCCGAATACGGATAAGATTATATGCTCCCCTGAGATCCAACTTGGAAAATCACTTAGCCCCAGATAATTGGTTGTATAGATCTGGAATGAGTGGGAGAGGGTCGGTATTTCTCACCGTAATTTTATTAAGTTCCCGAAAATCGAGTCAAGGGCATAAACCACCATCCTTTTTAACAAAAAAGAATCCTGCAGCCACAGGAGAGACAGAGGGACGAATGTGACCTTTTGCGTAAACTTTCTGAGATAGTCTTTCATAGCAGTGCGTTCTGGGCCGGAAAGATTGTACAAACGGGCCTTGAGCAATTTAGCACCCGGAATCAGATCAGTAGTTAATGTTTGGGGAAATGTGGTGGCAAAACCTCAGCCTCTTTTTCAGAAAACGCATCCCCAAAATCTTTCAGGTACTCCGGAATACCCTCCAGATTAACGGAAGACACCAGAACAGCAGACCTAAAACCAATAGAGAAATTAGAACTCCATTTCACAATATCATGAGATTCCCAGTCAAAAACAGGGTTATGTAACTGTAACCAGGGGAATCCCAACACCAGTCCCACAGGAAGATTATCTATAACAATAACATGAAATTCTTTCCTTTTGCAAGAAACCCACATTGAGGAAACACTCCTCAGAGAAAAACTTAAGACACCGCTGGCTCAAAATATTATCAATGGCAATGATATGGATTGGGGTCTTAAGCCTAACTGTCCCTAACTTACTCTTGGACACCATACTCGAGTCAATGTAGTTCATGGATGACCCACAGTCCACAAAAGATGAAGTGTGTGTGCAACCATTTCCCCAACAAAGTTCCACCTCTAATGGTATCTTTTGAAATGAGGAAGAAGGTACATAAATCTGGGTGACCTCCTAAACAATCCCCCAGACTTAGGTGTTTCCCGGCAACTTGGTAGTCGGTGGGTAAGAGGGGCAGTCCTTTTTCCAATGTCCTGGACTTCCACAATTAAAACATAATCTACCTTCGCGTCACCGCTTCATCTCTTTCTCTTTGGGGTTAGTGGTCCCAATCTCAATAGGTTCCATAAATGGCATCACCTCAGCTCTAGCAGGATGTATTAGATCCTCTCGCTGAATTACTCCTCTCTCCCGCAATCTCTAATCCATACGAATGGCCTGAGTCATGGCCTCTGTTATGACCCCAATGGCGAGGGTCTCAGAGGATCGTGGAAGTCTGCAGAATACAAAAATCCAGCTCATAGGGCAGTGGTAACTGGGTTGACCATATATCTACTCCTAACGCCAACACTAGAAGTAGCCGGGGATCATTCCTACGTTGATTCTAGATGACACGCGCCAGCCGGAGAATCTAGCTACCCCTAGTAGAGGAAAACAAAGACCTTTCTTGCCTCCAGAGAAGGGGACCCCAAAGCTGGATAGAAGCCCCCCACAAATAATGACGGTGAGGTAAGAGGAAATGACAAACACAGAAATGAACCAGGTTTAGCACAGAGAGGCCCGCTTACTGATAGCAGAATAAAGAAAGGTAACTTATATGGTCAACAAAAACCCTATCAAAATCCACACTGGAAATTCAAGAACCCCCGAACCGTCTAACGGTCCGGGGGGAGAACACCAGCCCCCTAAAGCTTCCAGCAAAGGTCAGGATATAGATTTGGAACAAGCTGGACAAAAATACAAAACCAAAACAAATAGCAAAAAGCAAAAGGCAGACTTAGCTGATATAACTGGAACCAGGATCAGTAGACAAGAGCACAGCAGACTAGCTCTGATAACTACGTTGCCAGGCATTGAACTGAAGGTCCAGGGAGCTTATATAGCAACACCCCTAACTAACGACCCAGGTGCGGATAAAAGGAAAGACAGAAAAACCAGAGTCAAAAAACTAGTAACCACTAGAGGGAGCAAAAAGCAAATTCACAACAGGCCTCCTCCAAAGAACTACGTGGCGGATGGAGAGTCAGAGCGTCCTTAAGATGATCTGACAGTCCTTTCCTGAACTGGTATCTTAAAGCAGTCATTCCTGGACATCTCGGTGGACCACCGTCTACACTCAGAACAATACCATTCAGCAGTGAGCTTAACCTGGGAGAGATCCATGATCGTGTCCTCTGCCACCCTTACATGGTCCGGTTCATCAAAAATCAGTCCCAAAGCCTCAAAGAACCTATCCAGAGACATACGTTCAGGGGCAGAAGAAGGTAAAGAAAAAGCCCAAGTTTGAGGACCCTCCCGGAGTAAGGAAATAATTATCCCCACCCGCTGACTCTCATATCCTGAAGATCTGGGTCTAATGGAGAAAAGTAACTTACAACTCTCTATGAATGTACGAAACTTCTCCTTTTCTCTGGAGAAAGTATCTGGGAGCCTGACCATAGGTCCAGGAGAGTGTAAAGAGATGTCAATGGGGTCCGCGTGCTTACAGGCAGATTGTGTCAAAGAACCCTGAAAAGACTTAACCGTTTCAGTATGTTCCCTCTGAAGTTGCTTATAGGAATTGGCTAAGGCTCTGTGTTCCACAGACAAATCCTGCATCATTGGAGTCAAATTTGATATCTGATCTGCAAGAGTCCGAAGCAGATTCATAGAGAGAGGAAAAAAACTGTTTTTTTGGGGCCAGTTATAATGTCACGCTCCTGCACTGCAGGTCAATTCAGAGTAACACAAACTCCACTAGATGGCGAAAGTGGAGAGTGAGCTGAATATCCTGCTATAAGCACACCAGCAGTATTGAAGCAAGCCTACGACTAGTTGGCAGCAGAATAGTCAGAGAGCCAAGTCGATACCAGATAGTAGTACAGTAAAAAGGGGAAATCCTAAAAACACAGTCAGGAGTGCAAGAGGTCAGTACCGGTCCATAGCAGAAGTAACAGAAGGGAGAGACAGAATCAGGTCAGAGCCACAGCAGAGTCGAGTACCGGGGAATCCAAACATACAGGGACACAGAGTAGGGTCAGGTAGGAGAAAGGTAAACTGACATGGGAAGGGTCAGCTAAACTCAGCAGGACAAATCAGGAACTCGCCAAAGCCAGCTACACACCAAATGCGAGAAATGTAACTGGCACTGCACACAAGAAGCAGTGCAGAGATATAGCAGCATGGATACAGAAACGAGGCAGAGAAAGTTAATCCCTGACATGACCAGACCAGGAAAGGATGTGCAGCGCCCCCACTGCCGCAGGGCCGAGGGGTACCCGGTACCGGGCCTCTGAGTCTCTGTCCTGGGGTTGTCACGGTGGCTAGGCCCGGTCCGTGACCCTGCTGAGGGGCGCCCAATAATAGGTGTGGATGGTGGGGGATGATGTTGTAATGATGCGGTGCAGGTCGCAGTAAATAACGAGGACACCAGGTTGCAGTCTCTTTACCTCTTTAATGAAGGCCTCAGGATCCTCAGTCCGGAATACGGTTAACCAGGCTGCGCAAGTCCGGCCGGTCCGATGGCACCTCCAGAGTTCCCTTTGCAGGTGGAAATCTGTGCCTACCTTCTAGCGCTTGTGTGTTGTGGTCCTTCCCTGCTGTGCTTACGGGATAGTCCCCACAACTGTTGTGTCTGTTTCTCGTGTTCCCTCACAACTTGATTCTGATGTTCTTCTTCGTCCCCCAGATGATATGGTTAGGACGCACCCGTATGACGGGGAGGCACGGAGCTCTTCCGGGACTCTAGAGTCGCCCCACTCCTGTTGTTACCCCCCTGTGTCTTCCTGGGTCGATTGAGTGAGACAGCCCGCCTATAACTGACTGTCCTGCCGTAGGTTTGAAGTTTGACCTGGAGCTCTATACTTCCTCGGCGTTCCGGCCACCGGTTACGCGCCTCAATAGGATGTTGCCTCGTCTTACAGCACGACTCCTACTGGTATTCTCCTTGTTGCGTAGATCTCGTTTCTCACTCAGCACAATATACCTCGATATACCTCGCTTCTTGTCCTTTCTTAGGGCACCGCTGCTATCTCGTGCAGGCGCGGTCCCATAACGTTCTCTCTGATAGCTAGGCCTCTGTCAGGATCCCACCCCTGACAGGGACCCCTCCGAGTCTTCCCCTACAACACCCTCTGCCACAAGGTGTTGCCTGGTTCCAACCCAGTCAGCTTTCTGATCTAACTTCCTGCCTAACCCCCAGTTTTACCAGATTGTGAGGAGTGGCCTAATACATAGCACCCTTAGCTCCCCCTGGAGGCCAGACTGTGAAATGTATTGGTGTCTGTGATACCTTGTCAGATGAACTCCTTCAGTGCCATCAGACGTACCGTGGCCCCCCTTAGCGGCGGAGCATCAGTACTGCAACGACCAGGACTCTGGGGCGCTGCACTCCCCCCCCCCCCCCCCCCCCGGTTAAATCCAGTACTCCTGGACTGGGAAGAAAACAACAATACATGTCAGCAAAAAGACATACAATTTTTGAAAATGCAAGTACAAGTAAACTTTTTAACAGAGCTTCCCTTTATGGGAGGTGAGGACACTTGAACGTTACAAACATGGTTAAATACTTTAAATAACTATAAATAACTTTTCTTACCCAACCGGGTATTCTACTAAGTGCAAAATTTTTGAACAATAATTTAACTTTGCCTTTAAGGACGTACTCGCTGAATCCACTAAAGGCCTTTTTATAAAACATTATAAGGCTAATCAACTTTTCTTAATTTTCCATCTTTACATCTGCAGGACCACCTGTCCTATCGGCGCCAGGCCTACTGCCTCTCCTTTCTGTTACAGGACCGCCCCTTTCTGCCCGGGCCTACTGCCTTTCTACTACTATAAACAGTATAGAACGTATCATCCATCTTTCAGTTCAGGATTACTGAGCCATCTCTGTATGGCTCCTAGGAGGACTCACTGACTAACCCCGTACGGGTTCACTTTCTGTCCTCATTCTTCTATCAACATCATTAAACATTTCTCACAATCAACTAGTTAGCTACATTTAACTTCTTTCAAGACATTATTGCCATTTAACCATCTTAAGGCAACACTGTTCATAAGTGCAATATGTGAACATTCCCTTTAAGAGGGGACCAAGTCTCTATGAGGTAGTGCAACTTCTCAAGCTGCAAGTCTGTTCGCAGTAAGGACTCCGGTGCTGGTTCCAAGACCAGTGTCTTCGCAAAGAGTCCTTTCCTTGTGTAAAACCAGTAGAGGGCAACTTTAAGAAGGTGCAAACTATGTACAAAAAGTTTGTAATCATGCATTGTTCATGATTCAGCAGTTCTTTCAATGATGAATAAACAGGAAACAAAAACAAAACAAAAAGCAGAAGAAGGGATCCCGGGTAAACAAAGGGACCCCTTTAAGAGTTACCCTGATCGGGTTGTAGCAGCAAAACAGCAAAGGACAAACAGTTAACTATTTACATTTTATAAAGCATTCTTGCTTACTCAGTTTCTGGCTGCGCAGGAGGCGGTCTCTGCTCTGTGGCCGATGTGGCGCCATTGTCAAGGGTTGGTCTCTCGGGTGCAGTCAGGTCACCCGGTGTCTGGATTCGAAGGCTAACCCTGGCTGCAAGCTCGGTAGCCGCAACAAGGCGTACAGTAGCGATAGTAACAAGATCTGTCAAGCCCGGACCGGTCATGATCGGGGCAACAGGTGACACCCCCTCAGGCCCACATCGCTGGACGTTCCGAGCGCACCATCCTTGCGCACTCCGGTGGCGGGTGTAGGTCACCTGATCCCCCCCCTTTGCAATAGTGGGTCACAGCAGGGAGTCTTCACGTTATAACTGGTAACGAAGATGTCAGTCGGTAGTCCCGGTTCCTGTATGGAGCCTCAACCCCACTTTGGGTGAAAGGCCAGCACAGTTCCCCGCTTTACCACATCTTTCCTGCCGCACGCAGGCTTCGGGCGTTGTACTTTTGACGCATTAGTTTGTCCTGCGTCTCTTCGGTTTTTCCAATGTAGGATCAGGCATTGTTTATATTGTTCCCAGGTGAGCACAGCAAGAGTGAAGCCTTCCTCCCGAGCTCCCTCCGGCCCGGTCCAGGGGGTGTCCCACCGGAGGATCACCCCTTCTGGGCTCACATCTATGGGATCCCCCATCGTGGTCGGTAGCAGAGGTACCAGCTTCCCCATCACGTCGGGGGTGAGCACCACCAGCCCCGCCGAGAGGAAACAGTTATTGTTGGGGTGAGGAGCGGTCGCGGGAGCGGTCGGGGGAGTAGGGGCGCTTTCCATACCTGCGCCGGATGTGGTTCCACCGATGTCGATCCGTTCCGCCGACAGGGACACTGGAATCGGCTGCAGCCCAGACTGCGGCTCCTCCAAGGTGGCCTCTCGGTGTTGCTCCGCTCTCCATGGCTCCGTGGTTGGGGGAGGTAGGCTCGGCTCCTCCGCTGGCGACTCCAAGGAGTTCAGATCCTTCAGCTGCGGTGAACGCGAGTCCACCTCTGGTGGGTGAGGGCAAGCCGGGATCACTTCGCCGTCGCTCGGGCACTTGCTGCTCATCGTCGCTGTCCGGCATTCGGCGGCACCGCATACACCTGGCTCCGCCATTTCTCCTAGGTCGAGTTCCTTCTTCTCGTTCCCGCCGTTGCAAATCAGGGGGTGGTTCTCCTCTGCTGCTGGGCAGGTCGTCATCTTGCAACAGAAGTCGGAGGGGGCGGTCACTACTTCTGGCGCCGCTTTGGTAGTCTCCTCCCATGGCACGCCCTCCTTCTTCCTCTGCGCTCCCTGTGGTGCTGCAATGGTGGCGGGTTTTGGCGGGAACTCTTGGCGGCAAGTGGCGATACACAGTCTTTGCAATAAGTCACAGTCCAAGTATAATAACTCACAGTTCCAAGGCACACATGACCTGATTCTTCAGGCTTAAGTAGATCCTGTTCGTGACGCCAACTTGCAGCGCCCCCACTGCCGCAGGGCCGAGGGGTACCCGGTACCGGGCCTCTGAGTCTCTGTCCTGGGGTTGTCACGGTGGCTAGGCCCAGTCCGTGACCCTGCTGAGGGGCGCCCAATAATAGGTGTGGATGGTGGGGGATGATGTTGTAATGATGCGGTGCAGGTCGCAGTAAATAACGAGGACACCAGGTTGCAGTCTCTTTACCTCTTTACTGAAGGCCTCAGGATCCTCAGTCCGGAATACGGTTAACCAGGCTGCGCAAGTCCGGCCGGTCCGATGGCACCTCCAGAGTTCCCTTTGCAGGTGGAAATCTGTGCCTACCTTCTAGCGCTTGTGTGTTGTGGTCCTTCCCTGCTGTGCTTACGGGATAGTCCCCACAACTGTTGTGTCTGTTTCTCGTGTTCCCTCACAACTCGATTCTGATGTTCTTCTTCGTCCCCCAGATGATATGGTTAGGACGCACCCATATGACGGGGAGGCTCGGGGCTCTTCTGGGACTCTAGCGTCGCCCCACTCCTGTTGTTACCCCCCTGTGTCTTCCTGGGTCGATTGAGTGAGACAGCCCGCCTATAACTGACTGTCCTGCCGTAGGTTTGAAGTTTGGCCTGGAGCTCTATACTTCCTCGGCGTTCCGGCCACCAGTTACGCGCCTCAATAGGATGTTGCCTCGTCTTATAGCACGACTCCTACTGGTATTCTCCTTGTTGCGTTGATCTCGTTTCTCACTCAGCACAATATACCTTGCTTCTTGTCCTTTCTTAGGGCACCGCCGCTATCTCGTGCAGGCGCGGTTCCGTAACATTCTCTCTGATAGCTAGGCCTCTGTCAGGATCCCACCCCTGACAGGGACCCCTCCGAATCTTCCCCTACAACACCCTCTGCCACAAGGTGTTGCCTGGTTCCAACCCAGTCAGCTTTCTGATCTAACTTCCTGCCAAACCCCCAGTTTTACCAGATTGTGAGGAGTGGCCTAATACATAGCACCCTTAGCTCCCCCTGGAGGCCAGACTGTGAAATGTATTGGTGACTGTGATACCTGGTCAGATGAACTCCTTCAGTGCCATCAGACGTACCGTGGCCCCCCTTAGTGGCGGAGCATCAGTACTGCAACGACCAGGACTCTGGGGCGCTGCAGATGGACAAGACCAAATCACGGTCTAGATCATGACGCATCATATTAACAGTATGGGCACTTGCACCACATGACATATGAGATCTGGGAGGGTTGTCTGAGATGTATCGGGCAACCAACTGTCCCAGATCAGTTCCCAATTAAACATTTGTGGGGAGGTTCTCCGACATCCTCACTTAAATTATCCCCCTCCCCGCACCCCAATCCAGAAAAACCTGGGCCATCGGTAGGAGACGGCAAACACCCCCAAAACCAGTGACAGTTAGGGTCTTCCCCGGAATGAGTTCCTCCGGTAGCACAAAGTGAGGGTGCACGAGTGATCGTTCTGTGCCAGTGTCCTTAAGCTCAACAGAAATGGTGTTGCCCACAGTAACTGGTTGCAAATGTTCACGGGCTCTCCCAACCCATATAAAGAATGGCTGCACTAGCCCCCGGGGCCTCAAGGGTGGGGTTCATCTTCTGCCTCTCTGGGCAGACAAGGCTGATGTGACCGTTCCAGTCACAGGTAAATCAGCCCCGGGAGTCATATGCAGGCCGGATGCTGGAAGATGGGGTCAGTCCCCTGAGGGCTGGCTGGCAGGAGCACGGGGGGGGGGGTGGGGTGGGGTGGATGATGGCTTATCCTGGGGGGGATGTAGGGACTGTTCTTTTACCATCAGGTGCTTTAGCTGCTCAAAGGTGGTCACTGACAGTCCTTGGACCCACTGCTCAAAGTGGGTTCTGAGCCCATGCACCACATCGCTGTAGCGGTCGTGTGGTCCATGTTGAAGGTTGCGGAGTAGACCTCAGGAGTCAGCTGTTTCTTTTTAATCAGGGTCTGCTTGATGGCCTCAGTCTCCATTGTGAGGCAGTGACCCCTGGTACAGCTAGGGGGCGCTGTATGTGCTCTGCAGAATGTGCATGGAAGCGTAGTGAGGCCATGAGGGCGTACTACAGACACAGGTGTGGCTGTAATTAGACTAGTGAAGCAGTGACTGATTAAAAAGCCCTGTAATAGTGGGGAAGGTGTGTCAGTGTGTGCTTGGAAGCAGACAGGGCAGTTGTCTGCAGAGCTCTCTCTGTGTGGAGCTGCACAGAGGCTAAAGAAACCAGAGAGACTGACACCCTGCGTCTTGGGCTGTCTTACGTGTACCCGGCTGCACTCCAGAGGATAAAGAGTGCAGTGCGCTGAGTGAGTACAGAGACTTGTTACCGGTGTGCGGTCACCCAGGGAAACTGGACAGAGGGAAGTTCGGCCTGTGTATTGACTGCGTCATATAGCCATGCATTATTAATGGACTGTATGAAGAAGCCGTATACTATATTGACTGTGTGAAGTAACACAATAAAACAACGTTTTGTTTGAACTTGCTTGGGTCACTGCCGTTTCACTGTGTATGGTCCTACCACTGCATCACACCATCTTGGTCTTGAGGGAGAGAAGCAAATGCCTCCAGAGCTTTTCCTCTGAGCCCTGGAGTTAAATATCGGGCCCATTCATCCTCAGGCAGCTAGTACTGTCTACAGGCTTTTTCAAACCCACGCAGAAATATGTCCAAGTTCCTTTTCCATCACTGGAAAGTGCTTTGGCCAGGGTTTAATGGTTGGCATAGCTCCCAACCGTCCCTCATTGTGCGGGACTGTCCCGGTTTTTAGCCTTTGCCCCGCTGTCCAGCACGGGACGCTCTGATCCCGCAGACAGCAGGACCAACACGCCCCCTTGTGTTAAGCCATGTCCCGGGCCCTTACCCTTCCGTATGGCTGGCTGGCTGCCTGCTTTCTGCACACATGACCTGTTATGAGGTCACAGGAGGGGAGGAGTCAGGGGTTACATGATCGGGACCTCCGTGGATTGCAGGACTTGGCTGTGCTGGTTGCTGGATGAGGTAAGTAAGCTGCCTTGTGTGGGGTCAGGAGGTGTGTACAGTGTGGATGTAGCAGAGCCATGTGTGTATGAGGTGTATGGAGCGGAGTGCGTGTGTACGGAGCGGAGCCGTGTGTGTGCGAGGTGTATGGAGCGGAGCCGTGTGTGCGAGGTGTATGGAGCGGAGCCGTGTGTGAGCGAGGTGTATGGAGCGGAGCCGTGTGTGCAAAGTGTACGGAGCACAGCCACGTGTGTAGGAGTAGCTATGTGTGGCCATTATATGGTACGAAGTATCATGTGTGGCCATTATACAGTATGGAGCATCATGTGTGGCCATTATACAGTATGGAGCATCATGTGTGGCCATTATACAGTATGGAGCATCATGTGCGGTCATTATTCAGTATGGACCATCATGTGCGGTCATTATTCAGTATGGAGCATCATGTGTGGTCATTATTCAGTATGGAGCATCATGCGCGGTCATTATACAGTATGGAGCATCATGTGCGGTCATCATCATACAGTATGGAGCATCATGTGTGGCCATTATACAGTATGGGGCATCATCTGTGGCCATTATACAGTATGGAGCACTGTGTGGCCATATTTTTTTGTTTATAATTTTTGTATATGAAACAGTGTGATCAGCAGTGCTAAATGGGTGTGCTTGGGACGTGGATATGGGTGTGACTAATTATGAATGGGTGTGGTTAGAGGTGTGGCCTACAATTTGCCGCGGCGCGCGTTGCCCCTCTTTCCCATCTTCAAAACTTGGGAGGTATGATGGTTGGTGAATTATTGGACTCACAGTTCCGTAAGGTGGATGGTGCTACCCTGAGTTGGGCCATCCGCAGCTCATGGTCTTTCCGAGCTTGGGCCTCCCGTTCAGCTCTCTCAGCCTCTCGCTTAACTCGGGCCTGCTGCTCGGCAACCTCCTGCTCAGCCCTCTCTGCCTGTCGCTCTTGGAATTGCAGGATCAGCTTCAGACGTCCCTCACGATCATCTGCGTGGAGTTGCTCCAAGGCCATCTGGAATAGGGGGTCCACACTACTCTGGTTGCAAGTAGGGCTGGCATTCACCAGATAGACCTCCACAGCAGCACCACCTGCGCTTGGGCTGGCTTCTGCATCACCAGGGCTCTGGTGACGGATTGGCTCTGCTGCATCTTGCAACAGTTCAGAAATCATTTGGTACCTAGTTTTGCCCACGGAGTCAATCTGTCTCGTCGTCCAGAGTGCAATAAGAGCATCCTTGGTCTGCTGGTTATACCACGACTCTGCCAACGTAGCTATAATTGCCAACTAAAAGATAGAACAGAAAAATAAAGAGGGTAGGGGATAACTGCTACACATACATATTGTCTCAGATCTAATAAATACTGTGTTTGATCTTCAAAATGATTTCGCAAGGGTCCTTGCAAGAACTGTGCAAGTTTTTAGTGAGAGGAATGATTGCTCAAACCAAATCCTCCTCCTCCTTCTCCTCCTTCCTCCTCCTCCTGATACAGGTCCTTTTTCCATCTATTTTCCAGTTTGTCCCGAGGACGTCTTTCTCGTACTAGGACACGGTCCCTGACCTGGAGATCTGTTCCTTGTGGCGGAGTCCTCTCAGCATCCAACCCCAGCTCATTGATTCCTTTTCCTGCACGGCCGAATAAGAGGGTATAGGGGGTATAACCAGTGGTTCGGTGCACTCGATTGTTGTATACCTATACTAATTCTGATATACACTCAGGCCACCGGGCTTTCCGATCCTCTTCCAGGGTCCCCAACATTTGGATTAACATCTGATTGAACCGTTCACAGGTGCCATTCCCCCGAGGGTGATACAGCGTGGTGTTAGATTTCTCAATTTGGTACATATGATGTAATTCTTCCATCACTTTCCCTAAGAAACAGGCTCTCTGGTCAGAATGGATTATCTTCGGACCGCCGTGAACGTGAATGAAATATTTGCAAATGGCATGTGCAGCCGATTCCACGGTTTGATCTCAGGTTGGAGTCACGAAAGCAGACTTCGTGAAGTGATCCACCATCACTATACCATGTTCATACCCCTGATGAGTCGGCCCGATGGTTAGATAGTCTATTATTAGCAGTTCCGGGGGGGTGGATGTTACAACAGATTGTCTGGGAACTCTCTGCTCTGGTGGTTTTGCCACTTCACATGTCCGGCAAAATCTACAAGCTACTACAGTTTTCAGCCGAGGATGATAAACCACTGTAACCACTGAAAAGTCTTCTCCTGACCAAAGTGTGCTCCTTTTTCGTGTGCTTCAGTGGCTACCTTGAGCCAAAGTGTTTCTGGGACTATGACTTGCCAGGTGGCACCTAGCTCCTTTTTTGAAGTTGTACTTTCCGATACAGTAATCCATTCTTTATTTGGAGGCATTCCCAATGTCGAAGAATCCGCAGAGTTTCAGGAGGTAGAGTATTTCTCTCCCTCAAACTGGGGAGTCTCTTTGATGTCACCCATTGTCTCAGCATAGCAAGCTCACTATCTTCTTGCTGTAACCGGACCCACTTATCCCGAGCTCGTCCCAAGAGGCCTTCCCAAGTCAAGACTTTTACCTGGTCCAGCATAGCCACCATCATCCTGGCGGGATCTAGGAACCTGGGTATCTTCTCATTTTCTAACTCTTCATCCCTACTTCACCCAGGTTTAGCATGTTTCACCCTGGCATGAACTCTCTCAGCTCCTCTTTTGTAAGCAATCTTATACCGAAACTTTGTAATTCTGGCCACTCAACGTTACTCCAGAGCTCCCAGCTTCGCATTTTCCAGATGAGCCAATGGGATGTTGTCGGTGCGCACTAGTACTTCGGATCCGGACAAATATTCCGCAAGCCTCTCCACCATAGCTCACACAAACGCCAGCAGCTCTAACTTGAAGGAACTGTAGTTGTCCAGATTATGTTCGGAATTATGAAGGGATCGACTTGCATAAGTGATTAACTTCTCTCTCCCACCCTGTGTCTGCGACAACACAGCCCCAAGTTCATGCAAATTCCCATCAGTGTGGAGAATAAACGGTTGAGAAAAGTCCGCATAAGCCAACACGGGAGCTTCCGTCAATGCCCTCTTTAGGTCTTGAAAGGCTTTTTCCTGATGTTGCTTCCAACGAATAGTCCAGTTCTTTGCACCTGAGGGCACTCACTTCAGTAGCTCTAGCAGCAGTTTCGCTATGCGGGGAAAATTCTTCACAAAACGGTGGTAATACCTGGTCAGTCCCAGGCATGCTCGAACATCTTTCACCATCTCTCGAGTGGGCCAATTCTGTATCACAGCAATTTTCTCTCGAGATGGTATCACCCCTTCAGCAGAAACAACATGGCCCAAGTACTCAATCTGAGTGCAGAACAAATGGCATTTTTGAGGTTTCACCTTTAGCCCGTGTCTTTTGAAGGTGACTTAACACCTTCTCCAGTCTTTGTAGATGATCGTCAAATGAAGCAGCGTAGACTATAATGTCGTCTAAATAGATGAGCGTAACTTCGAAGTTCAAATTACCTAGACCCCTTTCCATAAGACACTGAAGAAAAGTTCCAGGAGCATTGGCTAAGACAAACAGCATTCGGTTGAATTCAAACAGTCCCATTGATAGTATGAAGGCGGTCTTCGCCCGGTCCTGTTCTGACATCGGTACTTGCCGGTAGCCGCTGGCGAGGTCCAACATTGAGAAGAATTTGGCTTTTCCTAGTGCAGACAAGCATTCTTCAATCTTGGGTAATGGGAATGAATCTCACGGTACAAGCATTGAGTTTACGATAATTCACACAAAAACGCAGAGTGCCATCCTTCTTTCGCACTACAGCTATCAGAGCAGCCCATGGACTCTGATTCTCTCTAATGACACCTTTCTGTAACATCTGACTTAGCATACTCTTCACCTCTTGGTACAGTTGTGGTGGAATTTGTCGATAGCACTCTCTTATAGGTGTGGTATTTTCAGTTGGTATCTTGTGTGTGAAGGCCGTAGTGCAGCTGAAAATCATCCCCATGACAAGCGAAAACATCGCTATAGCATCCCAATAGACCTTCGACCTGCTGCACCTGTGCCTGAGTGAGTTCGGTCATCTCGGTCCGCATCTGTTCCAAAATAAGTTGTCCTTCCTGGATATGCTGAGGCTCCGGCGTTGAAGAGGAGTTTACTGTCACGGTCCAGGGGTCCCTCTGCTGTATTTTCAGCTGTATAGGATGAGATGGTATTACTTCTTCAGTCATGCCCATAATCCAAGCTACTTCACTCTTGGAAGAAACTGTGATGTCCTGATTTCTAAAAAGGAAGAAAGAAATGTTTATCAAATGGAAAGAGGGAGGCATATCTAAAGAAGAATAAAATGCTGTCTGCAGAACCTGCAGGTAATTAATCAGATAAGCTAAAGCTGACAATGAATTAAGGCTTGCAAGAGACATCAAAAGCAATAAAAATGGATTTTGGGAATATGTCAAAAGTAAAAGAAAAGTCAAAGATGCTATAGGATTTTTACAGGATGGAAATGATAAAATGGTAAGAAAGGATGTTGAGAAGGCCGAACTTTTAAATTCCTATTTTGCATCTGTTTTCTCTCAGAAAGGAAATGTAACATCAACTGATCTTCACTGTCCTATTAAGGGAATAGATGAATCCAGGATATCTATAAACAGAAAGATAATGAGGAAACACTTAGGGTACCGTTACACTAAACGATTTACCAACGATCACGACCAGCGATACGACCTGGCCGTGATCGTTGGTAAGTCGTTGTGTGGTCACTGGGGAGCTGTCACACAGACAGCTCTCCAGCGAACAACGATGCCGAAGTCCCCGGGTAACCAGGGTAAACATCGGGTTACTAAGCGCAGGGCCGCGCTTAGTAACCCGATGTTTACCCTGGTTACCATTGTAAATGTAAAAAAAACAAAAACACTACATACTTACATTCCGATGTCCGTCAGGTCCCCCGCCGTCTGCTTCCCGCACTGACTGTCAGTGCCGGCCGTAAAGCACAGCACAGCGGTGACGTCACCGCTGTACTCTGCTTTTACTTTACGGCCGGCGCTCACAGTCAGTGCGGGAAGCAGACGCCGGGGGACCTGACGGACATCGGAATGTAAGTATGTAGTGTTTTTGTTTTTTTTTACATTTACAATGGTAACCAGGGTAAACATCGGGTTACTAAGCGCGGCCCTGCGCTTAGTAACCCGATGTTTACCCTGGTTACAAGCGAACACATCGCTGGATCGGTGTCACACACACCGATCCAGCGATGTCAGCGGGTGATCCAGCGACGAAAGAAAGTTTCAAACGATCTGCTACGACGTACGATTCTCAGCGGGGTCCCTGATCGCAGTAGCATGTCAGACACAGCGAGATCGTATGTATGTCGCTGGAACGTCACGGATCGTGCCGTCGTAGCGACCAAAGTGCCACTGTGAGACGGTACCCTTAGCTAACAAATGAATTCAAGTCTCCAGGTCCAGATGAATTACACCCCAGAGTACTGAAGGAGATAGCAGAAGACATTTTTGAACCACTCTCCATAATCTTTGAAAATTCTCGGAGAACAGGAGAAGTCCCAGAAGACTGGAGAAGAGAAAATGTTGTTCCTATCTTCAAAAAAGGGGCTGAAGGTGGACCCAGGGAACTATAGGCCGGTGATAGGTCTGACTTCTATATCAGGAAAGATATTTGAACAAATTGTTAAACAACCTATATGTAAATACCTGGATAAGAATTAAGTGATTAAACAGTCAGCATGGGTTTGTAACTAATAAGTCATGTCAGACTAACTTAATTTCCTTCTATGACAGTATTACTGACTGGGTGGATCAGGGAAATGCTGTAGATATAGTCAGGGCCGTATTTAGAGTTTCTGCTGCCCTAGGCACTTTTAGGGCTGCCTCCCCCATTGGTGAGTATGACACTATCGCCAGTGACTTTGGCAAGAATCGCTGTTGTGAAAATAGCCTTTTGCAGCAGATCGGGCAGTTTTTTCGCATCTGCCGTGTAACAGATCACTTACGGCAACACTGCGTTTGGCTTCATTCATTCCCTATGGGATTTGCGGCACTTGCTGTGATCTGGCAAATGCGGTACCATACCTCCCAACTCTTGAAGGGAAAGAGGTATAAAGGTTGCGGCGCACTACGTGCGCCGCAGCAAATTTTAGGCCACGCCTCTGACCACACCCATTTCACAACTAGTCACACCCATATCCAAGTCCCAACCACACCCATTTAGCACTGCTGATCACACTGTTTCATATACAATAATTATAACCAAAAAAATATGGCCACACAATGCTCCATACTGTATAATGGCCACACATGATGCTCAATACTGTATAATTGCCACACATGATGCTCAATACTGTATAATGGCCACACACGATGCTCCATACGTTATAATGGCCACACATGATGCTCCATACTGTATAATGGCCACACAGTGCTCCATGTTGTATAATGGCCACACATGATGCTCCATACTGTATAATGACCCCACATGATGTTCAATACTGTATAATGACCGCACATGATGCTCCATACTATATAATGACCACACAGTGCTCCATACTGTATAATGACCCCACATGATGTTCAATACTGTATAATGACCCCATATGATGCTCGATAGTGTATAATGCCCCCTTCCCATCTTGTATGCATGGCTCATCTTCCTCCCATCCCATATGCATGGCTCATATCCCCCCGCATATGCATGGCTCATAATTCCCCCCCCTGTATGCATGGCTCATATCCCCCTATGCATGGCTCATAATTCCCCCCACCTCCTGTATGCATGGCTCATAATTCCCCCCCCCCGTATGCGTGGCTCATATCCACCCCCCCAGCCCTCCTGTATACATGGCTCATATCCCCCCACCTCTTGTATGCATGACTCATATTCCCCCCTATGCACGGCTCATCTCTCCACCCCCCCTGTATGCATGGCTCATGTCCCCCTATGCATGGCTCATAATTCCCCCCCACCTCCTGTATGCATGGCTCATAATTCCCCCCCCTGTATACATGGCTCATATTCACCCCCCCCAGCCCTCCTGTATACATGGCTCATATCCCCCCACCTCTTGTATAAATGACTCATATTCCCTCCTATGCATGGCTCATCTCTCCACCCCCCCCTGTATGCATGGCTCATATCCCCCTATGCATGGCTCATAATTCCCCCCCACCTCCTGTATGCATGGCTCATAATTCCCCCCCTGTATGCATGGCTCATATCCACCCCACCTCTTGTATGCATGACTCATATTCCCCCCCATGCATGGCTGATCACTCCACCACCCCCCTCCGCTCTCCACTCCCCGCTCCTTCTCCCATGGTGCGGGCGGCTTACCGTCCTCCTTCATCCCCCCGTCCCAGTCATACTCACCTGTCAGCTGTCTCACACCGAGAGGGTGCGCCGACATCCCTCCGGCTCTGTCCCGACACCCGAGCTCGCAGCACCTTCTTCCTGCGTGAGCGGTCACGTGATACCGCTCATTAAGGCTCATGAATATGCGCATATTCATGAGCCTTAATGAGCGGTACCACGTGACCGCTTACTCAGGACGCGCTACAGAAGCTGAGACCAGGCATCGCTGGAGCTGGGTGAGTATCGTCTTCAAGGAGGGCGGGGGGAGGCGGGGGGGAGGCGGTCGGAGGTGGGTAGGAGGCTGGGCCCGGGGGGGGGGGGTTGGGGCGGTCGGGAGGTGAAAAAAAACCCCCAAAAAACCTTGCTCACTTGCTCAGGTGCCGTCCCCCGCATCGTCCCCGCCCTAGGCACGTGCCCTCGAGTGCCTAGTGGCAAATACGGCCCTGGATATAGTATATCTTGACTTCAGCAAAGCGTTTTACAAAGTATCTCCCACAATCCTTATTGAAAAAATGACTAAGTATGGAATGGACAAGGCAACTGTTAGGTGGATTTATAACTAGCTTAGTGATCGGACCCAAGAGTGGTCGTAAATGGCTGCACATCCGGTTGGAAGAATGTCTCAAGTGGGGTACCACAGGGCGCTGTCCTGGGCCCTGTATTGTTTAACATCTTTATCAATGATTTAGATGAAGGAATTGAGGGTACACTGATTAAATTTGCTGATGAGACAAAGCTAGGAGGGATAGCTAATACTAGAGAAGAAAGAGGATTCAAAAAGATATAAATAAACTGGAGCAGTGGGCAGCAACTAACAGAATGGTTTTTAACAGGGAAAAATGCAAAGTACTACATCTGGGCAATAACAATGAAAAAAGTATATACAGAATGGGAGGAACAGGGCTAAGCAACATCACATGTGAAAAAGACTTGGGAATACTAATAGATCACAGACTAAACATGAGTCAACAGTGTGATGCAGCAGCAAAAAGGCAAATACAATCCTGGGATGTCTCTAGAAGGATGTCTTTAAAAGGATAACAGCAAATATGATAGCAGAAATATGCCAGAAAAATAACCCCCTGCTATAGATGCTTCATTTTTATTTTTATTTTTGCTATGCTTTGTTATTGCTATCAATCTGACAACTTATCTGCTTCATCCTCAGGTATGTCCGCTGGCTGCTACCCCAATCCCATCACCATCACCCAACTTTCCTGATCTTCCTCACCTTGCTATTCCTTCCTGGTATGTCCGCTGGCTGCTACCCCAATCCCATCACCATCACCCAACTTTCCTGATCTTCCTCACCTTGCTATTCCTTCCTGACCTCCTCCTCTCCTCCACGCTTATTCGCTCCTCACCCAATCGCCTCCAAGACTTCTCCCGAATATCACTCATCCTTTGGAATTCTGTGCCCCAGCACATCCGGTTATCCACCACATTTGGATCCTTCAAAAGAAACCTGAAAACCCATCTCTTCAAAGAAGCTTACAGCCTGTAAAGACCACACGGCCACCTCAACACCATCGGAGCTACTGCAACCCTCGACCTACTGTCTCCTTAATCCTGTAGAATGTAAGCCCGCAAGGGCAGGGTCCTCTTCCCTCTGTACCAGTCTGTCATTGTTAGTTTTCTTTACTGTAAGTGATATTTGTATTTTGATGTAACCCCTTCTCATGTACAGCACCAAGGAATCAATGGTGCTATATAAATAATAATAATAATAATATTAACAGAAGCATACAGTCTAGATCACGTGAAGTCATTATTGCCCTCTACGCCTCTTTGGTCAGACCTCATCTGGAATACTGTGTCCAGTTTTGGGCACGACATTTTAAAAAAGACATCAACAAACTCGAGCAAGTTCTGAGAAGAGTGACCAGAATGGTGACTGGTCTGCAAACCATGTCCTATGGGGAACGATTACAGGATTTGGGAATGTTTAGCTTGCAAAAAAGAAGACTGAGAGGAGACTTAATAGCCGTCTACAAATATCTCCAGGGCTGTCACATTGTAGAAGGATCATCTTTATTCTCATTTGCACAAGGAAAGACTAGAAGCAATGGGATGAAACTGAATGGGAGGAGACACAGATTAGATATTAGAAAAAAACTTTTTGACAGGGTGATCAATGAGTGGAACAGGCTGCCACGAGAGGTGGTGAGTTCTCCTTCAATGGAAGTCTTCAAACAGAAGCTGGACAGACATCTGTCTGGGATGATTTAGTGAATCCTGCTTTGAGCAGGGGGTTGGACCAGATGACCCAGGAGGTCCCTTCCAACTCTACCATTCTATGATCTTCTAAATTGACAGAGCGTACAGGAACTGTTCCATCACACACAATGGCTAACGCACGTGCCACCAGGAGTCCCAAAGGAAGCTTCTCCAAAAAGGATGGCTCAATTTGGATCTCTACTCCTTCTAATGGGGTGCGAGCTCGGATAAGCAGGGTGAGTACCATCTGCCAGGGGGCAGAATGAGTTTGGAAGAGGCAGGAACAATCACTTTTCCTAACGCCCCTCCGTCATTGAAAGACGCTTGAGATACACGGATTAACTGTTGAAATACTTTCCTATGGAAGGTAGGTTGACTCCACTATTTCAGAGTCTCATTAGAGGGTTCGTTGATGAGAAGACTCCCAAACTCCTTTAATATATTCATTCCCAGGGTTTAATATTACAGTCATGAAGCACCAATATACTCTGTATATATGAGTGGTAAGTACCAACTCTCTCTAGGCACTCCTCGGGTGCCCTTCTGGGACTACTCCAAACCAATACATAGACAAGAAAACGGAGGAAAAAAGTCCACTTCAACATATTTAGAAAACAATATACAAAAGATTTATTAAGTACTCAATACAAATACAAATATGTAAAATACAAAAACATGGGTGTATTGTTAATACCGCCATATAGCAGAAGACACATAGGAGGAAATGCGGCAATGACCAAGTCAGGGGGGGAGTTCACATATACACCTTTTGGGTGGCAGCGTCAGCTCAGAAAGTAAAGAGAATGTATGACCAAATACAATCACTACGTCTAAATCACATGGCACAGGTAGCCCAAAGTACAAAGATCATATCTTCATAAGCACATATAGTTGCTGCTTACCCATTATGGATCAGGTGTGTTCTCCCCACCTCACTCGGTCCCCCCGGACGCGCGTTTCGCGTGGCTTTTTCAACAGGGTGTATCCATAGTGTGTCTCATTGTGTTTAAATATCATAGACCCGGAAGTAGAATTGGTGACGCCGGCGCATGCGCAGTAGCGTCCAGAGTGCATCGTTCAATAGGGCCATCACAGTGGGGAGTGTATGAGAGGCGGAGCTCCACCTTCCAAGCACAAGAAGTGTAGCACTCCCCACTTGTAAGTGATAGGTCCACAAGAAGATGGCTACGATGGACGACACCGGGCATGCGCACCACCAATTCCAAATAAAAAGCCCTGGCTACAGCCATTTTTTTAGTGATAAGATTAAGATCGCTCAGAAAACAGAACGCCGCAGCGTCCCGAAATATACGTAAACCGGAACGCTAGATAGATTAGAAGCGTCCCCAATAGAGTGAAAAAGCGGGACGCTAGAAAGATGCAGAAAATAATAACGCACCTCATATGTTTAAAGTGAGTACAGTCACATAAAAACAATAACAGAAAGAGAAAAAAGGAGCGCTATAATAAAAAGACAAATTACAAAAAGAAACAATAACATACATATAAATATGTGAACAAAGCATTTATCATGCGTGTAAAACATATATGTGATTCCATGTATATGTAATAGAACAGACCCCACAAAACACTGGGGAATAGATTATACTATGTGTTAGTGGTCGCTTACAGTCCCAAAGTACATATTCGATGTCAAAGGGTCCTCTCACGGTGCTAAGATATAGACCAACAAGGTTAAAATTAATATGTGATCCTGCCCATTCTTGAAAGACGCAGGGATGTCAAGTGAAACATAGTGAATAACTAATGACCCCCAACCCCTAAACTAAACCAAATAATATGGACATACTAACAACTCATACAAACATTCACTAAAGGATAATGTTAACATATAAAAACCACATAAAGTGCAAACTCATGAAAAAACGTAGACCACGTATAGAAAACATATATGTAGATAACATATAGACAATATGTAACGGACACTCCTTCTCTTCAGGTTCCGAGACGTTCACCGGGTTTTGCTGCGGCGTCATCACCAGTACGTAGCCATGGACGACTAATAAAAACTAAAAAGAAAAACACACAACAAGACAGTAAATACATAAAAATATTAAAAGCGAATGGTGAAAGAGTCACCCAAGAGAGGACAGCCAGGTGTGGAGTGGTAGCGAAGCCAGCCTATCCAAATTTATGCAGGCCCTGAATATCAATAACTTTAATTTGAAATTCACGTACACTTGGCATTCTAGGGAAATTAATTTTTTGGACATTACGTTGTGTGTTGCCGAGGATGGCTCCATTGAAACAGACTTGTATCGCAAGGAATCCTCTGTGAATTCCTTGCTTCATGCCTCCTCGGCACACAACTACTCGGTTATAAAAGCCATCCCAGTTGGACAATTCTTGAGGAATAGGCGGGTGTGCTCTACGGATGCCCGCTTTGAGAGGCAGTCCGCCATCCTCACGGAACGGTTTAGGGCACGAGGATACAGTCATCGCAGCATTAGGGCAGGGTATGGAAGGGCCAGACACACACGGAGAGAGGACTTGCTTAGGGGGTCGAACAGATCAGGAGCGAAGGATGAGATGGCAATTAGATTTATTTCTACTGTGAATTGCCAATGGCACCGTATTCGTGAGGTGTTAAGCAAACACTGGTCCGTGTTACAGACCGATAGTGCCTTGGCCCCATATCTCACAAAATCTCCTCTGATGACACAAAGGAGAGCCAGAAACCTGAAAGATACTCTGGTAAGGAGCCACTATATAACAAAAAATAAAACATTTCTTGGTGCGAGGAGTCCCAGACAGGGATGTTTTCCTTGTGGCTCGTGCGTCGCGTGTCCGAACATCCTTAGATGTGGGACCTTCAAGAGCTCAGATGGGAGCAGGGAATTTAAGATAAGAGAGTATATCTCATGTAACACTACTTTTGTGGTCTATTATGCGACCTGTCCCTGCTCCCTGATCTATGTCGGTCTCACATCTAGGGAACTCAAGGTTCGGACACGCGAACACGTAAGGGATATTTTGGCAGGCAAAGAAGTAGAAGACCCATCGGTCTTAAAAACATTACCCAGGCACTTTCGGCTGTTTCACGGATCAGACCCTAGGGCAGTGATGGGCAACCTTTTGAGCTCGGTGTGTCAAAATTCGCCAAAAAACCGAGCATAACTTGGGTGGTGTGTCACCTTGATAAAAAAACATAATTTTGCGACATGTATAGTTTAAATAACAAATATGTATAATTAGAATTAACTTGCCTGCTTAGTGACTTCTTTGTTCATCTGTCAGTTGGTTTCTTTTGTTGGTCTTGCTATTATTTAACTTGTGTGGGGTGCCGTGAACTAAGATAAGTGAGGGGGAGGGGGAATTCTTCCAGTGATGGCGAACCTGTGGCACTCCAGCTGTTGCAAAACTACAATTCCCATCATGTCTTTACAGCCAAAGCCTTTGCTTTGAATGGCCAGCCATGATGGGAATTGTAGTTTTGCAACAGCTGGACTGCCACAGGTTCGCCATCACTGATGCCTCCCTCTCACTTATCTCAGTAATGGCCAATGACACCCCACAGTTCACTGGATGATGGTTGCTGTAGTAGTCACAGGGCCTGAGTCCAGACAGCAATCACAGGGCCTGAGTCCAGACAGCAATCACAGGGCCTGAGTCCAGACAGCTATCACAGGGCCTGAGTCCAGACAGCAATCACAGGGCCTGAGTCCAGACAGCAATCACAGGGCCTGAGTCCAGACAGCAATCACAGGGCCTGAGTCCAGACAGCAATCACAGGGCCTGAATCCAGACAGCAATCACAGGGCCTGAGTCCAGACAGCTATCACAGGGCCTGAGTCCAGACAGCTATCACAGGGCCTGAGTCCAGACAGCTATCACAGGGCCTGAGTCCAGACAGCTATCACAGGGCCTGAGTCCAGACAGCAATCACAGGGCCTGAGTCCAGACAGCAATCACAGGGCCTGAGTCCAGACAGGTATCACAGGGCCTGAGTCCAGACAGCTATCACAGGGCCTGAGTCCAGACAGCAATCACAGGGCCTGAGTCCAGACAGCAATCACAGGGCCTGAGTCCAGACAGCTATCACAGGGCCTGAGTCCAGACAGCTATCACAGGGCCTGAGTCCAGACAGCTATCACAGGGCCTGAGTCCAGACAGCAATCACAGGGCCTGAGTCCAGACAGCTATCACAGGGCCTGAGTCCAGACAGCAATCACAGGGCCTGAGTCCAGACAGCTATCACAGGGCCTGAGTCCAGACAGCAATCACAGGGCCTGAGTCCAGACAGCAATCACAGGGCCTGAGTCCAGACAGCAATCACAGGGCCTGAGTCCAGACAGCTATCACAGGGCCTGAGTCCAGACAGCAATCACAGGGCCTGAGTCCAGACAGCAATCACAGGGCCTGAGTCCAGACAGCAATCACAGGGCCTGAGTCCAGACAGCTATCACAGGGCCTGAGTCCAGACAGCAATCACAGGGCCTGAGTCCAGACAGCAATCACAGGGCCTGAGTCCAGACAGCTATCACAGGGCCTGAGTCCAGACAGCAATCACAGGGCCTGAGTCCAGACAGCTATCACAGGGCCTGAGTCCAGACAGCTATCACAGGGCCTGAGTCCAGACAGCTATCACAGGGCCTGAGTCCAGACAGCAATCACAGGGCCTGAGTCCAGACAGCTATCACAGGGCCTGAGTCCAGACAGCTATCACAGGGCCTGAGTCCAGACAGCTATCACAGGGCCTGAGTCCAGACAGCAATCACAGGGCCTGAGTCCAGACAGCTATCACAGGGCCTGAGTCCAGACAGCTATCACAGGGCCTGAGTCCAGACAGCTATCACAGGGCCTGAGTCCAGACAGCTATCACAGGGCCTGAGTCCAGACAGCAATCACAGGGCCTGAGTCCAGACAGCAATCACAGGGCCTGAGTCCAGACAGCAATCACAGGGCCTGAGTCCAGACAGCAATCACAGGGCCTGAGTCCAGACAGCAATCACAGGGCCTGAGTCCAGACAGCTATCACAGGGCCTGAGTCCAGACAGCAATCACAGGGCCTGAGTCCAGACAGCTATCACAGGGCCTGAGTCCAGACAGCTATCACAGGGCCTGAGTCCAGACAGCTATCACAGGGCCTGAGTCCAGACAGCTATCACAGGGCCTGAGTCCAGACAGCAATCACAGGGCCTGAGTCCAGACAGCAATCACAGGGCCTGAGTCCAGACAGCTATCACAGGGCCTGAGTCCAGACAGCAATCACAGGGCCTGAGTCCAGACAGCAATCACAGGGCCTGAGTCCAGACAGCAATCACAGGGCCTGAGTCCAGACAGCTATCACAGGGCCTGAGTCCAGACAGCTATCACAGGGCCTGAGTCCAGACAGCTATCACAGGGCCTGAGTCCAAACAGCTATCACAGGGCCTGAGTCCAGACAGCAATCACAGGGCCTGAGTCCAGACAGGTATCACAGGGCCTGAGTCCAGACAGCTATCACAGGGCCAGAGTCCAGACAGCTATCACAGGGCCTGAGTCCAGACAGCTATCACAGGGCCTGAGTCCAGACAGCTATCACAGGGCCTGAGTCCAGACAGCTATCACAGGGCCTGAGTCCAGACAGCAATCACAGGGCCTGAGTCCAGACAGCAATCACAGGGCCTGAGTCCAGACAGCAATCACAGGGCCTGAGTCCAGACAGCAATCACAGGGCCTGAGTCCAGACAGCAATCACAGGGCCTCCAGACAGCTATCACAGGGCCTGAGTCCAGACAGCTATCACAGGGCCTGAGTCCAGACAGCAATCACAGGGCCTGAGTCCAGACAGCAATCACAGGGCCTGAGTCCAGACAGCTATCACAGGGCCTGAGTCCAGACAGCAATCACAGGGCCTGAGTCCAGACAGCTATCACAGGGCCTGAGTCCAGACAGCAATCACAGGGCCTGAGTCCAGACAGCAATCACAGGGCCTGAGTCCAGACAGCTATCACAGGGCCTGAGTCCAGACAGCAATCACAGGGCCTGAGTCCAGACAGCTATCACAGGGCCTGAGTCCAGACAGCTATCACAGGGCCTGAGTCCAGACAGCAATCACAGGGCCTGAGTCCAGACAGCTATCACAGGGCCTGAGTCCAGACAGCTATCACAGGGCCTGAGTCCAGACAGCTATCACAGGGCCTGAGTCCAGACAGCTATCACAGGGCCTGAGTCCAGACAGCTATCACAGGGCCTCCAGACAGCAATCACAGGGCCTGAGTCCAGACAGCTATCACAGGGCCTGAGTCCAGACAGCTATCACAGGGCCTGAGTCCAGACAGCTATCACAGGGCCTGAGTCCAGACAGCTATCACAGGGCCTGAGTCCAGACAGCTATCACAGGGCCTGAGTCCAGACAGCTATCACAGGGCCTGAGTCCAGACAGCTATCACAGGGCCTCCAGACAGCTATCTCCTCAGGCCTCAGAAGTGCAGCCTGGGACTTCTGGTCGGCGCAGCAGGGAGCAGCGCAATGTCGCCCAAACAACACAGATCCGACGCAGAGGCCTGGGACTTCCGGGAGCTGCGCCTGGCCTACCGGAAGTCCCAGGCCTAGACGCTCTGCACCGGAGCTCTGTTGTTTGGACCCACAGACCCTCCTGCATGGCATCCGATCCGATAAAAAATCGGATCGGATGCCATTGTTTAGTATTCCGATACCGCAAGTATCGGGTATCGGCCGATATTTGCTGTATCGGAATTCCGATACCGAGATCCGATACTTTTGTGGTATCGGGTATCGGTATCGAAACAACATTAATGTGTGTAAAATAAAGAATTAAAATAAAAAATATTGCTATACTCACCTGTCGGACGCAGCCTGGACGTCCGCGAGGGAACCGGCAGCGTTGTTTGCTTAAAAATCGCGGTTTTCCTTCCTTACTTGAAGTCCCGGCTTGTGATTGGTTGCGTGCCGCCCATGTGACCGAGACGCGACCAATCACAGCAAGCCGTGACGTAATTTTAGGTCCTTCAGGATTTTAAAATTACGTTCCGGCGTTGTGATTGGTTGCGTGCGGTCACATGGGCGACGCAACCAATCACAACGCCGGAACGTAATTTTAAAATCCTGAAGGACCTAAAATTACGTCACGGCTTGCTGTGATTGGTCGCGTCTCGGTCACATGGGCGGCACGCAACCAATCACAAGCCGGGACTTCAAGGAAGGAAGGAAAACCGCGATTTTTAAGCAAACAACGCTGCCGGTTCCCTCGCGGACGTCCAGGCTGCGTCGGACAGGTGCGTATAGCAATATTTTTTATTTTAATTCTTTATTTTACATATTAATATGGTTCCCAGGGCCTGAAGGAGAGTTTCCTCTCCTTCAGACCCTGGGAAAGAAGCAATTTCTATGGGGCCGCGGCCGGCGGCCGGCGTGTCACTGAAAATGACTACGCGTGTCAGCACTGACACGCGTGTCATAGGTTCGCCATCACTGCCCTAGGGGCTTAAAAGTGAGAGGGATAGATTTAATACATGGAGGTGTCAGGGGTGGCAATCTGACCAAGTTACTCGCACAGTGCGAGTGTAAGTGGATTGTCACCCTTGACACCCTTGCCCCTAAGGGACTTAATGAGCAGCTCAGCTTCGCTCCTTTTCTGTGAGAGTCCCGTAGGTTCTCTATTGTGTTCGATACATTACTTGGTTCCAAAAGTATACTTCCATAATTTTCCGGCTTTGTTCTGACATGCAGCGATATAATAGGGATGTAATATGGAAAATATTCCATGACCTTTGACCTGGCTGTCCTCTCTTGGGTGACTCTTTCACCATTCGCTTTTAATATTTTTATGTATTTACTGTCTTGTTGTGTGTTTTTCTTTTTAGTTTTTATTAGTCGTCCATGGCTACGTACTGGTGATGACGCCGCAGCAAAACCCGGTGAACGTCTCGGAACCTAAAGAGAAGGAGTGTCCGTTACATATTGTCTATATGTTATCTACATATATGTTTTCTATACGTGGTCTACGTTTTTTCATGAGTTTGCACTTTATGTGGTTTTTATATGTTAACATTATCCTTTAGTGAATGTTTGTATGAGTTGTTAGTATGTCCATATTATTTGGTTTAGTTTAGGGGTTGGGGGTCATTAGTTATTCACTATGTTTCACTTGACATCCCTGCGTCTTTCAAGAATGGGCAGGATCACATATTAATTTTAACCTTGTTGGTCTATATCTTAGCACCGTGAGAGGACCCTTTGACATCGAATATGTACTTTGGGACTGTAAGCGACCACTAACACATAGTATAATCTATTCCCCAGTGTTTTGTGGGGTCTGTTCTATTACATATACATGGAATCACATATATGTTTTACACGCATGATAAATGCTTTGTTCACATATTTATATGTATGTTATTGTTTCTTTTTGTAATTTGTCTTTTTATTATAGCGCTCCTTTTTTCTCTTTCTGTTATTGTTTTTATGTGACTGTACTCACTTTAAACATATGAGGTGCGTTATTATTTTCTGCATCTTTCTAGCGTCCCGCTTTTTCACTCTATTGGGGACGCTTCTAATCTATCTAGCGTTCCGGTTTACGTATATTTCGGGACGCTGCGGCGTTCTGTTTTCTGAGCGATCTTAATCTTATCACTAAAAAAATGGCTGTAGCCAGGGCTTTTTATTTGGAATTGGTGGTGCGCATGCCCGGTGTCGTCCATCGTAGCCATCTTCTTGTGGACCTATCACTTACAAGTGGGGAGTGCTACACTTCTTGTGCTTGGAAGGTGGAGCTCCGCCTCTCATACACTCCCCACTGTGATGGCCCTATTGAACGATGCACTCTGGACGCTACTGCGCATGCGCCGGCGTCACCAATTCTACTTCCGGGTCTATGATATTTAAACACAATGAGACACACTATGGATACACCCTGTTGAAAAAGCCACGCGAAACGCGCGTCCGGGGGGACCGAGTGAGGTGGGGAGAACACACCTGATCCATAATGGGTAAGCAGCAACTATATGTGCTTATGAAGATATGATCTTTGTACTTTGGGCTACCTGTGCCATGTGATTTAGACGTAGTGATTGTATTTGGTCGTACATTCTCTTTACTTTCTGAGCTGACGCTGCCACCCAAAAGGTGTATATGTGAACTCCCCCCCTGACTTGGTCATTGCCGCATTTCCTCCTATGTGTCTTCTGCTATATGGCGGTATTAACAATACACCCATGTTTTTGTATTTTACATATTTGTATTTGTATTGAGTACTTAATAAATCTTTTGTATATTGTTTTCTAAATATGTTGAAGTGGACTTTTTTCCTCCGTTTTCATTCCCAGGGTGTCTGTGTGTCCGCTACTCACTTCTCCCAGTGTTAGCACCACACCTTTCCATCCCAGCTCCTTTCCACAAATGGAGATCTGCATCCACACCACCCCCGTGACCAGGATGGGCAGTTGGTTGGCAGCCATCAGCTTTATCACTGGGCCCCACTCAGGCCACCTTGCTTCAGGAAAATGTCGCTGGAAGTAGGCTTCGGACATCGTAGTCACCTGTGAGCTGGTGTCCACGAAGCATCTCACTGCTTCACCACCAAATTCGGCCCAGACTAAAGGGCACGTTGAAACTAGATTTGTGGGACTTTCAACACTCCTTCGTGTCTGTTCTGGCTCTGGGTGGTGTCCCCCAGGCTCGGAGCCTTCTAGTTTAACGGACAACGGGGTTGGATCCTACCCCGTCGTGAACACTCCCGTGCCATATGTCCAATCTCGGCACAATTAAAGCAGGTGAGGGGTCTATGTCGACGGAACATTCTAGAATCACGGTGAGATTCCGGGCCTTCTCTGCCCCCTAAAGAAGTTGTGGCAGCCTCAGACATCTTTTTAACATCAGCTTACTCTCCTTTAATATCCAGAAGTTCCTTCCTTAATTCTGCCACCCACTGGAGTTTGGTGATTGCAGTCACGGACAGCTCCCCGCTCTGGACCTTCCCTACCGGGACTGTCACCCTCTGCTCCTGTTCACGCTTGCGCGCTTCACTTCCTATCTCAGAAAAAGTCATGCGAGGGTTAACCCGCACGCGATCCCGCAGAGCCTGTTTCATCAGCGTGTCCCGCAAGCCCATCACAGCATTATGTCCGTAGGGTCTATGCCTATGCTGTCTTTCCTGACAATCGCAGTATGCAATTCCTGCAGTGCGTTCATATTCCGAGTTAGTCTCCCCCTCCCTCTGCATGCGACTAAAGAGACATGTCCTCCGTTCCCTTACGTCTGTGTGATCTCTGTTGTGAATTCCGTTCTTGGGCTCCCTCCTGTGGTTGTGAATGGTACATTTGTGAGTTCTGCCCTTGGGCTCCCTCTGGTGGTTTCGAGTGGAACTGCTGCTCCTTGAGTTTTGCTGTAGCAGCTGCTTTCACTGATCGTCTCTCCTGGCTTTGCTATTTAACCTGGCTCTGGTCTTTAGTTCATGCCAGCTGTTAATGTTTCAGGGTTGGATTCAGATCTCTCCTTGGATTTCTCCTATGGCCTGTCCATTTCAGCAAAAGATAAGTTTTTGCTAGTTCTTTGGTTGTCCATTTGCTGTGGACTTTATTTCTCAGCCCATGTTATGTTTCCTTTTGTCCAGCTTGTCATCATGATATATTCAGGCTAGCTGGAAGCTCTGGGGAAGCAGATTTGCCCTCCACACCGTGAGTCGGTGTGGAGATCATTTTTGTAAACTCTGCGTGGATTTTTAGTTTTTAATACTGACCGCACAGTAACCTTTCCTATTCTGTCTATCCAGATTAGTATTGGCCTCCTTTGCTAAATTCTGTTTTCATTTCTGTGTATGTCATTTCCCTCTCTACTCACAGTCAATATTTGTGGGGGGCTATCTTTCCTTTGGGGGTTTTCTCTGAGGCAAGATAGCTTTCTGTTTCCATCTTTAGGGGTAGTTAGTTCTCAGGCTGTGACGAGATGTCTAGGGAGTGACAGGAACATCCCACGGCTATTTCTAGTGTTGTGTTAGGATTAGGAACTGCGGTCAGTAAAGATACCACCTCCTCAGAGCTCGTCCCATGTTGCTCTTTAACCACCAGGTCATAACAGATCTCCATGGGTCTCTTTCAGAATTTGGAGCACCTTGTTAAAGGTGTCTCGCTCTCTGGGTGGGCAGTAGCATAACTGAGTGTCTGGCTTCTCCATCTAATGCCATAATAGCCACCTCTGCATCTAATGCAGGGGTCATGGGGTGCATTCTCATCATCCCCTAAGTTCAGCTCTATAACATGGTGTTGTTTCCCGTAAACTTTGTCAAATTGTTCAACATTGTCCCCAGAGAGATACTGGACCTAGGGCCCACCCCAGCTGCTTGGTCTGCCACCTCTGTGCTGTTAGACTGCATCCTGATGACTACACCAAATGTAAGGTTCTAGATGGAACGCGGGATGCAGTGATGAGCAGGTGGCAGAGCAAGAGTTAATGGGTTTTTTGTAAAGCATTTTTATGACAGTAAATGCTCCCACGCAGGGACAGAGGGTGAGGTAATACAGATGAACAAAGCGTATACAGTTCTAGAACAAAAGTAGAAGTACAAATAACAGGTAAACATATCAGTCTGTGGTTCCCGGATGGAGGAGGCTGGAAAATCCCACGATGACCCCATAGGTGACGCAAGAAGTCTCTGAACTGGTCCTGGAGAAAGGTGAAGCACCTTCTCTTAATGGCAGTGACGTATCCTGGCCTTCCCACACGTAGTCCTGGGGTCTTAGAATGAGGAGCTGCAGGAGAGGATGTCCGAGGAACCGCGGTTGGTAAACAAAGTCCCAGAGTGGAGGTCGCCGCGGTCATGCTAAGTGAATCAGCGTGCACCATGTGAGTCCTGAGTTGCGCCCCGGCAACAGTCAGCGGTACAGACCGGTTAGTCTTATTGGCGTCAGACGCAAACAGAGTAATGGTCTCTGGCGGTACACGGTTTGAATGCGCGAGGGATGAAAGAGTACAGCGCGGGCCTGCTTGTTGGCGTCAGTCTGCGGAGAGGGAGTCAACCTTCTCTTGTAGCACAAGCTGTCTTCCCGCCAAAAGCCCCATCCTGGTGTGCTCCGTACCTTTTATCACCGACCCGCCCCCCACAGTCAGGTGCAAAGGTCTATTTCAGTCAGAAAGTACTTCCTCCAGCAACAATGGTGACAGCCCCGATAGTTCCGGCCCTGACACGAGAGAGATATCACTAGCCTGGTCCATCTCCCTACATTTACAAAGAAGGGGAGAGGGCGCACTACCATATATACAAAACCAAAAATCTCCCATCTCCATGGTTACATAAAATACACGTGACTAACCCTGATGTACACATCCTAGATCTGACCGTCTCGCCCGGGAGGGGGGAATTGGAGTTTTTACCAGTTTGAGACAAGTTTTCCCTTGTGGAAAACCTCCCTTTGTAGCTGGACTTTGACAAGCAGGTCAGATCCTACTCTGTCCCTAACTGTCTAACAAGTTTATAATGTGAGAGATGGATCCAGGAGGCGCTCAGCAATCCTGACCGAAGTAGGAGGAGTCAGGAGCACTTGGTAGGGACCCTCAAATCTCGACTCCAGGGATGTCTTTCTGATGAACTTCTTTACCAGCACGTAGTCAACCAGGTTGGAAAGCATGGGTACCATCTGGACCTGGAATGGATGATAAAACTTGTACATGTGTTACTGACAGTTCTTTAGTAAGGGCAATTACATAACTTACCAGAGTATCACTTCCTAAGGCTAGCTGTTGTGGAAAATATTGACCCAACCTTGGAGGCCCCCCAAAAAGAATCTCGAATAGTGTGAGTTTAGTGGGACCCCTTGGAGTGTTTCTGACCGAGTGTAAGGCAACTGGCAAAATGTCTGTCCAAGGAAGTCTGACCTCCTGACTGGCTTTCAGTATTTTATTTTTCAAGGTGCTATTCAGTGTTTCTACTTTCCCACTGCTGTGTAGGTGATATGGAGTATGTAAACCCAAATAACCAATGTCCATAGTTCCTTAGTCAGTGCTGCAATGAATGCGGGTACTTGGTCACTCTCAATTACCTCTGGGACCCCATATCTGCAGACTACTTCAGTCATCAGTCTCTTAACAGTCACTCTGGCAGTCATGTTGGTTACTGGATAGGCTTCGGGCCATCCTGAGAACATGTCAGTCACTACCAGTACATACTTGTACTTCCCTACTTTTGGCATTTGAATGTGATCAATCTGGATTTTCTGAAAGGGATAGAGTGGTTTAGCCAAATGTTTCTGAGTAACTTTCTGAGGCGGTGCTGGATTGCATGTTGCACACAAAAGGCAGGATTTGCAATATTTTTGGGTGACAGTAGAGATTCCAGGTGCCATATAAGTCTTCCAAATTAGGTCATTCATCTGATTCTTGCCTCTGTGGGTGATACCGTGTGCCCATTCTGTCACTGAGGGGTACAGATTACGGGGTAGACCTTTTTGTTCATCCTCCAGACTCCATCTTCATCCTTTTTAGCTCCTCCTTCTTGCCATGACTTCTTTTCATCATCTGATGTCTTGATGTAGATGGATAATCCTCATAAGAGAGCCTTTAGTCCCTTCTTCAGTGTCTTGTGACACGTACACCGCTGCTTTCTCTTTCTCAAATGGATCCACAGCATAGGTCTTTGCTGTTTTGTCAGCAAAGAAGTTCCCCTTTGCTTCTGGAAAATCCAATCTCCCGTGAGCTTTGATCTCGATCACTGCAACCTCTGAAGGTAGATCCAGAGTGACCACAAGTTCTTGCATGGTAGCAGCATGTTTTACAGGAGTTCCACTGGACGTTAGGTATCCTCTGGCTGCCCAGATACTGCCGAAGTCATGAGCCACTCCAAAAGCGTATCTTGAATCCGTGTAGATGTTGACCACCTTCTCCGTCGCTTCCTGACAAGCCAACGTCAAAGCTTTAAGTTCCGCTTCTTGTGCAGACGTGCGGTGGTAGGGATCCGGTTGAGATGACCTGGTCATGTGTAACCATGGCATATCCCGTATGGAACCTTCCTGTTTCATCTGCAAATCTGGAACCATCAGTGAAGAACGTCAGGTCAGCATGTGGGAATGGGTCTTCAGACATGTTTTTCTGGGAGGCTACTTCTTCCTGCATTTGTTCGAGACAGTCATGATCCTCTGAGTGTGTAGAGGCATCTTCTCCGAGAGCATCAGTATCATCATCCACATCCCCCCTGGAAAGAGGAAGCAGCATGGACAGTTTGAAGATGCTGCAGTGGACAAGAGTGACATTATCCGGAACCAAGAGCGAACATTGGAGTCTCATATGATGCTGCACCAACAGATGTTTAGGTTCCAAGAATAGCAATTATGTCATGTGGAGCCATTAAGAGAACTGGATGTCCTCAGATGATATCAGGATTTGGGATTCCAAGAGCTGGTGCAGACTGTATGGCCTGTTTAAGAACGTAGAAAGCTTCCACGGATTTGATACATAGTGGAAACGCTGACGTCTTGAGGTCATCGTACAATGGCTGCATCAGCTTTGAGGCATCTGGAAACCTTTGGCGACAATAAGCGATAGGTCACCCAGCTCATCCGAGGCCCATGTCTTAGGTTCTTGGCAGAACTCAACACCAGAGTCCCATGTCTTGTCACTGGCAAGTGAGGCATAATTGAACACGATATCCATAACAGGCCAATATGCATCGCCTGCTTTAAGATTTGGCAAGGAAATGAGATCTTGCCACATGGCTGAGTGATTCCTTTGGATTTGAAGCATGCTTCTGTAGAAAGGCATCAGCTGTTTTTCTGGATCTGGAAGTTGGTTCAACAGAGTAGCAGCTTGCTGGGGTGTATACTTGACATAGAGGGTGGGCTCCTCAGACATGAGCATTGGCACTGTTGGTGGTGGCACCTGAGGCGGGAGTAGAGATGGCACCGGGAGTACAGATGTAGTCCCTTGTGTATGAGGAGCCGGAGGAAGTAACAGTCCTGGAATGAGGGGCTCTATTTGGGCAGCTCCATTATCATGGTGTGGGGTCCAGGTGACACAGGCAGTCTTAAAAGCTTTAACAGTCCTGTCCTCATTAATGCGAGTTATTGCTGCACGAAGTTGTTGAGCACTAACGTCTGGATGAATAGGGTCAACATTAGGGGTCACAGCGTGTATGATCATTCTACACGAGAGATTGCCAGCTTTAGTCACCGCTATGTCCCCAACAGCTATCTGACCATGTGACTCAACAATGATTTGACTGTCAGCTTGAATAGTCGCCCCTCCTGCTTCCACTATAGCTCTAGCTACACCTCCATTGTGCTCTGACCGAGAATTGGCAGCATTAACAATAGCGTCTGTCTCCATTGTTATGTCACCCTTTCCCACCACTAACAAGGGTCCCTCAGGAAGTTCTTTTTCAAAAAAATAGGTTTCCAACATTCCCTCCCCTTTGCGCTTCCTGTGCTATTGGTATCCCCCTCCCAGATTGAGCCCCCCTTGTTACAGTTGCCACCGTCCCATACAGGTGTGCGCTTGGCTGAGACAGCCTGTGAGTTACCGGGTATAGGGTTAGGTAGACTGCGTGAGAGTGCTGTTGTAGTGGAAGCATTGGGAGGAGAGGCCGCTGCTTGGAGCATCTCATGTGGGTGTGCGGCTAAATTGGCAGTGGAAGTGACAGTAGAAAGGGTCGGGGCCGGGGACAATCCAGGTGAGAGTATTGCTGGATTCCCGACAGGAGTGATAGGGGAAAGGGTCGGTGCCTCATTGGAAACCACTGAGACAGGAAACATGGGTAAAGCCTGTTCACTTCCCGAAGGAATATAGTATTGGCCGTTAGTGGTCATTACTGGGTAAAAATGATTTTGTGATGTGGTGTGTAGCCTTAGTCTGAGATGTTCACCACCAGAACCAGCACATTTGCCTTCCACAAAATGCTGCCATCAGAATAAGGACATTTGCCATCCACAAAATGGCCGCTATTAGAATTAGAACATTTGACATCCACAAAATGGCCTATATTAGAATTAAAACATTTGCCATCCACAAAATGGCTGCTGCCATCAGAATAAGCACATTTGCCATCCACAAAATGGCCACTATTAGAATTAAAACATTTGCCATCCACAAAATGTCTGCCGTTAGAATTAACACCTTTTGCCATCCACAAAATGCTGCCGTTAGAATTAACACTTTTGCCATCCACAAAATGGCTGCCGTTAGAATTACATTTGCCATCCACAAAATGGCTGCCGTCAGAATTACATTTGCCATCCACAAAATGGCTGCTGTTACAATTAACACATTTGCCATCAACAAAATGGCTGCTATTACTTTTAGCACATGGCTCTGGGCCACCATTATACGGTGGTGGCCGCTCACAGGATATATTTTTGTAATACACAACTCAAAACTCTTTTCTTTTTATTCCTTTTCTCCTCTACCCAATTTTCTCTATACAGACTTTCAGAGACTCTTTCTCCTGCCCTAGCAATAGACAACAATCCATTATCTTCTAGGATACCTTTTCTTTCCTTTTTTTTTTCTAAGACAATCTTCCACTCCAGGGGCTGTAACCATCCCCCCTTCTGGCATTCCACACAATTTCCACTAATGTGCATGAGTCTAACTTGCCATCTGAATTTGGCTTCATGCCCATACGGCAGAACTGCATTAATTTCTCCATCTTTCTATAGATATAAAGTATATATATATATATATCTATCAAGATAACAAACACCAAACAAACAATAAGACGGGGGAGATGACTCAAACCTGAGATTCTAAAGGGAACTGAGTCTGCAGTACTCAGTTCCTATTGCTTCTTGTCACGTGGTCCCTGTCTGAATTCCGTGCTCCGTACTTTACAAACCAATTATTCCCTACTTTGTCAAATTGCTCCCTAACTTACCAGTCCCCGTGCAGAGTCAACTCACTCGATGTCACGGGTGCAAAAACTACAAATTTAATTGGCTCGAACTGAGCCAATTCGCTCCAAGTTTTAACGAGCCGCTACACAATTTATTATGCCCGAACTGAGTCAATTCACTCCAAGCTTTACCGGGCCCCCCTAGGCCGAGTCAATCACTCCAGGTCCTAGTCTCTCTTATACAGAACTGAAAATCTTATCACAGGCGACAACCGTATACCACAGACAAAAATTTATTTATTTATTTATTTCTATTTCCCTCTTACACTTGCTCTCCTTTTCTAAAAAAACCTGCTTTTCCTGTTTTAACACACATTGTTTTCCTTCTGTAAACACTTGCTTCTTTTCTTTCCTAAAAACCTGCTTTTCCTGTTTTAACTACCAGTCATCTCCTTCTGTAAAAAAACCCAAAACAAACAAACTTGCTCTTCCTGTCCTTATCACTTGCCTCTCCCTCTGTAGAAAAAAAAACTTGCTTCTCTTAACTACTAGTCATCTCCCCTCTTCACAACATGTAACAGGCAGCAGGCAACTAAAACATGTGACGGTTCTTGCAATTAAATGACCAGCAGCGGAGAGACCTTTCTGCCGTCTTACAGATACCAAGAAAACCGGACACGGTCAGGCAATCTGCACAGGATACCCCGAAGGACACAGGTAAAGACTACAGATTATAAAAATCAGCAGACTTACCGTGTTCTGTTAAGGAGGTGATCAGTCTCCAGGTTTGGGGTATTCAATGCGTCCAGCCGTTCCACTCGCCGGTCCTCAGGGTTCAGGGCTCTCCTCTGCTGGCCCCAGGTTGGGCGGCCAAATATTAGGGTTGAACAATTAATAAAATGTTCAATTCTCTAGTTGCCTACTCCTGGCCTAATGGATATTGATCATGTGCACTAAAGAAATACACCAGACACAGTCATCTGTAACTCTCCTTGATCAATGTGTGGCTCAGCTCCAAGAAGTGAAGGAACAGATGATTGGCCTCGGGGAGACCAAAACATCCAACATCACGGAGACACCATCACGTGTTTCTCAACGCAGTGATCCAGAACACTGCCCCCATCCCTTATGGGAAATATGCAAATGCATGTAGGATAGCTCCGTGTTTAAACTTAAAAGAATCCCCATGATGTGGGGCACATCCTGGTTTTTCTGACTTTTTGTTACGAGGTTCATACAACGAGATATGAGTAAAAATGGCATTTCATACCTCTAAGAAAAGGGGAGGTTTCAGCCTCTAAGTGATGTCACCACAGGGGGAGTGCCTGGGTTTTAGGCTAGGAAATAAGTAGTGAAACAAGCAGTCTTCACATGTCTTTTGTCCTGGGTCTAGCTGCTATACATTTGTGATGCATCTGGATATATGCTCCTCCTCCTCTACAGCATATGGCCAGCCATGAGGATGCAATGACATAATGACCTGTAAGTGTTCTTTTCAATTTTAATCCTTTTTTTATTTGTAATTATATTGTACATATGATTTATCTCCTTTATAATATCTTGTTATACCTCTGTAAACACTGCCTACCTTTTTTGGAGTAAAGTATATAACTACTAGCTTGTCTCTCCATGCTCTATAATGAATTGTCGCATCCTCTGAAGTGAATTACGCTACTGATTTGTGTTGGCTCCAGACCAGTTAATAATCACGAAATCGGAGCTGGTGGCAGCGGATTTGTCCTGTGCGTTGGGAGGCTTTGTAGCGACGGCGGCATTGATAATTATTGTTCCCACCTGAGTGGGAGTTTTTATATCGCCCTCGCTGCAGCGTGCCCATTAGCCAGTACATAGCAGGCAGCCTTTCTGGTGACTAATTATCCTAAGTGCACTACCTGGTCTGACCTGAGGGTAAGGGGGCGCCAGAGAGCTGCCAGTTCCAAACCGGAACTGGGAAGTGGGATGTAGATAAATCCCCTTCAGAAAGGACCAGGGGCAACCAAACAACCCCGGTTCATGACAAATTGGTGTGAGTGGTGGGGATGATAAAGGTATCCTCCCCGTGAACCGTGACATATTGGTGGGATCTCTGACATATCTAGTGGGATTCGTGACACCTCCCTCGTTCCCAGAATACTCTCTCCTTATGAGTCACGGAGGTGGGCTTGTCGGCAAGGTACAGTATCTCAAATTCTCTAGGCTTGCATTTGAGTGCCAAGCAGCCTGGAACTCCTGGCTGGAGGCAACCAGAAGTGTCGTCAGGGTCCCTTCCCCACGGGGACCCTCTGGGACCTGCTCTGGATCCATCTCTGGTTCAGTCACCCCTGCCTGTGACTGAGGAGGGTCCAGAAGGCAGAACGTTATCTGCGTTCCGGGCACTCTGACTGCGGGTGACAGCAGCTACGTAGGCTGTCTCCCCAGGGATTTCCACAGACACATCAGCCAGCGCTACTATGGGTTCTACCTCCCCATTCAACCCCATCACCTCAGGAGCAGTGCTACTTATGGGGCAGTTACCTTCCTCTGTGGCACTGGTCAGTTAATAATAATAATCTTTATTTTTATATATCGCTAACATATTCCGCAGCGCTTTACAGTTTGCCCACATTATCGTAGCTGTCCTTGATGGGGCTCACAATCTAGATTCCCTATCAGTATGTCTTTGGAACGTGAGAGGAAACTGGAGAACCCGGAGGAACCCCATGCAAACACGGGGAGAACATACAAACTCCTTGCAGATGTTGTACTTGGTGGGATTTGAACCCAGGACTCCAGCGCTGCAAGGCTGCAGTGCTATCCACTGAGCCAGTTGCATGGCATCACCTTCCTCACGGTTCCCATGCATCTCCCCATTTTCCCTAGCACCATCGCTTGTTCCTGATAGGGTTCCTCAGCCATCCCACACCGCAGAGTGACGTGGCTGAGCACTCCTGCACCTGTAGACACATCATCATTAGGAGATAAATGGATAGCAACGTGCACATTTTCATCATCATCATCATCATCACCATCATCATCATTAGGAGATAAATCATTCTCAGGTAACGCATGCAATTTCACAGCATTAACATTACCCTTAGTATCAGATTGTGTAGCGGGATCAGGGACGTAATGTGCAAACATTCTCCCCAAATCAGTCCCCAATAAAACATCGGTGGGCAAGTTATCGGACAACCCCACTTCCTTCACCCCACTCCTGGCACCCCAATCTATAAACACTCGGGCCATTGGCAGGGGACAGCGGATGCCCCCAATCCCGGTAACAGGGATTTCCCCAGAATAATCTCTTCAGGGGCCGCCAGTTTGGGTCGGATGAGGGTTCGTTCAGCCCACGTGTCTTTGAGGTATGCAGCGACATGGCCCCCCATGGTGATGTGCTGCACGTTGTTATAGACCCTCACAACCCACCAAAAGAACTGCTGCACTCGGCCCTGAGGCCTTGGTTGGGGGGTTCTTCTGCTTCTTTGGACATTTGGCGCTGATACGACCAGTCTTATTTCAGGCAAAACACTTGCGAAGGTCGGTGGTAGGTCTAGTGCTGGCAATGGGGAAAGGGACTCCAATAATTCGGCTGGCAGGGGCACTGGGGTTGGTCGATGGCTTACCCCTCTCCAGCTGGCGGTGACTGGCTTCCACACTTCCGATTTACGGTTGGCCTCATAGGCGTCGGCAACCTGCGCTGCTTTATCCACATCTCATTCCTACCAATCTGAGATTAGTAGGAAAATTATAACAGTTTTGTTTTGGATCGAGCAAAACAATCGCATATTGTTGATGATAATCTGTACAAATATTTAATAGTGGATAAACCAATTACACCCGTAATATATATGTAGTGCCCCCACTGCCGCAGGGCCGAGGGGTACCCAGTACCGGGACTCTGAGTCTCTGTCCTGGGGTTGTCACGGTGGCTAGACCCGGTCCGTGACCCTGCTGAGGGGCGCCCAATGAAAGGTGTGGGTGGTGATGATGTTATGGTGCGGTGCAGGTCGTAGTAAATAACGAGGACACCAGGTTGCAGTCTCTTTACCTCTTTACTGAAGGCTTCAGGATCCTCAGTCCAGAATACGGTTAACCGGGCTGCGCAAGTCCGGCCGGTCTGATGGCACCTCCAGTGTCCCCTTTGCAGGTGGAAATCTGTGCCTACCTTCTAGCGCTTGTGTGTTGTGGTCCTCCCCTGCTGTGCTTACGGGATAGTCCCCACAACTGTTGTGTCTGTTTCTGAAGTTCCCTCACAACTCGATTCTGATGTTCTTCTTCGTCCCCCAGATGATATGGCTAGGACGCACCCGTATGACGGGTAGGCTCAGAGCTCTTCCTGGACCCTAGTGTCGTTGCCCCCTATGTCTTCGTAGGTGATTTGTGTGAGACAGCCCGCCTATAGCTGACTGTCCTGCCGTAGGTTTGAAGTATTGCTTGGAGCCTAATACTTCCTCGACGTTCTGGCCATCGGCTGCGCGCCTCAGTAGGATGTTGCCTCGTCTTACAGCACGACTCCTACTGGTATTTCTCCTTGTTGCGTTGATCTCGTTTCTCACTCAGCACAATAAACCTCACTTCTTGTCCTTTCTTAGGGCACCGCCGCTATATCGTGCAGGCGCGGTCCCTGTTGTGAAATTGGATTTTGGGCTCCCCCGGTGGCCACTGGTGGAATTGAACTTGTGTGCATCATCTCCTCTGTTCACCTGTTCCCATCAGGATGTGGGAGTCGCTATTTAACCTTGCTCTTCTGTCACTTCCATGCCGGTCAACATTGTAATCAGAAGCCTTTCTGTGCATGTTCCTGCTGCTAGACAACTCCCAGCTAAGTTGGACTTAAGTCCTCGTTTGTTTTTGCATTTTGTTCCAGTTCACAGCTGTAGTTTCGTTTCTGTGTCTGGAAAGCTCTTGTGATCTGAAATTGCCACTCTGATGTTATGAGTTAATACTAGAGTCTTAAAGTAATTTCAGGATGGAGTTTTGATAGGGTTTTCAGCTGACCATGAAAGTGCCCTTTCTGTCTTCCTGCTATCTAGTAAGCGGACCTCAATTTTGCTAAACCTATTTTCATACTACGTTTGTCATTTCATCTAAAATCACCGCCAATATATGTGGGGGCCTCTGTCTGCCTATCGGGGAAATTTCTCTAGAGGTGAGCCAGGACTATATTTTCCTCTGCCAGGATTAGTTAGTCCTCCGGCCGGCGCTGGGCGTCTAGGGATAAAAAACGTAGGCTACGCTACCCGGCTACTGTTAGTTGTGCGGCAGGTTTAGTTCATGGTCAGTTTAGTTTCCATCCTTCCAAGAGCTAGTTCTTATGTTTGCTGGGCTATGTTCTCTTGCCATTGAGAACCATAACAGTTTGACCGGCCACAAAGGGTTAAACTAATTGACAGAGAAAGGAGAGAAAAGAGAAGTCTGCTGAAGATTTTTTTTTTTTTTTTTTTTCCTTCCTTCCCTTCAGTTCTGAGTGTGCTTGTAATTGAATCTCTTGCAAGTCTGCCTATATTGCAGCCTTTCTCTCTCTCTCTCTCCTTCTAATCCTGGAATGGCTCTGTGTTCACCTGTTTAAAATGGATATTCAGAGTTTAGCTGCAGGTTTGAATAATCTCACCACGAAAGTTCAAAATTTACAAGATTTTGTTGTTCATGTTCCTATATCTGAACCTAGAATTCCTTTGCCGGAATTTTTCTCGGGGAATAGATCTTGCTTTCAAAATTTCAAAAATAATTGCAAGTTGTTTTTGTCCCTGAAATCTCACTCTGCTGGAGATCCTGCTCAGCAGGTCAGGATTGTGATTTCCTTGCTCCGGGGCGACCCTCAGGATTGGGCTTTTGCATTGGCTCCAGGGGATCCTGCGTTGCTCAATGTGGATGCGTTTTTTCTGGCCTTGGGGTTGCTTTATGAGGAACCTCAGTTAGAGCTTCAGGCGGAAAAGGCCTTGATGTCTCTATCTCAGGGGCAAGACGAAGCTGAAATATACTGCCAGAAATTCCGTAAATGGGCTGTGCTTACTCAGTGGAATGAGTGCGCCCTGGCGGCGAATTTCAGAGAGGGTCTCTCTGATGCCATTAAGGATGTTATGGTGGGGTTCCCTGTGCCTGCGGGTCTGAATGAGTCCATGACAATGGCTATCCAGATCGATAGGCGTCTGCGGGAGCGCAAACCTGTGCACCATTTGGCGGTGTCTACTGAGAAGACGCCAGAGAATATGCAATGTGATAGAATTCTGTCCAGAAGTGAACGGCAGAATTTTAGACGAAAAAATGGGTTGTGCTTCTATTGCGGTGATTCAACTCATGTTTAGTGTTGAGCATTCCGATACCGCAAGTATCGGGTATCGGCCGATACTTGCGGTATCGGAATTCCGATACCGGGATTCCGATACTTGCCGCGTATCGGATACCGGAATCGGAAGTTCCCAGATTCAAAATTCCGAAATTCAGCCAATGAGAATGATTCCAAGTGTGGGCACATCCTGTTTAGCATGGAGGGCATGAAACTACTGGCAAGGCTGTGATTGGCTGCTGAAATGATGTCATGCTGCAGTTTAAAATTCGCTGGCGCCATTTTGCGATCACTCTGCTGTGAATTCAGTTAGTGACAGGACGCTGTTTGCTGACTGAGGGACAGTTTAGAGATAGCGATTTGCTTCTTTGTGCTTTCCAAAGGCTAATTTAGCAACCGCTGTGTTCACCTACTATTCATCTTGCTTTTGCCTTGTAGCGCTGTTTTCACAGCGATCTGCAAGGTCTGTGTGTGTGTGTGTGTGAGTGCAGCCCACTCTCTAGTCTGAGTGCAGCCACATAGGCCATCCATAGCTGGTTGTATTCAGTTCAGGGAGGGTGGTTCATTGCCTCATACTGTTCTTTTTTTTTTTTTTTTTTTTTCAAGTAGTGTAGTCTGCTGCTAATTTATTCCAAAAAATCCTATTAGTGTCTTTCCACCCGTCTCCAGCTAATTTGTGGAAAAACACTACATAGGATAAAGTAGAGGAGGGTTTTTGGGCCTTGCAGCGCCGTTTACGGCTGTCTGCACGGTCTCCGTGTGACTGCAGCTCGCCCTGTAGTCTGTGAGCAGCCGTAGCCTGGTTGTCTCCAGCTCAGGGTTGTTCACTGCGTCATACCGCCAAATCAATTTTAATTTTTTTTCAAGTAGTGTAGTCTGCTGCTAATTTATTTAAAAAAATCCTATTAGTGTCTTTCCACCCGTCTCCAGCTAATTTGTGGAAAAACACTACATAGGATAAAGTAGAGGAGGGTTTTTGGGCCTTGCAGCGCCGTTTACGTCTGTCTGCACGGTCTCCGTGTGACTGCAGCTCTATCTGTTGTCAGTTCAGCCCCCAAAAAAGAAATAAATAATAAAGTTCACCAAACACACCAGTTACACCACTTTACATTTGTGTAGGCCACATTAGCTCATATTAAAGTCTAGTCCACACTTTAGAAAATTAGTGTTTCTTATACCTGTTAGGAGGAGTTGCTCAGGAATAAGCACACAAATCCGTTAGTACTTTTCTGCTTATCTTTATCAGTCAACCAAGATGAAGAAGGCAGTGAGTAAGGCACGTGGGCGTGGGCGTGGGTGCGGAGCAGGGAGGGGACGTGGGGATTCTGTGCCTGCTGCGGGCACCGGTGACTCATCAGCACCCACTTTCACCAGGCAACAGTCATTCATGCGTAGCTTTGTGTCAGAGCGCCGTACACCGCTGCTGCGTGAAGAACAAATTGAAGCTGTTGTCGGATGGATGGCAGCTAATGCATCAACTTCCATTAGTGCCACATCCTCTCAGACACAGAGCACTGGAGAGCAGCCATCTGTCTCTTCACCACCTGCCAAATTGCCCAGGCAGACAGAGAGCCCAGGACAGGAGCCGTCTCTACTTCTGTTCTCTGAATCTCTTGGCTTGGAAACAGGGGGCCAGCCAAGCAGCATTGGAGAAATGGAAGAAGAGGCAGGGTGCAGTGATGCCCAACAGCTTTTTCTGTCTTCCTCTGAAGAGGCGGGTGGGCCAGTGGCTCCGGTCACCACATCGCAGGCCGCATCAGCTGATGATGACACTCAGGTGCCACTTACTGGTGCGTGCTCTGCTGCTGAGACTACCCAGGAGGAGCAGTTGAGGGCAGAGGGTAGTGTAGATGATGAGGTCCTCGACCCATCTTGGCGTGAGGGACAGGAAGGTGGTGGGAGCAGCTCTGAGGAAGAGATTCCCCGTACGGCCCAAAGAGGGAGAGGGAGGGGGAAGACTGCGGATCCTGCAGCCTCCGCTTTGGCACCCGTTAGGAGCATGTCTCTTCCAAAAGCCAAAAAGGGCGCTCCCAAGACTTGCAGTGCCTGGTCCTTTTTTGACACAGTTGCAGATGACATTTGCTATGTCAGATGCAACGTGTGTCATCAAAAAGTCAAAAGAGGTCGAAATGTCAGCAACCTCAATACCTCCAACATGTGGAAACATGTGCGCAACAGGCACCCGGCGGAGTTAGAAAAACACACTGAAGAGCTAGGCCAACCAACAGCGGCAGCTACCACCTCTTCAGCTCGTGTTGCCTCTTCCTCTAGCTCACACGCAGCTGGTTCGGCTTCCTCCCAGGATCGCCGTGGAAGAACCTCTGGCCCTGTTGTCCAGAGACCCGCTGTAATTCCACCCGCAGCGCCACTTTCCCAGTCATCCACACACTCCCAGCCCAGTCTACAGCCATCGGTAGTACAGGCATGGGAGAAAAGGCGGCCTTTCTCGTCAAACCACCCACGAGCACAGGCTCTGACTGCAGGCATTGCCAAACTTCTGTCACTGGAAATGCTGTCATTCAGGCTGGTGGAGACTGACAGCTTCCGTGACTTGATGTCATTGGCAGTCCCACAGTACAATGTGCCCAGCCGCTTTTACTTCAGCAGTCAAGCCGTCCCTGCCCTGCACAAGCATGTGGAGGGACACATAAAACACGCGCTACTGAACGCCGTCAGTAGCAAGGTCCACCTCACCACCGATGCGTGGACCAGTCAACATGGACAGGGGCGATACCTTTCCCTCACTGCCCATTGGGTTAATGTAGTTGAGCCGGGTACAGACCGTGCGAGTGGCGCAGGACGTGTCCTGCCCACTCCAAGGATTGCAGGAATCCATTCTGTACGCATTGACTCCTCCTCTTACACCAGTTCCTCAGAATCATCGCTGCAGGAGCCGTCACAGTCCACCTCCACATGGACCCGTGATGAACGTGTACCTGTTACGACCGACATGAGCACAGCCGTGGCCAAACGTCAACAGGCCGTCTTGAAATTAATTTTTTGGGGGAATCGTAGCCACACAGCGCAGGAGCTCTGGAATGCCATCAAGCAGGAGAGCGATGTGTGGTTTGTGCCAGCGAATCTCCAGCCAGGCATGGTAGTGTGTGATAATGGCCGAAATCTGGTGGCAGCTCTGGGCCTCGGCAACCTCACTCACATCCCATGTCTGGCACATGTGCTCAATTTGGTCGTGCAGAGCTTTTTGAGGGACTATCCGGATCTTGATGCACTGCTGCACAAGGTCCGCCTAGAGTGTGCTCACTTGCGGCGTTCCAGCACGGCAAAAGCGCGCATTGCGGCTCTGCAGCGCCGACACCGCCTGCCGGAACATCGCATCATATGTGACCTACCTACCAGGTGGAATTCCACGTTACATATGTTGGAGCGGTTGTGTGAGCAGCAGCAAGCTGTAATGGAGTACCAGCTGCTTCAGGCGCAAAGAAGTCGCACTCAGCGCCGTACAGACTTCACAACCACAGAGTGGGCCACTATGAATGACGTCTGCCAGGTTTTGCGTCCCTTTGATTATTCCACGCGGATGGCGAGTGCAGATGATGCACTAGTCAGCATGACTGTCCCCCTTATCTGCCTGCTTGAAAAATCACTGCAAGCGCTAAGGGATGATGTTGTGGAAGAGGTGGAGGATGAGGATTCACCATTTCCATCATCTTATGGACAGTCAGCGCCACGTGGTTCCTCACAAACGCGTAGGCAGGGGACAGTTTGTGAGGAGGATGAGGAGGAGTCAATGGAGGAGGAAGACGTCCGTCCAGAGGAGGGAGTTACCGAATTGTCCAGTACTCAGTGTGTACAGCGAGGGTGGGGTGATGACGAGCAGGCAGAGATCACGCCTCCAGCAGGGGACAGCGTTTCTTGGGCAGTTGGCAGTCTGCAGCACATGGTGGATTACATGCTGCAGTGCCTGAGAAACGACCGCCGCATCGCCCACATTCTCAACATGTCTGATTATTGGGTGTTCACCCTCCTCGATCCTCGCTACCGGGACAACGTAGAAAGCCTCATCACACCGTTGAACCGGGAGCGAAAAATGCGGGAGTACCAAGACACACTGGTCAATTCCATCATCTTCTCCATTCCAACTGAGAGAAGTGCTGCTAGTGCATTCCAAAGCAGCTCAGTGCGTCCAGGCAGTGGTGGAGGCTCTGCACAAAGAGGGAGCAGAAGCAGTGCCTCTGCCCAAGGCAAGACCAGTATGGCCCAACTGTGGCACAGTTTTCTGTGCCCCCCACAAAAGTCTACACCATCACAGACGGCTCCAGTCAGCAGGAGGCAACGGTTCCGTCAGATGGTGACAGACTACATGTCTTGCCCTCTTGCTGTACTCCCAGACGGCTCTTCCCCTTTCAAGTTTTGGGTCTCAAAGCTGGATACATGGCCAGAGCTAAGCCAGTATGCATTGGAGGTGCTGTCTTGCCCTGCGGCCAGTGTATTATCGGAACGTGTCTTTAGTGCTGCAGGTGGTGTACTAACTGACCGTCACATGCGACTATCCTCCGATAACGTTGACCGGCTTACTTTCCTGAAAATGAACAAGGCCTGGATCTCGCAGGAATTTGCCACTCCTCCTCCTGATTAAATAATTAGGTCACTGTATACGTTATCCAGGTCTCCTGTTGTGTTCATCTTTCTACCACCTGAACTTAAATTCCTGTGCTCCAACACCGCCAGTTGAGGCTCAGAAGTGCCGTCTGCACAGTCAAAACATACGACCCAGTGTTATTGGGTTTCAGTAACGTCAGCTGATCCCCAGCTGTGTAGCCGGCAATGTGTCCTGCGACCGCCACGCTGACACAACAACTGAAATGTAAGGGAATCTGTCCCCCCCCCCCCAAGGCGTTTGTTACTGAAAGAGCCACCTTGTGCAGCAGTAATGCTGCACAAGGAAAAGGTAGCTATTTTTGTTTAGCTCCTTGCACACGCAGAACTTAACACTTATAAAATGTGTCCACTGATACCGTAAAACCGTCCCGGAGGTGGGACTTTCCTTCGTAATGTGACGCAGCACAGCCGTCATTCCTACCCCCCCGGCGCCGCGCACCGGCTCCTCAGCGTTGTTTGATTCCGTCCCGGAGCCTGCGCTGTTATGTTATCCCATGGCCAGGCACACTTAGCGCTGCCCGTCTTCTGGCATCATTTGGTGTCAGGATGGCTGCGCCTGTGCGGCCGCGCTGGCCGAGAGCCCGCCTCGCAGTGTCTTCTGATTTAATCCCACTGGGGGCCTGGGATCCATGGACATGCGCAGTGCATATCTGAACCTCCACCTCTCACTCATCTCCCTATGGCTTCTTCAGACTGTTCGGTGTCAGCTGGTCCCTAATAGCATGCCACGGCCGTGACACCGCACAGTCTTAAGAAGCCGTAGGGAGGGGAGTGAGAGGCGAGGATATGCACTGCGCATGTCCATGGATCCCAGGCCCCCAGTGGGATTAAATCAGAAGACACTGCGAGGCGGGCTCTCGGCCAGCGCGGCCGCACAGGCGCAGCCATCCTGACACCAAATGATGCCAGAAGACGGGCAGCGCTAAGTGTGCCTGGCCACGGGATAACATAACAGCGCAGGCTCCGGGACGGAATGAAACAACGCTGAGGAGGCGGTGCGCGGCGCCGGGGGGGTAGGAATGACGGCTGTGCTGCGTCACATTACGAAGGAAAGTCCCACCTCCGGGACGGTTTTACGGTTGCAGGGGACACATTTTATAAGTGTTTAGTTCTGTGTTTGCAAGGAGCATGATGAAAAGAGCCACCTTTTCCTTTTGCATCTTTTGTGCTGCACAAGCTGGCTCTTTCAGCTACAAACGCCTTGGGGGGGGTTAAAGGTTCCCTTTCGACTTTCTCAGGCTTCGGCCTACATTGTGTTCCTCTGCTTTTCCACCTGTCCCTGGGCTCCAACACCGCCAGTTGCCGTCCAGAAGTGCTGTACGCACAGTCAACAGTCGCTCCTCTGTTATTGGGGTTCAGTAACGTCAGCTGTTCCCCTGCTGTGTGTGTGGCAATCCCTCCAACCTCCTCCAACCTCCTCCTCCTCCACCTGTCCCTGGGCTCCAACACCGCCAGTTGCCGTCCAGAAGTGCTGTACGCACAGTCAACAGTCGCTCCTCTGTTATTGGGGTTCAGTAACGTCAGCTGTTCCCCTGCTGTGTGTGTGGCAATCCCTCCAACCTCCTCCAACCTCCTCCTCCTCCACCTGTCCCTGGGCTCCAACACCGCCAGTTGCCGTCCAGAAGTGCTGTACGCACAGTCAACAGTCCCTCCTCTGTTATTGGGGTTCAGTAACGTCAGCTGTTCCCCTGCTGTGTGTGTGGCAATCCCTCCTACCTCCTCCAACCTCCTCCTCCTCCACCTGTCCCTGGGCTCCAACACCGCCAGTTGCCGTCCAGAAGTGCTGTACGCACAGTCAACAGTCCCTCGTCTGTTATTGGGGTTCAGTAACGTCAGCTGTTCCCCTGCTGTGTGTGTGGCAATCCCTCCTACCTCCTCCAACCTCCTCCTCCTCCACCTGTCCCTGGGCTCCAACACCGCCAGTTGCCGTCCAGAAGTGCTGTACGCACAGTCAACAGTCCCTCCTCTGTTATTGGGGTTCAGTAACGTCAGCTGTTCCCCTGCTGTGTGTGTGGCAATCCCTCCTACCTCCTCCAACCTCCTCCTCCTCCACCTGTCCCTGGGCTCCAACACCGCCAGTTGCCGTCCAGAAGTGCTGTACGCACAGTCAACAGTCCCTCCTCTGTTATTGGGGTTCAGTAACGTCAGCTGTTCCCCTGCTGTGTGTGTGGCAATCCCTCCTACCTCCTCCAACCTCCTCCTCCTCCACCTGTCCTTGGGCTCCAACACCGCCAGTTGCCGTCCAGAAGTGCTGTACGCACAGTCAACAGTCGCTCCTCTGTTATTGGGGTTCAGTAACGTCAGCTGTTCCCCTGCTGTGTGTGTGGCAATCCCTCCTATCTCCTCCACCTCCTCCTCCTCCTCCTGTCCCTGGGCTCCAACACCGCTAGTTGCCGTCCAGAAGTGCTGTACGCACAGAGCCAAACACCTCGCCAATGTGTTAGTGGGGTTCAGCACCGCCAGCTGTTCCCCTGCTGTGTATACGGCAACGTGTACTGCGACCGCCACGCAGGCACAACAAGTTAAATTTAAGGGAACCTGTCCCCCCCCCCCCAGGCGTTTGTTACTGAAGGAGCCACCTTGTGCAGCAGTAATGATGCAAAGGGAAAAAGTGCCTCTTTTCGTGGTGCTCCTTGCAGATGCTGAACCTAACACTTATGAAATGTGTCCCCTCACAGCGTTCAACCGTCCGGTAGGTGGAACTTTCCTTTGTCATGTGACGCCGCAGAGGCGTCATTTTTACCCCCTTGGCGCCGTACGCCGCCTCCTCAGCGTTGTTTGAATCTGTCCTGGAGCCTGCGCTGTTAGGTTACCCCTTGGCCATGCACACATTTTGCGCTGCCCGTCTTCTGACATCATTTGCTGTCAGGCTGGCTGCGCCTGTGTGGGTGCGCTGTCCGAGATTCAGCCTCGCGGTGTCGTGTAATGTAATCCCACCGCGGGCCTGTGATCCGTGGCCATGCGCAGTGCATATCCTCGCCTCTCACTCCCCTCCCTACGGCTTCTAAAGACTGTTCGTTGTCAGCTGATCCCTAATAGCATGCCACGGCCGTGACACCGCACAGTCTTAAGAAGCCGTAGGGAGGGGAGTGAGAGGCGAGGATATGCACTGCGCATGGCCACGGATCACAGGCCCGCGGTGGGATTACATTAGACGACACCGCGAAGCTGAATCTCGGACAGCGCACCCACACAGGCGCAGCCAGCCTGACAGCAAATGATGTCAGAAGACGGGCAGCGCAAAATGTGTGCATGGCCAAGGGGTAACCTAACAGCGCAGGCTCCGGGACAGATTCAAACAACGCTGAGGAGGCGGCGCACGGCGCCAAGGGGGTAAAAATGACGGCTGTGCTGCGTCACATGACAAAGGAAAGTTCCACCTACCGGACGGTTGAACGCTGTGAGGGGACACATTTCATAAGTGTTAGGTTCAGCATCTGCAAGGACCATAATTAAAAGAGCTAAGTTTACCTTTTCCAGCATTAGTGCTGTACACGATGGCTCTTCCAGCTACAAACGCCTGGGGGGGGGGGTTAAAGGTTTCCTTTCAACTTGCTCCAGTGCAGGCTTCGGCCTACACTCCGCTCCCCCTGCTCCTCCTGCTGACCCTGGGCTCTAACACCGCCAGTTGGGGCCCAGATGTGCTAGCTGCACAGAGAAAAACACCAGCCAATGTGTCAGTGGGGTTCAGCACCGCCAGCTGTTCCCCTGCTGTGCAGCCGGCAACGTGTCCTGCAACTGCCACGCAGGCACAACAGACCCAAAAGCTGCCGCCAGTGCAGGCTTCGGCCTACACTCTGCTCCATCTCCTCCTCCTGCTGACCCCGGGCTCCAACACCGCCAGTTGGGGCCCGGTACTGCTAGATGCACAGAGAAAAACACCAGCCAATGTGTCAGTGGGGTTCAGCACCGCCAGCTGTTCCCCTGCTGTGCAGCCGGCATCGTGTCCTGCAAAAGCCACGCAGACACAAGAACTGAAATTGAAGGGAACCTGTCCCCCCTCCCCCAGGCGTTTGTACGTTTTAAAGGCCACCTTGTACAGCGGTAATGCTGCATGTGTGCAAGGTGGCTCATAAACGTATTCTCCTCACACATGTGGAACTGAAAACACGTCTGCAATGTGTCCTCTGTGTGACCATTTAACCGTCCCGGTGGTGTGACTTTCCTTTGTAATGACACGCTGCAACCCCCTTGGTAGCGCTGCCCGTCTTCTGGCATCATTGTTTGGCTGCCTGCGCCTCTGCGGCCGCCCTGACCCACACAACGCCCCTCGTTGTCTTAGTTATTGGGACTGCGAGGGTGTGATTGATGGGCATGATCAGTGCATCAGTTCGCCTGTCCCTCATCTCCTTCCGCCTTCTGCGGACTGTGCGGCTTCATGGCCGTGGCATGCGATAAGGGATCAGATGACGCCGCACAGTCTGAAGCGGGTGTAAGGACCCGAGTGTGAGAGGCGAACATATGTGCTGCGCCAGGCCCTGAATCCCAGCCCCGCAGTGTTTTAACAATGTTAAGACACTGCGGGGCTGGGATTCATGGTCATCGCGAACCGCACCGGCCGACATTAAATGATGTCAGAACATGGGCAGCGCTAACAGCGCTAGGCCAGGGGACAACACGACAGCGCAGACTCCTGTACAGCAAATAACGCTCAGGAGGCTGCACCCAGCACCAAGGTGGGATTCTTGACATCTGTGCTGCTTCTCATTACAAAGGGAACTCGCGCCTCCAACACAGTTTGACTGTATAAAGGGCTAAATGTTATACGTGTTTCATTCAGCGTGTGCAAGGAGCAAAATTAAAAGAGCAACCTTTGACTTGTGCAGCACTACTGCTGCATAAGCTGTGGCTCTTCTACTTTGTAAACCCTGAGGGGGGGTTAAAGGTTACCTTTGAAATTGGTTCAATTAGGCTTCGGCCTACACTCTGCTCCCCCTGCAGAGCCCTGGGCTCCAACACCGCCAGTTGGGGCCCGGTACTGCTAGCTGCACAGAGAAAAACACCAGCCAATGTGTCAGTGGGGTTCAGCACCGCCAGCTGTTCCCCTGCTGTGCAGCCGGCAACGTGTCCTGCAACTGCCACGCAGGCACAACAGACCCAAAAGCTGCCGCCAGTGCAGGCTTCGGCCTACACTCTGCTCCATCTCCTCCTCCTGCTGACCCCGGGCTCCAACACCGCCAGTTGGGGCCCGGTACTGCTAGCTGCACAGAGAAAAACACCAGCCAATGTGTCAGTGGGGTTCAGCACCGCCAGCTGTTCCCCTGCTGTGCAGCCGGCATCGTGTCCTGCAAAAGCCACGCAGACACTTGCTCTTGTACCTTCTGCTCCCCATCCTGGTTCCAGTACCGTCAGCTGGTTCCGGGCAGAGCCTTTGGCTTAGGTGCCTCCCTCTGGGTATCCGAGTTCCACCAACGTCAGGTGGTCCTTGGCAGTGCTTTCAGGCACGGGTACCTCCTGCTTAGTAACCGGGTTCCAGTAACGTCAGCTGGTCCTCGGTAGTTCCATTGGCTCTTGGACCTTCGGCTACCCATCCGGGTTCCAGCACCGTCAGCTGGTTCTCGGCACTGTCTTTTGCTCTTGTACCTTCTGCTCCCCATCCTGGTTCCAGTATCGTCAGCTGGTTCCGGGCAGAGCCTTTGGCTTAGGTGCCTCCCTCTGGGTATCCGAGTTCCACCAACGTCAGGTGGTCCTTGGTAGTGCTTTCAGGCACGGGTACCTCCTGCTTAGTAACCGGGTTCCAGTAACGTCAGCTGGTCCTCGGTAGTTCCATTGGCTCTTGGACCTTCGGGTAGCCATCCGAGTTCCAGTTCCATCAGCTGGTTCTCGGCATTTTCTCAGCCTTCTTGTACCTTCTGCTACATTTCCAAGTTCAAGAGACTAAACACGATGACCCGGAAGAACACCCCTAAGATGACGACGACACCAGAGACGACAACCACCGTGATGACGACGACCCTGGAGACGATGACCCTGAAGACCACCGTGATGACGACGACCCCGGAGACGACGACCCTGAAGACCACCCCGATGACGACGACCCCGGAGATGACGACCCTGGAGACGACGACGACCTGGAAGACCGAGAAGCAGAAGAACAAGAGGCTGCAGAACAAAGAGCAGAAGAACATGAAGCATAACACTAAATATCAGAGCAAAAAATATTATCTAAATTATAAGCAGAAGAAGACTAAGCAGTGTATGGGGGTGAGTCCGTTCCTCCTCGTGGTGCCCCTGGATAAAGCCTGATGCTGCAGGCCAAACTGAACGCGGACAAATGTAACTGTTTTGTGACAGGCAGAACGGAAGGTGTAATCTTCAAACTTTTATAGATAACAACTACGGGAATGCCTGTCACAAATAAGAATATGATGAAGAAGTAGAATATGATGAAGATAATAGTAAAATAAAAAGAATATGAACAATGTAACCAAAAAAATAATAGGTAGAAGATGAAGAAGAAGATGAATAAGGTGAAGAAGTTGATGTCAAAGAAGCTGATGATGAGGATAATGAAGAAGAAAGTGGGGGAGAAGTAAAAAAGAAGGTGAAGGGCGTGGAAGTAGTGAAACATCAATATGTGACATAAAAAAAAAAAAAATTAACATAGTCAAATTCTTTCTAACGCCGAACGTCATAAAAAAAAAAAAAATCCTGCTATTCTATTACATTGGGCTAAACCTCTGTGCCTTTAATGTCTCCGCCACGTCCCCCAATACATCCTACATTATTCTTAGTTGTTTTCCTTCATGTAGAATGAACCTACAAGTGTATAAAGGGTTTATTTTAATTCCGATATTTTCGTCCCATTGACTTGCATTGGGATCGGGTATCGGTATCGGATTGGATCCGATATTTTGACGGTATCGGCCGATACTTTCCGATACCGATACTTTCCGATATCGGAAAGTATCGCTCAACACTACTCATGTTATATCAGCATGCTCTAAGCGTACTAAGAAGCTTGATAAGTCTGTTTCAATTGGCACTTTACAGTCTAAGTTTATTCTATCTGTGACCCTGATTTGTTCTTTGTCATCTATTACCGCGGACGCCTATGTCGACTCTGGCGCCGCTTTGAGTCTTATGGATTGGTCCTTTGCCAAACGCTGTGGGTATGATTTGGAGCCTCTTGAAACTCCTATACCCCTGAAGGGGATTGACTCCACCCCATTGGCTAGTAATAAACCACAATACTGGACACAAGTAACTATGCGGATTAATCCGGATCATCAGGAGATTATTCACTTTCTTGTGCTGTATAACCTACATGATGTGTTGGTGCTTGGATTGCCATGGCTGCAATCTCATAACCCAGTCCTTGACTGGAAAGCGATGTCTGTGTTAAGCTGGGGATGTAAGGGGACGCATGGGGACGTACCTGTGGTTTCCATTTCATCATCTATTCCCTCTGAGATTCCTGAATTCTTGACTGAATATCGTGACGTTTTTGAAGAACCTAAGCTTGGTTCATTACCTCCGCACCGGGAGTGCGATTGTGCCATAGATTTGATTCCGGGTAGTAAATACCCTAAGGGTCGTTTATTTAATCTGTCTGTGCCTGAATATGCTGCTATGCGAGAATATATAAAGGAGTCCTTGGAAAAGGGACATATTCGTCCTTCGTCATCTCCCTTAGGAGCCGGTTTTTTCTTTGTGGCTAAGAAAGATGGCTCTTTGAGGCCGTGTATTGATTATCGGCTTTTGAATAAAATCACGGTTAAATATCAATATCCGTTGCCACTGCTGACTGATTTGTTTGCTCGCATAAAGGGGGCCAAGTGGTTCTCTAAGATAGATCTCCGTGGGGCGTATAATTTGGTGCGAATTAAGCAGGGGGATGAGTGGAAGACCGCATTTAATACGCCCGAGGGTCACTTTGAGTATTTGGTGATGCCTTTTGGTCTTTCAAATGCCCCTTCAGTCTTTCAGTCCTTTATGCATGACATTTTCCGTGATTATTTGGATAAATTTATGATTGTGTATCTGGATGATATTTTGATTTTTTCGGATGACTGGGACTCTCATGTCCAGCAGGTCAGGAGGGTTTTTCAGGTTTTGCGGTCTAATTCCTTGTGTGTGAAGGGTTCTAAGTGCGTTTTTGGGGTTCAAAAGATTTCCTTTTTGGGATATATTTTTTCCCCCTCTTCCATCGAGATGGATCCTGTCAAGGTTCAGGCTATTTGTGATTGGACGCAACCCTCTTCTCTTAAGAGTCTTCAGAAATTTTTGGGCTTTGCTAACTTTTATCGTCGATTTATTGCTGGTTTTTCTGATGTTGTTAAACCATTGACTGATTTGACTAAGAAGGGTGCTGATGTTGCTGATTGGTCCCCTGCTGCTGTGGAGGCCTTTCGGGAGCTTAAGCGCCGCTTTTCTTCCGCCCCTGTGTTGCGTCAGCCTGATGTTGCTCTCCCTTTTCAGGTTGAGGTCGACGCTTCTGAAATCGGAGCTGGGGCGGTTTTGTCGCAGAGAAGTTCCGATTGTTCCGTGATGAGACCTTGTGCCTTTTTCTCGCGTAAATTTTCGCCCGCCGAGCGGAATTATGATGTTGGGAATCGGGAGCTTTTGGCCATGAAGTGGGCTTTTGAGGAGTGGCGTCATTGGCTTGAGGGGGCTAGACATCAGGTGGTGGTATTGACTGACCACAAAAATCTAATTTATCTTGAGTCCGCCAGACGCCTGAATCCTAGACAGGCGCGCTGGTCGTTGTTTTTCTCTCGGTTTAATTTTGTGGTGTCCTACCTGCCGGGTTCTAAGAATGTTAAGGCGGATGCCCTTTCTAGGAGTTTTGAGCCTGACTCCCCTGGTAACTCTGAACCTACAGGTATCCTTAAGGATGGAGTGATATTGTCTGCCGTTTCTCCAGACCTGCGGCGGGCCTTGCAGGAGTTTCAGGCGGATAGACCTGATCGTTGCCCACCTGGTAGACTGTTTGTTCCTGATGATTGGACCAGTAAAGTCATTTCTGAGGTTCATTCTTCTGCGTTGACAGGTCATCCTGGAATCTTTGGTACCAGGGATTTGGTGGCAAGGTCCTTCTGGTGGCCTTCCCTGTCTCGAGATGTGCGAGGCTTTGTGCAGTCTTGTGACGTTTGTGCTCGGGCCAAGCCTTGTTGTTCTCGGGCTAGTGGATTGTTGTTGCCCTTGCCTATCCCGAAGAGGCCCTGGACGCACATCTCGATGGATTTTATTTCGGATCTTCCTGTTTCTCAGAAGATGTCTGTCATCTGGGTGGTGTGTGACCGTTTCTCTAAGATGGTCCATTTGGTTCCCCTGCCTAAGTTGCCTTCTTCTTCCGAGTTGGTTCCTCTGTTTTTTCAAAATGTGGTCCGTTTGCATGGTATTCCGGAGAATATCGTTTCTGACAGAGGAACCCAATTCGTGTCTAGATTTTGGCGAGCATTCTGTGCTAGGATGGGCATAGATTTGTCTTTCTCGTCTGCTTTCCATCCTCAGACTAATGGCCAGACCGAGCGGACGAATCAGACCTTGGAGACATATTTGAGGTGTTTTGTGTCTGCAGATCAGGATGATTGGGTTGCTTTTTTGCCTTTAGCGGAGTTTGCCCTCAATAATCGGGCCAGCTCTGCCACCTTGGTGTCTCCTTTTTTCTGTAATTCGGGGTTTCATCCTCGATTTTCTTCTGGTCAGGTGGAATCTTCGGATTGTCCTGGAGTGGATGCTGTGGTGGAGAGGTTGCATCAGATTTGGGGGCAGGTAGTGGACAATTTGAAGTTGTCCCAGGAGAAGACTCAGCTTTTTGCCAACCGCCGGCGTCGGGTTGGTCCTCGGCTTTGTGTTGGGGACTTGGTGTGGTTGTCTTCTCGTTTTGTCCCTATGAGGGTTTCTTCTCCTAAGTTTAAGCCTCGGTTCATCGGCCCGTACAAGATATTGGAGATTCTTAACCCTGTGTCCTTCCGTTTGGACCTCCCTGCATCTTTTTCTATTCATAATGTTTTTCATCGGTCATTGTTGCGCAGGTATGAGGTACCGGTTGTGCCTTCCGTTGAGCCTCCTGCTCCGGTGTTGGTTGAGGGCGAGTTGGAGTACGTTGTGGAAAAGATCTTAGACTCCCGTGTTTCCAGACGGAAACTCCAGTATCTGGTCATCTGGTCAAATGGAAGGGATACGGTCAGGAGGATAATTCTTGGGTGACTGCCTCTGATGTTCATGCCTCCGATCTGGTCCGTGCCTTTCATAGGGCTCATCCTGATCGCCCTGGTGGTTCTGGTGAGGGTTCGGTGCCCCCTCCTTGAGGGGGGGGTACTGTTGTGAAATTGGATTTTGGGCTCCCCCGGTGGCCACTGGTGGAATTGAACTGGTGTGCATCATCTCCTCTGTTCACCTGTTCCCATCAGGATGTGGGAGTCGCTATTTAACCTTGCTCTTTTGTCACTTCCATGCCGGTCAACATTGTAATCAGAAGCCTTTCTGTGCATGTTCCTGCTGCTAGACAACTCCCAGCTAAGTTGGACTTAAGTCCTCGTTTGTTTTTGCATTTTGTTCCAGTTCACAGCTGCAGTTTCGTTTCTGTGTCTGGAAAGCTCTTGTGATCTGAAATTGCCACTCTGATGTTATGAGTTAATACTAGAGTCTTAAAGTAATTTCAGGATGGAGTTTTGATAGGGTTTTCAGCTGACCATGAAAGTGCCCTTTCTGTCTTCCTGCTATCTAGTAAGCGGACCTCAATTTTGCTAAACCTATTTTCATACTACGTTTGTCATTTCATCTAAAATCACCGCCAATATATGTGGGGGCCTCTGTCTGCCTATCGGGGAAATTTCTCTAGAGGTGAGCCAGGACTATATTTTCCTCTGCCAGGATTAGTTAGTCCTCCGGCCGGCGCTGGGCGTCTAGGGATAAAAAACGTAGGCTACGCTACCCGGCTACTGTTAGTTGTGCGGCAGGTTTAGTTCATGGTCAGTTTAGTTTCCATCCTTCCAAGAGCTAGTACTTATGTTTGCTGGGCTATGTTCTCTTGCCATTGAGAACCATAACAGGTCCCGTAACGTTCTCTCTGTTCGCTAGGCCTCTGTCAGGCTTCCACCCCCGTTAGGGACCCCCCTGAATCTTCCCCTGCAACACCCTCTGCCACAGGATGTTGCCTGGTTCCAACCCAGTCAGCTTTCTGTCTAACTTCCTATCCAACCCCCAGTTTTACCAGACTGTGAGGAGTGGCCTAATACATAGCACCCTTAGCTCCCCCTGGAGGCCAGACTATGAAGTGTATTGGTGACTGTGATACCTGGTCAGGTGAACTCCTTCAGTGCCATCAGACGTACCATAGCCCCCCTTAGCGGCGGAGCATCAGTACTGCAACGACCAGGACTCTGGGGCGCTGCATATATACTGCCAAAAATACACAAATCTTTGATTATCCCCCTGGAAGACCGATTGTATCGGTGTGTGACTCTATTTTTAATCACATCGGTACATTTTTGGATAAAATCTTGGTTCCACTTTCTAGACAAACTTTGTCTTTCATAGAGGATACAACGGATTTTTTTATGTGAACTGAATGACGTTAAAATTGAATGTGACATTGTATTGGCATCTTTTGATGTTGCTTCATTATACAATTCAATCAATCACAATTTAGGACTAGCAGCTGTACGAAGGAAATTGAATGGTACTACGTATACTCCAGAGGCTATAGACTTCACTTTAAAACTGTTGGAGATTGTTTTGAGAAATAACTATTTTTCTTTTTCTAAATGAATTTTATATTCAAGAAAGGGGTACAGCAGTGGGCGCTAATATGGCATCTGCATATCCAAATCTGGTTATGATAGTCATCGAGGATGACCTTCTCTATGTGTCCCACCACTTCAGGAATATCATTAGGTGGTGGAGATACATAGACGATGTCTCCCTCCTATGGAAAGGGACGGTAACTGAACTTAAGAGCTTTAAGCTCTTTTTTTTCCCCCAATGCATAGAATAGCGGGAAAACCGCGAAAAATCCGCAAAATTAATGAACATGCTGCTTTTTTTACCGCAATGCGTTTTTTTTCGCGGAAAAAAATGCATCATGTGCACAAAAATTGCAGAATGCATTCTAAATGATAGGATCCATATGTATGCGTTTTTATCGTGAAAAAACGCAAAAAAAAATGCAAAAAAAACAGAACGTGTGCACATACCTTTACAGGGAAGCGCAGAGTGGGGTGTTATCCCTGTTAGGGATGAATCAACTGTGATAATATGTTAAAAGCTGATAGTTTCCGACATCCGATCTCTAAAGAATTGTTCTCCATCACATATTATCTAACCTGCTCAAGTGATCACGTAATTTATTTATTGGAATGCCCCTGTAATTTGTGGTATGTGGGTGAAACCACTTGGGACTTTAAAACCCGTGTGAATCCCCACAGATATATGATTAGGAAAAAGAAACTTGACTTACTTGTTCCGAAACATTGTGTTAAAAAGGGCCACACTGAAAAAAAATCTCAAATTTCGAATCATTGACCACATTCCTCCTCTGAGGAGAGGGGGGGATCGAATTAAGCTATTGAAAACAAGGGAATTATTTTGGATCCGAAAATTAAATACAGTGAAGCCATATGGATTAAATGCAGATTTGAAATTGCAAGTGTTCTTTGAGGTTGTGCTATACTTTCGGTACTCCCTTTCCTGAGGGAGATCTTTATCTTTGTTCTTTATTATTTTTATTCTAATGCTCCTTTTTTGTTCTTATTTTGCAGATTATTTGAATCGTGATCCATTGTCAGAAATGTATAGGAATCTTTTTGATAGTGTAACGGGGGCCAGGGTGGTACCCGTACCGAGGGATTGCTGCCGCTTCCTCATCACACCCCGACGCTCCGCTACAGAAATATCATGTCCATTTTGTGGTGTGCTGTGTGTCAAGTAGTTCCCCCACCTGTAAGTCAGAATCCATCACAGCATACAGGGCTCCAATCTGTCGCAGACAAATGTTATCAAAGTCCCGATTCATTTTCAATAAAAGTTTACTCAATTTGTGCATCTTCATAACGGACTTAATCCAACAATCTTCAAAAGACATAAGAACTCCTCCTGCACTTTCCCTGGTCTTTTCCTTCGGCTTATCTTCTAGCACCGTGGCTTCCAGTCCCGCAGTCCCCTGGGAATTCCAGCTTTCTGACACTAGGTGCTCCCCGTCCACTTTCCCCATCCTGGGCGAAAAATCAGGTTGCCTCTTCAATTCCTGTTCGGACCGTAAGTCCTGGATGTCACGGGAGGTAACCCACAGACTAGCCACCGACCCTTCCAGACTGCCTCGCTTTTCACGTGCTGTAAGATCTAACATCTCCAGACCTGCTTCCCTCAGTGCTTCTTCTGTCTCTCTCAAATGTAACTCAACACACAACTACTTCTAGAACAATTCCTCTCACTCTGCTCTAGCTCCTCACACTACCTGAAAATTACCTCAGGAAGGCCCTCTCCCGCCACTACACTGGCTCCGCCCCCTTTCTCCACTGTCACTACTCTGACTGAAACCAGTTCTCAACACAATCTAATCTCCTACTCTACAGCGCCCCCCCTAACACTAACCCGTAACTACACTGCCATAACCCTTACCAGTGCTGACCTACCACTGCCACTGACTGTCCCTATTCCTGTCCCTAACACACAGATATCAGAACAGTGTCAGCTATCATAAACTACACAGGGCACACAGCAAACACAAAGCATACCCAGTTTCATTAGGTAGGCATGCACAGGAATGCAGGGCTCAAACCAGCTGCCTGCACACCCCCTTACATACCTCCCTCCTAAAACCATGGTCATCCCCGACCATACGGTACTGGTAGAATATACACATCACAATAAGTACAATGTAATGGTATCTTATTAAAACATCAATAACGTCAACAATTATTATACATTACAACAAAATAACTTTTCACCAGTCCACCACGTTTGACCCGTTTCTGGTCAGGACTGGTGTTATGGACCTGGTGGTTAGGTGCACCCGGAATGACCTGATAGTTAAACACGGAATCGGGACAAGCTCTGGGGAAGTGGGAACTCTGCTGACCGCAAACCCTACTCCTATCACACACACTAGAAATAGCCGTGGAGTGTGCCTGACTCTGCCTAGACGCCTCTTCACAGCCTAAGAGCTAGCTACCCCTAAAGATAGGAAACAAAGCCTCACCTTGCCTCAGAGAAATTCCCCAAAGGTAAAGGCAGCCCCCCACAAGTATTGACGGTGAGTTAAGAGGAATACACAAACACAGGAATGAAATAGGTTTCAGCAAAGGAGGCCATTCTAACTAAACAGATTGAGGACAGAAAAGGGATCTTTGCAGTCAACACAAAAAACTACAAATAACCACGCAGAGTGTGCAAAAAGACCCCCGCACCGACTCACGGTGCGGTGGTGCCACTCTGCACCCCCAGAGCTTCCAGCTAGCAAGGCAATATAATGGTAGCAAGCTGGACGAGAAATTTAGCAAGAAAACAATGAGCAAAAATAAACTAGCAGGACTTAGCTTCTAAACCAAGGACAAATGGAGTTAAAGTCCATAAATGTGTTTTTATTATTTATAAAATGGCATCCATAGCCAAAATGACATACAAAAAATTCATAAACCAAATATATATAAGACATAAATCGAAAAAAAGGAGGGTAAATAGTAGCAAAAGATGGAAAAAGACACTGTATGGGCACCCCTGAAAACACATTTACTATCAATAAAGTGCACAGTGCAAACATAAACAGTGACCTGGGAAAGGAATCAAAAATCTAAGGATCCATAATGAATCTGTACAATAGGCATTTAATACAACAACACCAAGCCCTGCGCACAGGCTAAATGTCAGAAGTCCAAAGTAAATCCTATAAAGTTCAAGCCCAATTAGGGCAAAGATACTATAAATAGACCCTATTGATCCTTACCCAGGTACTGGTGATCAGGAGAAACCCGCACAGTGGCCCCAACGCGCGTTTCGCGTCAGCTTCGTCAGGGGGCAGTCTGGTGGAGTTAAATAGAGAAGCCAGTCTAGCAATAAACGAGGAGCAGGTGAGGAAAGCACCTCAATGGCTAGCAGCTCCACTCACAGCCACCAGAGGGAGCTCGCAGACAGAACTCGCCGAAGTACCATTCATGACCACAGGAGGGAGTTCAAGAACGGAAATCACAACAGTACCCCCCCAAACACTTCAGTTATTTTCTCACCAGCTCACCATCACGTGAGCACAATCCTGGTGTAACCCGGCTCGACCAGACACCAATATAGATCTATTTGACCCCGGTCTCCTCTTCCTGAGACCTGGACAGACAGACCGTTCTCCATAGGACTCTGCAGGTCCACTAATCAGTCCTAAACTGACTTGAATGTCCACACTCTTCTTCATGGCCCACATGGCCAAATTACTACAGCTCCAACCATTCAGGAGCATGCAGTCCATTCTCCTCTGACCCGGCTCACTCATCAGGTAATCCTGCATATGTTCCCCCCCCCCCTCCTATTTCCAGACCACGGTCCCTTTAAGGCCGGGTTCACACTTTGCGGTGTGCTCTGCGGGTTTATCCCGCAGCGGAATTGATAAATCTGCAGGGCAAAACCGCTGCGGTTATCCCTGCAGATTTATCGCGGTTTGTTCCACGGTTTCCGCTGCGGGATTACTGCTGTACTATTGATGCTGCATATGCAGCAATATGCAGCATCAATAGTAATGATAAAAATAATAAAAATTGGTTATACTCACCCTCCGATGTCCGGATCTCCTCGGCGCTGCACGCGGCGCTCCGGTTCCAAAGATGATGTGCGAAAAGGACCTTCGTGACGTCACGGTCATGTGACCACGATGTCACCACAGGTCCTGCTCGCACAGCGGGCAGCGCTGAGAGGTGAGTATAACATGATTTTTTATTTTTATTCTTTTTTTTTACCCCAAATATGGTTCCCAGGGCCTGGAGGAGAGTCTCCTCTCCTCCACCCCGGGTACCACCCGCACATTAACCGCTTACTTCCCGCAACGTGGGCACAGCCCCATGCGGGAAGTAAGCGGTTCAATGCATTCCTATGGGTGAATGGGTGAAGAATCGCTGCGATTCCGCACAAAGAAGTGACATGCTGCGGGTTGTAAACCGCTGCGTTTCTGCGCGTTTTTTCCCGCAGCATGTGCACAGCGGTTTGCGGTTTCCATAGGGTTTACATGTAAATGTAAACGCAATGGAAACTGCTGCGGACCCGCAGCATCAAAATCGCCGCGGATCCGCGGTAAAAACCGCAAAGTGTGAACATGGCCTAAAACATGTGTGCTGCTCAGTTTACCTCCTGCAAACAAAATTCAGGTTAAACAAGGACATTTCACAGATCTTATCACAGCCTCTGGAGCAGCCACACACAGTTCAGCACCAGTCCATAGGGCACCATCTCTTCATAAGGTCTGTGTCCTGCAATCCAGCAGAAAGGGCGCAACAGGAGCAACAAAACTTGGAGGGGGGTAAACAGTTCAAAACAATTCTTTAACTGCAGCTATTCTCACCGCACTGTCTTCTGGGCTCCTGCCCACGGGATGCAGAACAGTCCCTCACAGCATTACAGGGCTCTTGCCCTCAGGGACGCAGAACAGTCCCACTTTTTCACATATGGTGCAACTAGCACAACTTTCTGATCCAGGGTGCAGGTACAGTCACTGTCCCCACTTATCAAAGGGGGTACCAGAGGAGCGTCCACTAGCCTCTGCTCCCACTTCCCCTCCAGTCCCGTACATCATCTAAAGGGGTCCGTGCCCCTGCTCCAGCGGTCACCGGTGACTCCAGAGCTGCTGCTGATGGATCATCCTCCCATTCTCCAGGAATCTGCTGCTGGGGATGAGGTTTCTTTTTCTTTCGATGTGCCCACCGCGGGTGGACACCGCTCACAGGGGGATCTACCCTGGCCTCAGGCCACAGTCTTTGCCCAACAGGTTGCCTCTTCAATATTGAGAATGTTTTGTTTTTCTATTAATTTGTACATAATTGCTCCGGTTATATGTATATTATATACGTCCCTTTAATTTGCGCAGTATTACTGTGCTTGTGATCAAAATAAGCGCAATACTTTCTATGTTTGCTACTGCACGTGCGCGGAATATTGTCCCTTGACACACGCACACTTCAATTTTCTTCTTGCCTGCAGCTAAGATGGCGCTGGAGCTTTTGGAATTGCGCGAGAGGGCTCTTTCCCTTTACATTGAATCTTTTCTTCCTGACTTGCGCATTCAGGATTGCAGGACGCCGTCAGGCGCGTGTGTTATCATGTGTCATATGGGGTAAGCCATGGAGCTGATTAATGACTAATTAATAATATGCACCTGCACATTTACTGTCAATAAGCGCAATAATGCGCGCTGTATGAGACTCTCTATGTCCACATTGTGGCACTGCACTTCATGAGATTTGTATTCCTTTCTATAATATTCTGCACTTTTGTATGCTTTTTGTAATGAAGGGCTATGCTCTTCCTTGTATCATTAATGTTATATACTATGATTATGTATATCCTGTAAATATTCAGCAACTTGCACTTGTTCACTACTTTAGACCGAAACGTCGCATTTATGGGCTAAATAAAACAGCTCTTTTTTCACAAACATCGGAGTGCTGCTCCTGTTTTTTGGATTCCCTGCCTGTGGGAGCTTCTTGTACCCAGACTCTTTATTTGCACCCGGACTCTTTATTTGTTCTCTGTGCTGCTCTGCTCTATTTTTTTGTATTTATAAGTATAAATATATATGTATGTAATAGACTGTAGACTTGTGGGCTTATGTGTGTAATCAATATTTTAAATAAATAGTTAGTATATAGTATAAGGAGCAGATAATGTTAAGGAATTACTAAGTTGTATATTAATTGTTAATAGTCGAGGTCGATGTTGATAATCAATATTGGAACCTTGACAGAGTTGCAGGGAGAATTCCCCCTTGAATAATAACTATTATTTTTGGAGAGAAACTTGTCCTTTTTCGCTCCCCTTCTTCCCAGAGCCATAACTTTTTTATTTTTCCATCAATATGGCCATGTGAGGGCTAGTTTTTTGCGGGATGAGTTGTACTTATGAACGACTCTCTTTGCTCATCGGCGTGCCTGTGACGTGATCAGGGTTGCTGATGGTTTGTCATAACAGCCAGGGTCACCTGATGACCCATGTGCTTGTCATTATGCAGCTCCTTGAAAACCCTGCCTGTGGCTGTACTTCGAAGGAGACTGTGATTTTTGGTATATACAGTGATGCTGTGGCATCGCTGTATATAGCAGAAGTGATTGAAGAATCACATCTACAAGTCCCCTAAAAGAGCTAACAATAACAGTGAAAAGTAAAAGAAAGTTTCACAAAATATGAAAAAAGTTCAAATCACCCCTCTTTCCCCCATTGAAAATAAATGTTCTGTCCTCACTTAATGAGGCAGGCTCGTGTAGCTATACAGGCAGCTAAACCGCTCTACCGGAGTCCATTAAGGAGACTGTGGTTGAGTCTGTGCTTTATTAAACGTAGTCGTACATTGACGCGGTGAAACTGTAAACAATGATATACATACAATCAGTGCATGGTATAGAAGAATACACATACTACACATGATGTACATTCTGCATAAACATTTAGAAAGCTAGTAACTGAACTAGGAGTACAACTGACTAAGCTAGGCTAATATAGAGCAGAAATTATCTACAGAAAGCATAAAGACATACCGGCAATGCAATCGATGAAGTGAAAGCGTCTTTCCTTGAAAGCAGACTGAAGGAAGTGAAAAGAAAATGGAGGGAGATGGAGGCTGAGCTACCATAATGCTTTGCAAAGGGGGAGGAGAATCAGACATGGAAAAATAGAAAAAACAGAAATAGAAGTGTGAACATGACTCTGACCGCTAGAGGGAGCCAAAACGCTACAAACAAATAAAGGTATGAATATATCAGTTGCTGTATACTGGATAAGAAAACTGAAAATGATGCAAACAGATAATCAGCGGTAACAAATTAGATGGCAGAGACAGAACAATAAAGATATTAAAATTGTTTTAAAAAAAAACAAATATGTGATATCGCCGCGTTCGGAAAAGTCAGATCTATCAAAATATAAAAACAATTAACCTGATCGGTAAATACCATAAGTGAAAAAAATTCAAGGACATAAAAAAACCCTTTCCACCTAGTCGAAGGACTAGTGCTGTGCAAGGTAAAAAGGGCCACCCGATGCCCACTGTCCTCTAGCTGAAGGGCCCCATTGGCTCTATCTACCACCCTTCTTCCTCTTCTGGCATGGACTGTGATAGATGTAATGTAATTTACAGTTGTACATTTAGCATTTTAGTAATTTTTCTGATCTTCATATTCCAGGAGATATTCCGGGTAGATCTGATGCTTCTCGAACACCACAAAGATGGAGGGATCAGTGGTGTTGTCCACACAGGAGTCATAGTACTGCGAGCTGCTGCCGGGTCTCAGTGGTGGGCGCTTCATTTGGGGGTTTCCAGTCAAGTAGTCTCCCACCAGCACCCGAGCTACGAACATCGCCCGCGCCCCGCTAGACGTTGGTGTGGAGTAGTCATGGGAGTACGAGGCGTCTCGGGCAAAGTAGCTTCCTATGGAGAGAATGACGACAGGTTACAAGAAACTCCTGAGTTATGGCGTCAGTAATATATCACACATGACAGATACCCGAGGTGGCCAGTCATGGAGGGAGATATAGCTGTATAAGGCTCAATAGCAAAAGCTTATAGATCACCGATATAACTGCAAACGAAGTAACTAACCTGGATGTCAGGGCTTCCTCTAGCTTTTGAAAAATAGAGCACAAATGTAAAGGGGTCAGTCTACTGGCTATAGAGTCTACACAGGTGGCATCTGATTGACCACGAGGATTAAGGGTTATTTCCAGTATAGTGCGACCCCCAGAATGGAGTTCTGGAACCCAGGACGCTGTGTCTGCAGTGTTCCATAAATAGAATTCTCAACTAGAGAATGGTGAACCCGAACAGTAAAGTTCAGGTCTATACCAAATACTTAGTGTTCGGGCACAGACCCCGAACATGGACTTCCTGCTATTCGTCTTCAGCACATCACATCGGGTGCAGATGACAGCATGAAAAACACCGGCGGTTCTGATTGTTGGTAAGATTATTACTGCCGGTCAGAGAGCTGAGGCTTCCATGCTGTCAGATGCCAGCGTGAGCAAGCAGCTGTGACCGAGGGTACAAAGTTTACCGCCGGTCACAGGCATTGGCTGATGAAAGAGTACTACTCCCATCAGCCTATGCCTGCTATCACTGATAATAGCGAGTGCTGATGGGAGTATTCATCAGCCGGCTCCTGCACTATAAATAAATAAATAAATAAAAAATTACGTGGGGTCTCTTCTATTCTTGATAACCAGTGCAGGCAAAACTGACAGCTGCAGGCTGCAACCCTCAGTTGCCAGCTTTATCATGACTGGTTATCAAGAAACTAGTGGGCTTTATGTCAGCAGCCATAACACAGCTGACATCAACCTCACAAATATTACCCCACTTGCCTCCGCACCAGCCACCCACACAGACGGACATACATTAGACCTGATCTTCACCCATCTCTGCTCTCTATCTAACTTCCCAACCTCCCCTCTCCCTCTATCTGACCACCATCTAATCACTTTCTCATCCCTGTCCTACTCCCCTGTCACCCATGTCCAGCAACATGCGCACTCTCACAGAAACCTCTCACACCTAGACACCCACACGCGCTCTGACTCTATACTACCACTGGCATCCATATCCTCACTCCACGACACAGACAGTGCCACTGCTTTCTACAATGCCTGTCACTCTCGCATCAGCTTTTGACACGGTCGCCCCTCTCGTTCATGGCAGAGTGAGACGTATCAATAGACAACCCTGGCACAATAACACCACTAAAAAGCTCTGGCAAGTGTTCAGGGTTGCAGAGCGGCATTGGAAGAAAACAAATTCGCAAGATGATTTCACTGCATTCAAACAGGCAACACTCGCTTTCAAATCAGCCCTCACCTCTTCTAAACAGGCGACTTCACAACCCTCGTATCTTCCCTATCCTACAACCCCAAACAGTTATTCAAAACTTTTAACTCCCTCCTCTGCCCTCCACTGCCCCCTACGACCTCCCTTATCTCTGCTAAGTACTTTGCCACACATTTCAAAAATAAGATCGACCAAACAAGGCAAGTCTTTCTTGTTCAACCACCACAACCCCTTTGTACACCAGACCAATGCCCTTCCCCCATAACCTCCCTATCCAACATCACTGAAGAGGAGCTTAACTGTCTCCTCTCCAAATCGCACCTCACCACCTGTGCGCTGGACCTCATGCCTTCCCACCTCCTCCCCAACCTCACCACCACACTTATCCCATCCCTAACCCACCTCTTCAACCTATCACTAACTTCTGGCACCTTCCCTTCTGCTTTCAAACATGCCACAATCACGCCTTTCCTTAAAAAGCCAACCCTCGATCCAACTGCTATATCCAGCTATTGCCCAATATTGCTGCTCCCATTCGCTTCCAAACTCCTGGAGCAGCACGTCCACACTGAACTCTCCTCCCTGTCACCACCTCGCGGTCCGGGGCACCTACTTTCTCTTCCCCGCCTGTTCTTACCTCCTCCGGTTCTGTCCTGAGCCAGCAGGGTCACGCTCCGGTCATCCGCCGGCGCTCCGGGGTCCATCCCTGCAGACATGCTGCCCGGGTCCTTGCTCCCATGTCTGCTGCACTTCCTCGTTCCTCTCCCTCTCCTAGGGAGTGCATAGGGGGCGGGCAGGCCAGCTCTCTGGCTTCTTAAACGGCCAGCCCGTTCCTACTCACTGCCCCTCCTCCCGGCCTATCACCTGCAGGCTGGAGGGATAAAAGGATCTCAGTCACTCCTGGACTCCGCCTGGGCAACTTCTATTATCCTGAAGTTGCTGCTCCAGGTCTTGTCCTGCTATGCTTACCAATCCAGTTTGCCTGCCTTACTCTGTGTTCCTTTTTCCCCTAGGATCGTGTCTGGCCTTCTCGGCATCCTGTGTCCTGGATCCTGGACGATTCCCTGCAGTCTTCAGCCTGCTTCCTAGTTCCACGTTCTGCCCTGTCTTTTCAGTTCATTTCTCCCCAGCCTCCTAGGTCGGTTTAACACAGGTGTCTGCTTCATCGGACCCTCTATTGGTGGTCAAGGGGAAATCCCTGTATAGGGGTCACTCCAAGCCTTGGACTCCTTAGAGGCACCCTGGTGTTGTGGTCCTGTGGCCCTCCTTTGGGGAGTCTCCCCTAGTATTTGTATTACTTTACAATAAACCTTTTGAACCTGCTTTCTTGGTCTGGCTCTCCCTTCCTGGTATCAGCAACCGCTGTATTTGCGGTCCAGAGGGTCCACCCGATAGACCCATCTGTAGGGCGTGACAGATTTTGCCCAGGCCATGGACCCCGCTGATGCCAGGTTCGATGCTCAGAGGGAGCTTGCTAGTCTCCGCCAGAGCCAGGAACAGGTTGTTGTGTTCATGCGGACCCTGGAGGCCCGTCTAGGTTCCCCTCAGGGGGTGGATGCATCTTACTCCTCTCATCTTGCAGATCTACATCAGGAGCTGGATCAACAAGGACGGATACAGACCCAGATGCTGGAGTACATGACGTCTGTTGACGAGCGGCTCTCGAATCTACAGCGGTCTCCTCCTGCCCCGGTTACTGCACCCGTGTTGGATCCCGTTGCCGTAGGAGGCGTCTTCTCTTCCCCTCGTCTCTGCAAACCCACCAGGTACTCTGGGGATCCAAAAATGTGCAGGGGTTTCATCAACCAATGCCAGCAGCATTTCAGGCTTCTCCCTCATCAATATCCTACGGATGTGGCGAAAGTGGCCTTTCTGGCATCACACCTGGAGGGCGAGGCCTTGGCCTGGTTCAACCCACTACTGGAGAGAGAGGACCCCATTGTATCTGATCTGCGGTCCTTCTTGGACACCTTCCGGAAGATCTTTGATGAGCCAGGTCGAGTGGCTTCGGCCACGGAGGAGTTGTTCAGCTTACAGCAAGGTACTCTCTCGGTTGGCCAATACGCCATACAGTTTCGCACTTTGGCTTCGGAGCTTCGCTGGTCTGACGAGCCCCTGATCGGTGTCTTCCGGAGAGGGTTATCCAGTCGCCTGAAGGACGAGCTTGCCGTACGAGACCTCCCCGATACCCTGGACGAATACATCTCCCTTGCCGTCCGGATGGACCGCCGCCTACAAGAACGCACCAAGGAGAGAGCCCAGGAGAGAAGACCACCTCGATTGGCACCCTCTTTACAGAGGCCCTTGTTACCAGGTAACGCCTCGTCTGCCAAAGCACCCGAACCCATGGAGGTAGATCGTCTCCGGCTGAGTCCCCGGGAGCGTGAGGAGAGAGTCGCCCGGAGGTTGTGTCTCTATTGTGGTGGCTCCAACCACTTCCGCCGGCAATGTCCCAGAAGACCGGAAAACTCCTCCACCTAGGACAGGTAAGAGAGGCCATCCTAGGTGAGAGTGATACCTCTCTACCATTAACTGTTTCCATACAGGTGAAAATTGGTGACAGGCGGTTCTCAGAGTTGGCGTATTTGGACTCGGGATCTGCAGGTAACTTTATTCAGCGAGACATGGCTCTCCGCCTCGGCATCCCTATACACCCCCTGCAGCATCCCCGCACCATTACCTCCGTTGATGGGAGACCCCTACAAGACTCCGTTGAGGGCATTACCAGTGAGGTGGAGATTCAGATCGGAGCTCTCCATACTGAGAGGATTGCCTTTCTCGTGCTACCCACTCTCTCCCCACCTTTCTTGCTCGGTCTGCCATGGCTGCGTATGCATGAGCCAGTCATAGACTGGCGAAGTGGGGAGATCCAGCGTTGGGGTTCGGCCTGCCATAGCCATTGCCTGCTGTCCGTCCGGCCTATCCGTTTGCCTCCCTCACCTACGTCCTTGCCTGGACTTCCGGAGGCCTACTGGGCATATGCGGACGTCTTCGATAAACGAGAAGCAGAGGTCTTGCCCCCGCACAGGCCTTATGATTGTCCCATCGATTTGGTTCCAGGTGCCTCTTTTCCTACAGGACGAATCTACCCACTGTCCCCTGCTGAGACCCAGGCGATGTCAGAATACGTCACAGACAGCTTGGCTCGGGGATTCATCCAGAGGTCCACATCCCCTGTCGGAGCCGGGTTCTTCTACGTGAAAAAGAAGGACGGGTCTTTGCGTCCTTGCATTGACTACCGTGGATTAAACGCCATCACGGTAAAGAATAAGTACCCTCTGCCTCTTATTCCAGAACTCTTCGATCGGCTCCGGGGAGCCCGGTTGTTCACCAAGCTGGACCTGCGAGGGGCTTACAACCTTGTCCGCATCCGGGCCGGTGACGAGTGGAAAACCGCCTTCAACACCCGTGATGGTCACTTCGAATACCGGGTGATGCCCTTCGGACTGTGCAATGCACCAGCCGTCTTCCAGGAGTTCGTGAACGACGTCTTCCGTGACTTGCTGTACGTATGTGTTGTGGTATACCTAGATGACATCTTGGTTTTCTCCCCAGACCTACCCACACACAGAAGAGACGTCCGACGAGTTCTCCTTCGATTACGGGAGAACCGCTTGTACGCCAAGTATGAGAAATGCCTCTTCGAGCGGTCTTCTCTGCCGTTCCTTGGATACATCGTCTCTGACTCTGGGCTGGAGATGGATCCTGATAAGGTGTCGGCCATCATGAACTGGCCTCGGCCGGTCGGGATCAAAGCCATCCAGCGCTTCTTGGGATTCGCCAACTACTACCGGCAGTTTATCCCGCACTTCTCGGATCTGGTCAAACCCCTCACTGCACTCACACGCAAGGGAACACCTGCTAATGGATGGGCTCCAGAGGCTGAGTGCTCCTTCCAGGCACTCAAACGGGCCTTCTCCTCCGCACCAGCCCTGCACAGGCCCGTCGCTGAGAAGCAGTTCTTTCTGGAGGTGGACGCATCCTCCACTGGTGCCGGGGCCGTCCTCACGCAGAGAGCCGCCTCCGGACGTAAGGTCTCTTGCGGCTTCTTTTCGAAGGCCTTTTCCCCCTGTGAGCGGAATTACTCCATTGGTGACCGTGAGTTGCTTGCCATCAAAATGGCCTTGGAGGAGTGGCGTTACCTCCTAGAGGGAGCAGTGCACCCGGTGGTGATCTACACTGACCACAAGAACTTGGCCTATCTCCACTCTGCCCAGAGGCTCAATCCTCGCCAGGCCCGTTGGTCTTTATTCTTTGCTCGGTTTGATTACCGTCTTCATTTTCGTCCCGCAGATAAGAATGTCAAGGCTGACGCCCTCTCCCGCTCTTTTCTTACCGACGATCATGAGGAGGAACCTCGTCCCATCATCGATCCATCCAAGGTGATCATGGTTGCACCGCTCCGACTGTCGCAGGTACCCCCAGGGAAGACGCTGGTGCCTGAACCTAATCGAGAACGCATCCTCCGCTGGGGACATTCCTCCTTACTAGCTGGGCACGCGGGTCTGACTAAGACCCTACAGTTGATCGGCCGGTACTACTGGTGGCCTGGGATGCGTCAAGAGGTGACAGACTACGTCTCTGCCTGTTCTTCCTGTGCCTGCAACAAGACCCCCAAACGGCTTCCCGCCGGTCAACTCTTGCCCTTGCCTGTACCATCAAAACCATGGCAACACATTGCGATGGACTTCATCACGGATCTTCCTGCATCCTCCGGGAATACTGTCATCTGGGTCGTGGTGGACAGATTTTCCAAGATGGGTCACTTCGTTTCTCTGCCTGGTCTTCCTTCGGCACCCAAGCTGGCCGAGTTGTTTGTTCTACATATCCTCCGGTTGCATGGGTTACCCTCCAACATTGTTTCCGATAGGGGAGTTCAATTCGTGTCCCGATTCTGGCGGTCTCTCTGCAGGAAACTCGATATTACCTTGGACTTCTCTTCGGCTTATCATCCACAGACTAATGGACAGGTGGAACGGGTAAACCAGGTGTTGGCAGGTTATCTACGGCACTTTGTCAACGCACACCACGACAACTGGACGTCCCTACTGCCTTGGGCGGAGTTCTCGTACAATAATCATGTTGGTGAGTCTTCACGTAACACTCCATTCTTTATTGTATATGGGCAGCACCCGAGGATCCCGACCCCCTTGGACATCGCTACTACCAATCCTGCAGCAGAGGCCGTGGCTCGTGACTTCGCCGACATCTGGAACAAGACTCGTGTAGCTCTTGAGAAAGCATCCCAGCGTATGAAGGACCATGCCGACAAAAGAAGACTTGATGCCCAGATGTTTCAACCGGGTGACAAGGTATGGTTATCAGCCAAGTACGTCCGCCTTAAGGTGCCCTCCTTCAAGCTCGGACCTCGGTACATCGGACCGTTCGAGGTGTCCCGGAGACTCAACGATGTGTGCTATCAGCTACGACTGCCTCCTTCTCTGCGAATACATAATTCTTTCCACCGTTCCCTCCTCAAGCCTGTGATCCTCAACCGCTTCTCCCAGGATCCGGGAGAGCGTCCTCCTCCTATATCGGCCAATGACGAGTATGAGGTCAGTGCCATTCTGGACGTGAAGAAGAGAGGGCGTGCCACATGGTACCTGGTCGACTGGAAGGGGTTTGGTCCTGAGGAGAGGTCCTGGGAACCGGAGGGCAACATCCATGCTCCTCGTCTCCTACGCCGGTTCCTTGCCAGTCGCCGCCCGGGGGGGCCTGGAGGGGGGGGTACTGTCACCACCTCGCGGTCCGGGGCACCTACTTTCTCTTCCCCGCCTGTTCTTACCTCCTCCGGTTCTGTCCTGAGCCAGCAGGGTCACGCTCCGGTCATCCGCCGGCGCTCCGGGGTCCATCCCTGCAGACATGCTGCCCGGGTCCTTGCTCCCATGTCTGCTGCACTTCCTCGTTCCTCTCCCTCTCCTAGGGAGTGCATAGGGGGCGGGCAGGCCAGCTCTCTGGCTTCTTAAACGGCCAGCCCGTTCCTACTCACTGCCCCTCCTCCCGGCCTATCACCTGCAGGCTGGAGGGATAAAAGGATCTCAGTCACTCCTGGACTCCGCCTGGGCAACTTCTATTATCCTGAAGTTGCTGCTCCAGGTCTTGTCCTGCTATGCTTACCAATCCAGTTTGCCTGCCTTACTCTGTGTTCCTTTTTCCCCTAGGATCGTGTCTGGCCTTCTCGGCATCCTGTGTCCTGGATCCTGGACGATTCCCTGCAGTCTTCAGCCTGCTTCCTAGTTCCACGTTCTGCCCTGTCTTTTCAGTTCATTTCTCCCCAGCCTCCTAGGTCGGTTTAACACAGGTGTCTGCTTCATCGGACCCTCTATTGGTGGTCAAGGGGAAATCCCTGTATAGGGGTCACTCCAAGCCTTGGACTCCTTAGAGGCACCCTGGTGTTGTGGTCCTGTGGCCCTCCTTTGGGGAGTCTCCCCTAGTATTTGTATTACTTTACAATAAACCTTTTGAACCTGCTTTCTTGGTCTGGCTCTCCCTTCCTGGTATCAGCAACCGCTGTATTTGCGGTCCAGAGGGTCCACCCGATAGACCCATCTGTAGGGCGTGACACTCCCACCTCTCATCTAACTTGCTCTTTGTCAATCTACAATCTGGTTTCCGCCCCCATCATTCCACTGAAATTGCCCTGACCAAAAATTACCAATGACCTACTTACAGCCAAAGCTAACGGACAATACTCTATACTCCTCCTTCTAGACCTATCCTCTGCCTTCGACACAGTTGACCACTGCCTCCTACTACTGATCCTCTCTTCCTTTGGCATCAAAGACCTTGCCCATCCTGGATCTCCTCATACCTTTCTAAACGCACATTCAGCGTCTCCCACTCCCACACTACCTCCTCATCCCACCCTCTCTCTGTTGGAGTCCCCCAAGGCTCTGTTCTAGGACCCCTACTCTTCTCAATCTATACCCTTGACCTGGGACAACTCATAAAGTCCCATGGATTCCAGTACCACCTTTATGCTGATGACACTCAGATTTACCTCTCTGGCCCAGACGTCACCTCTCTGCTGTCCAGAATCCCAGAGTGTCTATCAGCCATATCCTCCTTCTTCTCCTCTCGCTTCCTCAAACTCAATGTGGACAAATCTGAACTCCTCATCTTCCCTCCATCTCATAGATCTTCCTTACCTGACCTATCTATCGCTATTAATGACATCACGCTTTCCCCCGTACCGGAAGTCTGCTGCCTCGGAGTAACCCTTGACTCTGCCCTGTCCTTCAAGGGACATCCACATCCAAGCTCTCTCCACCTCCTGTCGCCTCCAGCTCAAAAATATCTCTATAATCCGTCCTTTCCTCAACCGTCAATCTACTAAAATGCTTGTGCATGCCCTCATCATCTCCCGCCTTGACTACTGCAACATCCTTTTCTGCGGCCTCCCTGATAACACCCTTGCACCTATTCAGTCCAACCTAAACTCTGCTGCCCGACTAATTCATCTCTCTCCTCGCTACTCCTCCACTTCTCCCCTCTGCAAATCTCTTCACTGGCTCCCATTCCCTCAGCGTATCCAGTTCTAATTACCAATACTGACCTACAAAGCCATCCATAACCTGTCTCCTCCATATATCTCTGAACTAATCTCCCGATATCTTCCCTCACGCAATCTCCGGTTCTCCCAAGACCTCCTTCTCTCCTCCACACTTATTCGTTCCTCACCCAACTGCCTCCAAGACTTCTCCAGAATATCCCCCATCCTCTGGAATTCTCTGCCCCAACACATCCGATTATCAATAACATTCAGATCCTTCAGACAGAACCTGAAAACCCAACTCTTCAAAAAAGCCTACAGCCTGCACTGACCCCGCTGCCTCCTCACCACTACCGGAGCTACCGCCTCACCAACACCGGAGCTCCTGCAACCCTCAACCTATTGTCTCCTTCCCCATAATCCTGTAGAATATAAGCCCACAAGGGCAGGGTCCTCGCCCCTCTGTATCAGTCTGTCATTGTTAGTTTACTGTAAGTGATATCTGTAACTTGTATGTAACCCCTTCTCATGTACAGCACCATGGAATCAACGGTGCTATATAAATAATAATAATAATAATAATGTCACGGGGAACATTTCACAGGTAGAGGGAAGAATGGATTCAATGAGATTTCAACAAATTCTTGATGCAAGCATAACACCATCTCTACAAAAGCTGAAGGTGACAAGAGGAAGAGGATGGCTTCTACAAATGGAGAATGATCCTAAACACACGTCACAATCCACAATAGACCTCAAAAGCCGCAAGATGAAGGTTTTACAATGGCCCTCACAGTCCCATGATCTGAACATCATTAAAAATCTGTGGCGAGACCTCAAAATAGCAGAGGATGGAAGACACCCCAGAAATCTCACAGAACTGGAGGAATTCTCCAAGGAAGAAGGGAGGAAAATCCCTCACACAAGAATAGGAAGACTCTTGTCTGGCTATAAAAAGCGTTTACAAGCTGTGGTACATACAAAAGGGGTGGTACTAGATACTAACCATACAAGGTGCCCAAACTTTTGCACTGGCCCATTTTCCTTTTTTGTAATTTTTAAATTATAAAAGATAAAAATGAATATATATCTTTTTGCTTAAAATACAAAGGCAATGTGTCATCTGTAACTGGGAAATTTGAGTATAGTGCTGCGCTATATCCAGTGCCACATATACAATGAATGGAGCAAAAGGTCAGGATGTGTACCTCTGATTCTTTTAGAAAGGAACACTGCAGAGTCTGGTCCATAGGCCACAGACTCCTGTTCTTGGGATCTCAGGGGTGCCAGCACTGGGACCAGTAAGTTATCCCCTATTCAATGGTTATCTTGAATATAACCATTGAAGGTCGCTCAGCATCTTCACTTTCCAAGGAAAAAAAACAGTCCAACAATCAGAGCATTTATTTGGATGCTGCTTCCTACCTTGCCCATACACAATGCCGTGGGTGCCACAGATGCGCCAATCAAAATTCTGATCACAGATGTCATCGATATGCGTACTGTCTGTGCCATGAAACAATTGCATTTCCTTCACATCTTGTCCCTGATTGACTTTTTTCATCTGTTCCTTTTGCCTTAAAAACAAAATGACAAAAAAATACATAAAATTAAAGAAATAGGATCCCTTTCAACAAGACGTTCCTCTGTCTGTAAGGTCCTGCCACCCATAGTGAAGGGATGGGGCCACCGAGAGGAGGGACATCCTCTATCTGTAAGGTCCTGCCACCCATAGTGAAGGGATGGGGCCACCTAGAGCAGAGACATCCTCTATCTGTAAGGTCCTGCCACCCATAGTGAAGGGATGGGGCCATGGAGAGCAGAGACATCCTCTATCTGTAAGGTCCTGCCACCCATAGTGAAGGGATGGGGCCACCGAGAGCAGGGACATCATCTATCTGTAAGGTCCTGCCACCCATAGTGAAGGGATGGGGCCACGAGAGCAGGGACATCCTCTATCTGTAAGGTCCTGCCACCCATAGTGAAGGGATGGGGCCACCGAGAGCAGGGACATCCTCTATCTGTAAGGTCCTGCCACCCATAGTGAAGGGATGGGGCCACGGAGAGCAGGGACCTCCTCTATCTGTAAGGTCCTGCCACCCATAGTGAAGGGATGGGGCCATGGAGAGCAGAGACATCCTCTATCTGTAAGGTCCTGCCACCCATAGTGAAGGGATGGGGCCATGGAGAGCAGAGACATCCTCTATCTGTAAGGTCCTGCCACCCATAGTGAAGGGATGGGGCCATGGAGAGCAGAGACATCCTCTATCTGTAAGGTCCTGCCACCCATAGTGAAGGGATGGGGCCATGGAGAGCAGAGACATCCTCTATCTGTAAGGTCCTGTCACCCATAGTGAAAGAATGGGGCCATGGAGAGCAGGGACATCCTCTATCTGTAAGGTCCTGCCACCCATAGTGAAGGGATGGGGCCATGGAGAGCAGAGACATCCTCTATCTGTAAGGTCCTGCCACCCATAGTGAAGGGATGGGGCCATGGAGAGCAGAGACATCCTCTATCTGTAAGGTCCTGTCACCCATAGTGAAAGAATGGGGCCATGGAGAGCAGGGACATCCTCTATCTGTAAGGTCCTGTCACCCATAGTGAAGGGATGGGGCCATGGAGAGCAGAGACATCCTCTATCTGTAAGGTCCTGCCACCCATAGTGAAGGGATGGGGCCACGGAGAGCAGGGACATCCTCTATCTGCAAGGTCCTGACAGCCATAGTGAAGGGATGGGGCCATGGAGATCAGGGACATCCTCTATCTGTAAGGTCCTGCCACCCATAGTGAAGGGATGGGGCCATGGAGAGCAGGGACATGCTCTATCTGTAATGTCCTGCCACCCATAGTGAAGGGATGGGGCCACGGAGAGCAGGGACATCCTCTATCTGCAAGGTCCTGACAGCCATAGTGAAGGGATGGGGCCATGGAGAGCAGAGACATCCTCTATCTGTAAGGTCCTGCCACCCATAGTGAAGGGATGGGGCCACGGAGAGCAGGGACATCCTCTATCTGCAAGGTCCTGCCACCCATAGTGAAGGGATGGGGCCATGGAGAGCAGAGACATCCTCTATCTGTAAGGTCCTGTCACCCATAGTGAAAGAATGGGGCCATGGAGAGCAGGGACATCCTCTATCTATAAGGCTCTCCACCCATAGAGAAAGGATGGGGCCACTGAGAGCGCAGACATCCTCTATCTGTAAGGTCCTGCCACCCATAGTGAAGGGATGGGGCCACGGAGAGCAGGGACATTCTCTATCTGTAAGGCACTGCCACCCATAGTGAAGGGATGGGGCCATGGAGAGCAGAGACATCCTCTATCTGTAAGGTCCTGCCACCCATAGTGAAGGGATGGGGCCATGGAGAGCAGAGACATCCTCTATCTGTAAGGTCCTGCCACCCATAGTGAAGGGATGGGGCCATGGAGAGCAGAGACATCCTCTATCTGTAAGGTCCTGCCACCCATAGTGAAGGGATGGGGCCATGGAGAGCAGAGACATCCTCTATCTGTAAGGTCCTGTCACCCATAGTGAAAGAATGGGGCCATGGAGAGCAGGGACATCCTCTATCTGTAAGGTCCTGCCACCCATAGTGAAGGGATGGGGCCATGGAGAGCAGAGACATCCTCTATCTGTAAGGTCCTGCCACCCATAGTGAAGGGATGGGGCCATGGAGAGCAGAGACATCCTCTATCTGTAAGGTCCTGTCACCCATAGTGAAAGAATGGGGCCATGGAGAGCAGGGACATCCTCTATCTGTAAGGTCCTGTCACCCATAGTGAAGGGATGGGGCCATGGAGAGCAGAGACATCCTCTATCTGTAAGGTCCTGCCACCCATAGTGAAGGGATGGGGCCACGGAGAGCAGGGACAACCTCTATCTGCAAGGTCCTGACAGCCATAGTGAAGGGATGGGGCCATGGAGATCAGGGACATCCTCTATCTGTAAGGTCCTGCCACCCATAGTGAAGGGATGGGGCCATGGAGAGCAGGGACATGCTCTATCTGTAATGTCCTGCCACCCATAGTGAAGGGATGGGGCCACGGAGAGCAGGGACATCCTCTATCTGCAAGGTCCTGACAGCCATAGTGAAGGGATGGGGCCATGGAGAGCAGAGACATCCTCTATCTGTAAGGTCCTGCCACCCATAGTGAAGGGATGGGGCCACGGAGAGCAGGGACATCCTCTATCTGCAAGGTCCTGCCACCCATAGTGAAGGGATGGGGCCATGGAGAGCAGAGACATCCTCTATCTGTAAGGTCCTGTCACCCATAGTGAAAGAATGGGGCCATGGAGAGCAGGGACATCCTCTATCTATAAGGCCCTCCACCCATAGAGAAAGGATGGGGCCACTGAGAGCGCAGACATCCTCTATCTGTAAGGTCCTGCCACCCATAGTGAAGGGATGGGGCCACGGAGAGCAGGGACATTCTCTATCTGTAAGGCACTGCCACCCATAGTGAAGGGATGGGACAATCATGAGCTTCCTAGTACAGCGCTGCCTCTTATAATCTACTTCTCCCTTCCTGGGGCCCATATTAACTCCCCTCCCGATGTGAGGGTGAAGAGTGGACGTACCACTGGAACACCTGCCACAGAGATGGGTTCTGGAGACGCCATATCTTCTTCACCTCGTGCCTACTGACCGTCTTGGAGAAGCTGCTGACGATTTCCGAGAACTCGCTGGATGTGTCTGAGACAAGAACTTTCTACAGAGGATAGAAGAAGATACGTGACCCCTCCTGTCCCTTGTCCTCCATTCACACGTCATAGGGGCTCCGCACATTACCTTACAGCCGATCTCCGGCATGGCCTCAGGGTCCCAGCTCTTGGGGTAGACATTAATGTTCAGGGAGGGCATTTCTAATTTTACTGGGGACGTTTCTAATCTCCGGCGGGACTTTCTTAATTTTCGGCGGGACTCTTTTAAGAGTGATTTAGCTGCTGCCGATCTTGTGCTGAAAGGATAAAAAAAAGTTTAATGATAAAATGGCAACAGAGCGCCGTCCGGTCCAGTAAGTGACACATCCAGACAATCAGTCACGTCTCATACTTTATGACTTTCCCACTGCTGTATACTGAGGGATTGTTTTTATAATCTGTGAATTATGGATGGTATTTAGATCTATAGAACGGGTATATTATTATGGGGGATGGTAACTCTCCAGACATTCAATGGGACATAGAATCTTCTGGTTGTGCTAAAAGCTACAAGTTCTTATCCACAGTTCAGGACAATGACCTCGCTCAGCTGTTTGATGTGTAAGGATATGGACATGATGCAAACATTTTCCACCTTGAAGAAAAACAACAGGGTGGGAAATAGTTAAGTGCTGGGACTAGCCCACAGGGAGAGGGCTTAGTGATAGGGACAGGACTGTGCTTCCTAGATAGAGTTAGTTAGGAGTTTGGAGAGCCACAAGTGTCCAGTGCTCCAATGAAGCGACTGGAGCGAAGAATAGAAAGATCCTAAACAGAGTTACTGACGAGACCAAGAAACCTTCCAGAAGGAATTAATGGATAAGATGCCCAGTGATGAGAATCCTGGGAGCTTGCTAGTCCTGAAGGTAATGGGCCTAAAGAGGACTGAGAGCGTGGCACCAGTGGGAGATCCCGAGTGGTAGATCCAGGGCGTCCATAGTGATAGGACGCGGAACCGTTGATCGGGTAACGAGAAACTCGCTGATCAGAATCGTGGCCTAGAAGCTGGGTTGTGGTGACGTAGAGACGAAACCGATAAGATAGAGTCCAGGAGCAGCCTACGAGGAAGGATACAGTACATTGGGAATGGAAAGGCTTCCTACTGTTAAGCCTTTGTACCCACCATCCCATGTACATAACCCTTATCAAGTTCAGTAAAGTCCCCATGTTTGAATGGAAGTCTCCTTTATTAGTCTGTGAAAGTGAAATGTGTGGTCCTGGCCAGCCAACACCAGTTTCAAAGCTGGTTAAAGCCGGCATGCACGGGCTCAAGGCCCACACAACACTAACACCAACACCCTGCCAGGACCCACTCTTTCATATAGTGCACTGGGACATGACAGGAGAAGACACGTACTTCCGCCGCCTAGGACATCCAGGTGGACAGATATCCTGAAAGTTGGGGGCCAATTAATTTTTTTCAAACCGGAGCCAGAGCCCATTAATCAGCCCCCTCTGAGATCATCGATGAGAGGTACGTGGGTGTGACTTATCTAATAATTGCAGATTTTGGATTATTATCATTGTTCAATCCTGGAAGATACAGTTCGCTGTAGTTCTGCACAATTATCAAAGGAGAGATTCCCTCCAAAAAGATCAGAGCCATTCCTGCGACCACAGGTTTAGTACTATTCTTTCATATTCCTTTTTATTTCATGTAACTGTATAAGCTGTATTGTTTAGTCCTCTTTTGTAATATCTTTTGTATATTTTTATAATCACGGCCTACTTTTTGGATTAAATATAACATTTAATAGCTCTGTTCCTCTTGCTCTTTAAACCGCACCCCTGAAGCCATACGGTACCTGCAACTGGTGTCCGATCGACCTGTATAAACGATTGGTGGTGGCAGCGAGTTTCCTTGGGTTATTGTGGAGATGGCAGTGACCGTACCAGGGAATATATATCTATTATGTGAATTGGAATTGGATGTGTATATATCATACATTCACTGTGAGTTCCCCAATATCAGACCGAGTAGTGGAAGCAGCCGCGGCCTCGTCCATCAATCATCAGTTGTGTAATTAATTGTCCTGATGATTGGAGGCAGTGGAGTGCTGGTTCGTGACAACATGGTAACAGCAGATGGATATCTACGTGACTCCCTTGCTTGATTTGCTGACAATGGATCAAATGTTTTATCAGCTACTTATCCGGCGTAATGCACATTAGCAAACAGAGATGCTCCGCCTGAACAGCCAGGGTTAATCATATGGACTGTGCATTCTCTAGTCGATTCCTTGAGACCTGACCCTAAAGGCCCCGTCACACACAGCGACGCTGCAGCGATACAGACAACGATGCTGATCGCTGCAGCGTCGCTGTTTTGTCGCTGTGTGGTCGCTGGGGAGCTGTCACGCAGACAGCTCTCTGCAGCGACCAACGATCAGGGGAACGACTTCGGCATCGTTGAAACTGTCTTCAACGATGCCGAAGTCCCCCTGCAGCACCCGGGTAACCAGGGTAAACATCGGGTTACTAAGCACAGGGCCGCGCTTAGTAACCCGATGTTTACCCTGGTTACCAAAAAAAACAAACAGTACATACTCGCCTTTCGGTGTCCGTCAGGTCCCTTGCCGTCTGCTTCCTGCTCTGACTGAGATCCGGCCGTACAGTGAGAGCAGAGCGCAGCGGTGACGTCACTGCTGTGATCTGCTCTCACTGTACGGCGGCACTCAGTCAGAGCAGGAAGCAGACGGCAAGGGACCTGACGGACATCAGATGGTGAGTATGTACTGTTTGTTTTTTTTTTACATTTACGCTGGTAACCAGGGTAAACATCGGGTTACTAAGCGCGGCCCTGCGCTTAGTAACCCGATGTTTACCCTGGTTACCAGTGAAGACATCGCTGGATCGGTGTCACACACACCGATTCAGCGATGTCAGCGGGACCTCAACGACCAAAAAACGGTCCAGGCCATTCCGACACGACCAGCGATCTCACAGCAGGGGCCTGGTCGCTGGTACGTGTCACACATAGCGAGATCGCTATGGAGGTCGCTGTTGCATCACAAAACTTGTGACTCAGCAGCGATCTCGCTATGTGTGACGGGGCCTTAAGCCTGCAAACTGAGCCAAAGGCAAATATTTGTGAAGTTTCCGTGGGTGTACTATAGTAAAGGGTAGTCAGTAACTTTGTCACACCCGAGCAGGCAAGATTTTTTTTTGCAAACATGTATCAGACATATATCAGTGAAGATTTTCATACACCTTCAGCAGATGTCAGTGAATAGATTGGCTATAACATCTGCCCGCAGGTCAATCATGTTCTGCTGCTCTACACAATCAGTCATCTCTTGCTTGTCGATCATGTTCTATTCTGTACTGCTGCTGCCTTCCATCATGTTCTAGACTATGCTGCTGTGCTGTTAACACTGCCACTAGACGGCCACACATTGTCTGCAGGTCTATTATGCTGTACACTGTGCTGCTGCCAGTCTTGGCCCTTCACAACCGGACATCTTCTGCCTGCCTGTCCATCATGTTCTATACTGTGCTTCCACTGCCACTAGACTGTCACACATCTCCTGACTGTGCATTGTGTTATCTTCCAGATGGGAACCCCACCCCGTGTAAAGTGCATATAAGAAACCTGACACTGCACACAGATAATGATGCCTGCTCTGTTTTGAAGTCAGCAGGGGTGTTGAAGCCTTTGATTGGCTGCAACAGTCAGATGATTAGTAGAGCGCATCATCAAAGAAAACTCTGATGATGTGTTCCTCTAGACAATAGTTAAGTATCTTGCTGTCCACTGGAAAACAATTGTAATTATCCACCCCTTATCAGTTTATAATAACATCCTACAATACACTCCTCTCAGCTCCTCTATATACAGCCCCATCCTGCAGTTTATCACTCCTCTCAGCTCCTCTATATACAGCCCTATCCTGCAGGTCATCACTCCTCTCAGCTCCTCTATATACAACCCTATCCTGCAGTACATGACTCCTCTGAGCTCCTCTATATACAGCCCCATCCTGCAGTTTATCACTCCTCTCAGCTCCTCTATATACAGCCCTATCCTGCAGGTCATCACTCCTCTCAGCTCCTCTATATACAACCCTATCCTGCAGTACATGACTCCTCTGAGCTCCTCTATATACAGCCCCATCCTGCAGTTCATCACTCCTCTCAGCTCTTCTATATACAGCCCCATCTTCCAGTGCATCACTCCTCTGAGCTCCTCTATATACAGCCCCATCCTGCAGTTCATCACTCCTCTCAGCTCCTCTATATACAACCCTATCCTGCAGTACATGACTCCTCTGAGCTCCTCTATATACAGCCCCATCCTGCAGTACATGACTCCTCTGAGCTCCTCTATATACAGCCCCATCCTGCAGTTCATCACTCCTCTCAGCTCTTCTATATACAGCCCCATCTTCCAGTGCATCACTCCTCTCAGCTCCTCTATATACAGCCCCATCCTTCAGTTCATGACAACTCTCAGCTCCTCTATATACAGCCCTATCCTGCAGTTCATCACTTCTCTCAGCTCCTCTATATACAGCCCTATCCTGCAGTTCATCACTCCTCTCAGCGCCCCTATATACAGCCCAATCCTGCAGTTAATCACCCCTCTCAGCTCCTTTGTATACAGCCCCATCCTGCAGTACATCATTATAACTTGCATTCTACTATCTGGGAGTGCATACCTGTAGTATATAATTCCTCTAAGCCTCTCCTGCAGCATATCACTCCTTTTAGCCAATTTATACAGTCACATCATGTACATCGCCTGTCATCATCCCCTCCATATACAATCCTCTCCTACAGAACCTCACTCCTCTCAGTTCCTCCATATACTTCTCCTTCCTACAATACCTTACTCGTCTCAGACCCTTTAAACAGCTATCAGGGGACAGTCTCTGGGGGCATCTGCCCCAGCCTCAGCCTTGGAGGATACCATAGCTTGTAACGTATTTCCTCTGGAGCAGAAAATGTAGTATTACGTATCAGCCATTTAAATAAATGATTGTCAAAAATATCTATGAACAGATACGTACATACTTGTGTTTTGTGGAGATACTTTTTTATAAAATGAGGGTAACCATACTGTCCTGTTGCTCATGGGCATAAAATGATACAAAAAAACCCGGATAGACTCTTTAAGAGTCTTATTTATGGTGCCAAAAAGGAAAAAAATAATAATTTACTTACTGCTAAAATAATAAAAATTCTTTGCTTGTTATGGGTCAAACTATAAATTGGTGCTTGTCCATTATTCACTTTAAGAACAAACACCAAACCTGTTGCTACTCCCTAAACAAGGCAGAATTCATATTTTTTTTCAAGGCTAAAAGAAGCCAAGCAATTTCTTCTATAGTTTATAGACACAAAACCTTTTGCTAGTCCAGAAGAAGGGATAATTTTTGGACCACTGTGGCTTCTTCTATTTAATAATAATAATAATAATAATAATTTTTATTTATATAGCGCCAACATATTCCGCAGCGCTTTACAACTTATAGAGGGGACTTGTACAGACAATAGACATTACAGCATAACAGAAATCACAGTTCAAAACAGATACCAGGAGGAATGAGGGCCCTGCTGCTCGCAAGCTACAAACTATGAGGAAAAGGGGAGACACGAGAGGTGGATGGTAACAATTGCTTTCGTTGTTCGGACCAGCCATAGTGTAAGGCTCGGGTGTTCATGTAAAGCTGCATGAACCAGTTATCAGCCTAAGTATGTAGCAGTACAGACACAGAGGGCTATTAACTGCATAAAGTGTATGAGAACATGATGAGAGGAACCTGATTGGTTTTTTTTTTATTAGGCCACACAGGGATAGTTAGGTTAATGCGTTGAGGCGGTAGGCCAGTCTGAACAAGTGTCTTTTTAGGGCACGCTTAAAACTGTGGGGATTGGGGATTAATCGTATTAACCTGTGTAGTGCATTCCAAAGAATCGGCGCAGCACGTGTAAAGTCTTGGAGACAGGAGTGGGAGGTTCTGATTATTGAGGATGCTAACCTGAGGTCAATAGCGGAGCGGAGGGCACGGGTAGGGTGGTAGACTGAGACCAGAGAGGAGATGTAGGGTGGTGCTGAGCCATGGAGTGTTTTGTGGATGAGGGTAGTAGTTTTGTGCTGGATTCTGGAGTGGATGGGTAGCCAGTGTAATGACTGGCACAAGGTAGAGGCATCGGTGTAACGGTTGGTGAGGAATATGATCCTGGCAGCAGCATTCAGGACAGATTGGAGCGGGGAGAGTTTGGTAAGAGGGAGGCCGGTTAGTAGAGAGTTACAATAGTCCAGATGAGAATGAATAAGAGAAACAGTAAGAGTTTTTGCAGAGTCGAAAGTAAGAAAAGGGCGAATTCTAGAAATGTTTTTGAGATCCAGATAAGAAGAGCGAGCCAGTGATCGGATGTGGGGGGTGAATGAAAGCTCGGAATCAAGGATGACCCCAAGGCAGCGGGCATGTTGCTTTGGAGTAATGGTGGAACCACACACGGAGATGGCAATGTCGGGCAAAGGTAGGTTAATAGAGGGAGAGAACACGAGGAGTTCAGTTTTTGACAGGTTCAGTTTCAGATAGAGGGAGGACATGATGTTAGAGACAGCGGTAAGACAATCACTGGTGTTTTCTACGAAGGTCGGAGTGAAAGCAGGAGAAGAGGTGTATAATTGGGTGTCGTCAGCATAGAGATGGTACTGGAACCCAAATCTACTGATTGTTTGTCCAATAGGGGCAGTATACAAAGAGAAGAGGAGGGGGCCTAGGACTGATCCTTGAGGAACCCCAACAGTAAGGGGAAGGTGAGAGGAGGAGGAACCAGCAAAACATACAGTGAAGGATCGGTCAGAGAGATAGGAGGAGAACCAGGAGAGAACGGTGTCCTTGAGGCCGATGGAGCGGAGCATAGTGAGGAGGAGCTGATGATCCACAGTGTCGAATGCTGCGGAGAGATCCAGGAGAATCAGCATGGAGTAGTGACCATTAGATTTAGCTGTTAATAGGTCGTTAGAGACTAGTGAGAGAAGTTTCAGTAGAGTGTAAAGAGCGGAAGCCAGATTGTAGAGGGTCGAGAAGAGAGTTATCTGAGAGATAGCGGGTAAGACGGGAGTGGACCAGGCGTTCCAGGAGTTTAGAGATGAAGGGAAGATTAGAGACAGGTCTATAATTAGCGGCACAGTTTTGGTCGAGGGAGGGTTTTTTAAGTAATGGATGTATGATGGCATGCTTAAATGAGGAGGGAAAAATACCGGAAGTGAGGGAAAGGTTGAATATTTTTGTTAGGTGAGAGGTGACAGCCGGGGAAAGGGACTGGAGGAGATGTGACGGAATGGGGTCACTGGTGCAAGTGGTCGGGCGAGAAGATGCAAGGAGCCTGATTACTTCTTCTTCTGTAACTGGTTCAAAGTCAGAGAGTGAACTAGATGCAGTGGGGGAGGGAGGATTTCCTGTCGAATGTGGTCAATTTTTTCTTTGAAGTAATTGGCCAGATCGTCAGCACGGAGAACCGTGGTTGGGGCCTGCTCTCTTGGGTTGAGTAGGGACTGGAAAGTGTCAAAGAGACGTTTAGGGTTATTTGACAGAGAGGTGATGAGGGTGTTGAAATAGGTTTGTTTGGAGAGGTGAAGGGCAGAGTTGTATGTTTTTAGCATGAACTTATAATGGATGAAATCTTCGGGTAGATTAGATTTTCTCCACAGACGTTCGGTGCACCTGGAGCACCGCTGCAGGAAACGTGTTTGCAGCGTGTGCCACGGTTGTCGCCGTCTGTGCTGAGTTGTTCTATGTTCTATTTGCTTCTATGTACACCGCCTGAGTCTGCCCTTAAAAAAAAACTATTTTTTTTTTAATTATAGTAGTCTATGCTGAGGTGTCTTTCACATTTAAAACCATGTTTGTACTAAAGAGCTTGCAAAGAGGTTGGGTACAGTCCTTGGACACCTCAGAGTGTTACACACATCTATTCAGGGCCATTAGACAAATTGGGCAACATTGGTGAATTTGAATTTCAGAAGAGTCATTAATCTCTACTATGTCTCCATCTATCATAACATGGGATGACTTTACCTTCCTTTCAATAATTTCACATCATCAAAGCTCAGATATTTCGGCCTCCTGCGCACGTCTCTCTCTGTCTTGTACACAATGTTCTTCTGCTTCATGTCTATAAAACTAAGCAATTGTTAAAGGAGAACCTCATATCCCGGAGAACCTCATATCCCGGAGAACCTCATATCCCGGAGAACCTCATATCCCAAAGGTTAACGTTGACCTCACATCAGTACAGGACATTATTGGGGCTGATGCCAAAGGCGTTTGGGTCGTTCCCTAAGCATTGTGGCCCTTCTGGAGTTACGAGTGAAAATGACACTTATCACCACATTATCCATTATACCTCGGAAGTTGATCTCATAGTTGTTTTCACCAGTAGAAAAAGGAATGACAGAATTGCCTTTGGCAAGATATACGTTCTCCAGATCTGAGGATGAGACGGTGACGATCGTGTCATTCACATTCTAGATAAACAGAACATCAAGAGAAAATATGTAATTCTACGGTCGGTTCTGATTCTTACCAATGGCCCCCCAATATCTATAAAAGGTAACCCAACGGTCCCACTTTATTTGTAGAATTGGTCTCCTCACGTAGAGCTTAAATACCTTTTTGGTCACTTAGCCTCTAGTGCCAGGTGTAACCATAAACTCTGCATCCTCTACAGCTCCACCCCTGAGGATCGCCCATTATTATCTGCCCACTTACAGATTGGCCATATTGTGTCCAGGTGTCATATTCATCCCTCCAGTACCACAGCCACTCAGTGGTCAGGACATATTCAGACGGCTTCACAACCGATGATACGGTGGAGAGACGACGAACACGGAGCTCGCCAGATCTCATGGTCAGAAAGTCAATCAGAGGAACCCTGCAGAGGTGGGACACAGTTACCAGGTGATGCCCTACCCCCTAAAGTAATCTATCCTACATGGAAGGTGGGACCCAGAGCAAAATCCCACTAGTTTGGATACACAAATTATCATCTAACACTTGGTTCTGGATGACCCGTACCTGTCAACCGTTGGGTCGCAGTAACTTTTCTCAATCTCCTCCATGTTGGGAACGTCTTCCCAGGTGGTTCCTTTGTAAATCTGCCAGCAGTACGGCAGGTAATAATGCATGTCCGGGCAACGTTCTGTAATTAATAAAGAACCCTCCGTTACCTGCATTATCCAAACATAAATCAAATAATCCCTCCCCGGGGGTCACTTACTTCCTAGGTTGCAATATTTCCAAAGACTAGAAAGACAGATCTCCGGGACTTTGTGAGGCTTAGCGGGAGAAGAAACTACAAAAAAAAAAGTAAAATAAGATTTTTTTTAATGGGTCATCTATAAGGTTATCGTCTCACTACTCTCTACAAAGACATTATGACTTTTTGAAGTAATTTTAAGATCTGCGACAAGTCAGACCTGAGCTCTGTGCACCGACGTGTCTGCTGTCATCCTGCACCCAATATGGACAGATGAGGAGACCATGGGAGTAAGGAAGCCCACGAAGGACGCGGTAAACCTTCACCACTGGGCACCACCTGAACCCTAATCCTTTACTGATCTTACAGTCATCTTACCTTAAAAACATTCCTCCAATCACATCTAGAGCTGCAAAGAAAAAACCCTACATCTCTCACCAGACAGAGTAGAAAATCGTCAAATCGAAGGAGATAAGGTCTAAGTATATCAGTATCTATATGGAGAATAAGCCAGGAGTGGTCAGAAGTCTGGGAGTCATCAGAAATAGTTATGGATGTGACAATTATCAATTTCCGTTACTATAGATTTAACCTTTGAAACAATAGTTATGATTACCAGTCTTACCTGGAACCGGACATATGGGTGGAACCGGCGTCTGTGACTGGACCATGGAGTCTACTCGATTCTGCAGAGGAACAGAGGGACCTTTCGTAGGAGAATTATTGAGTGTGGTACCGGATGATGGAGCAGTGGAAGGACCGGCTGCAGGTGAGGTACTGGGGTTCATGAAGGTAAAAACTGATTGACGGATGGATGGGCTTGTAGTAGAGGAGGTCACTGGTTTCTTCAGAGGAATAGATGGACCTGTATAAAGAGAATCAAGCAATCTTCTTCGTTTGGTATATAACATTGGTGAAACATTTGATACGTTCACCACTGGGTCTGGTTTTGCTTGGGAAAGTGATGGACCAATCAGTGGAGCATTAGCTGGTGAAGCATCAGCTGGTCCTGTGAAGGTCACGGGTGAAGTTGCTGGTTTAGGCTGAAAAACAGATAAACTTGTGACAGAAGATGAAAGGCCAGCTGGTTGAGGGTTGGATGGACTTGCAATGGAGGTGACTGTTGATTTCTCCAAAGGACGAGATAGACTTTTTGTAAGAGAATTAACCAATGTGCTACATGATGATGGAACTCTGGAAATCCTTGCTTTAGGACACGTACTTGATTTCATGAAGTTAACAGTTGATTGAGGGTTGGATGGACTGACAGTGGAGGAGCTCACTGGTTTCTCAATTTGAACAGATGGACCTGTAGGAAGAGAATCTACCAATCTGCAAGGTCTGGTAGATGCCACCACTGGAACATTCAATACTGGCACTGGTTTTGCTTGGGGAACTGATGGTCCATTCACGGAAGCTTTATCTTGTTGAGCATTAACTGGTCCTGTGACGGTCACTGGTGCAATAGTCGGCTTTGATACACCTACACATGGGATAGAAGATAAAAAGCCAACTGATTGTGGACTGGATGGGCTTGTAATGGGGGTAGTCACTGGTGTCTTTAGAGGAACAGCTGAACCTTTTGTGGGAGAACTAGATAAGTTGATATCAGATGATGATGGGGCAGTGAAAGAGCCGTCTGCTGGTGGGGTGTTTGGTTTTATGATGGTAGCAAATGGTTGCGGTACCAATGGGCTTGACGTGATCACTTGTTTCTCCAGAGGAACAGATGGAGAAACAGAATCAACCAATTTGCTTGGTCTTGTAAATGTCATTGCTTGAATATTGGGTAAGTACACCAACTGTAATGGGACTGGTTTTGATGGGGAAACTGACGGACCAATCATAGGAACATTAACTGGTGAATCATCTACTGGACTTGCAGTGGTCAAGGGTGTGATAATTGGTTTTTCCTGGAAAGCAGATATAGTAGAAGACATAAGTCCGGCTGGCGTTCCTGTTGGTGAAATGACGGACATATTATTGGTCATGGATATACATGGGGTAAGTACACAGCAATTGTCCCAGTGCTTTTCTCCATACAGTGTATATTTAAGGCAAAGAGGTGACTTTGGTGGTTCATACGCTTTGGACACCCCATGCCAAGTTGGAGAATCCAATAGATTTCGTGTAACACAAGTTTTCATGAATAATTTTCTACACGCCTTCATTTTTCCCCTGAAAAGTGATTCTTGCTTTTGTTATGCTTTTCATCAAAGTGTTTGTTTTGTCTTTGCAATGAATAAGGAACAATGCTGTGATGGTGTGATATGTTATGTGGGTATCATTTTGTGTATATTTATATTTTACTAATTATCCTGGTGCTCTCTTGTAGGATGAGTTATTTGCCAATTGATGAATGGCTGTTATTTGCCATCTGATATTCTCCCCACATTCCTGTACTGTTATCTCTCCACAGGGTCAGTGAATAAACCTGTTTGCTAATATGCTAATGACATATTGAACTAGCTTGTTGAAACAATGACCCCCTGTAGTGCCTTAATCCACCAGGCACCTTTGTCAGGTGTGGGAGGCCTGAAAACCGCCCCAACCTGTCTGACTACTCCTGGACATAGGGAGAGGACAGGAGCTGGGGGGAATTAAAATCCTGTGTGGACCCATGATGTGAAGACAGCACGTCAGAGAGAGAAAGAAGGGAATATGGACTGTTATCCTCTGTGCTGGATTGTTGGACTTTTATTCTGTAACTGATCTGCATTCGTGTTCTGGAATATTTAATCCTTTGTGTGATGGATCGTATATATGGACCTTTCGTGTTTTGCCTAAATAAAGGTCTTGGAATTGTTCACTATTCTCTTGCTCTGTTGATTGTATGTTACCGGAGAAGGAACCCGTGACAGATGCAGACAATGTGATGGATATATTGTCCATGATATGTGATAAACAGTCATGGCCAAATAGTGTTGGTACCCTTGAAATTGTTCCAGAAAATGAATCATTTCTCCCAGAACATTATCACATTTCCCCATGTTTTCTTATACACATGATGTTTATTTCCTTTGCGTTTATTGAAACAGAAAAAAAAAAAAAATTGTTGGCGCCTTTTCAATATTGTTTGTAAAAAACTTTGTTTCAAGCATGTGATGCTCGTTCACACTCACCTGTGGCAAGTAACAGGTGTGGGCGATATGAATATCGCACCTTAAACCAGATATCAATCTTCGCATTGTGTGTCTGTGTGTGCCACACTAAGCATGGAGAACAGAGAGAGGAAAAGAGAACGGTCTGAGGACTTGAGAACCAAAATTGTTGAAAAATATCACCAATCTCAAAGGTTACAAGTCCATTTCCAGAGATCTTTATGTTCCTTTGTCCACAGTGCACAACACAATCAAGAAGCTTACAACCCATGGCCCTGCAGCTAATCTCCCTGGACGTGGATGGCAGAGAAAAATTGATGAAAGTTTTTAATGCAGGATAGTCCGGATGTTGGATAAGCATCTCCATTCAAGGTCCAAAGAAATCCAAGCTGTCCTGTGGGCTTGCATCAGAGTCAGTGCGACCTATAAGTCCATATGTGAATGAAATACTATGGCAGGAGACCCCGGAGGACCCCACTTGTGACACAGACATAAAAAAAACTAGACTGCAGTTTGCCAAAATATACATGAGTAACCAAAATCCTTCTGGGAAAGCATCTTGTGGACAGATGAAACCAAGATAGAGCTTTTTGGTAAAGCACATCCATTCTACTGCATACCCAAACAAGGAATGAGGCGTACATAAAAAAGAACCTACAGTCAAATATGGTGGAGGGTCACAGATACTTTGAGGTTGTTTTTTCGCTTATGGCACTGGGTGCCTTGACTGTGTGCAAGGCATCATAAAATCTGAAAATTACCAAAGGATTTTGGGTGGCAATGTAGTGTTCAGTTTTAGAAAGATGGGTTTGTGTCCTAGGTCATGGGTCTTCAAGCAGGACAATCACCCCAAACATCTAAATTATATACATTGATCACCTGTGGAGAGATTTTAAAATTGCTGTTGGGAGAAGGTGAATTCCAATATGAGACCTGGATCAGTTGGCAAAAGAAGAGTGCTCCAAAATCCCAGTTGAGAGGTGTATGAAGATAAGGATGGTTATAGGAAGCGATTGGTTGTAGTTATTTATTCCAATAGGTGTGCAATCAAATATTAAGTTGAGGGTGCCAACAGTTTTGTCTGGCCCATTTTGGGGGTTTTATATGAAGTTACAGTGGGGGAAATAAGTATTTGATCCCTTGCTGATTAAGGGTCAGTTAATTTTAACATTGAGAGATAGAATATCAAAAATAAAATCCTGAAAATCACATTGTATAAATTATATAAATTTATTTGCATTTTACAGTGGGGGAAATAAGTATTTGATCCCCTACCAAGCATTATGAGTTCTGGCTCCTACAGACCAGTTAGACCAGAGGTCTCAAGCTGCATTCCTCAAGGGCCACAAACAGGTCATGTTTTCAGGATTTCCTTGTATTGCACAGGTGATAATTTAATCACCTGCACAGATTAGGATTCTAGCCCCTATTGCAATGCTAAGGAAATCTTGAAAACACGCACGGTTTGCCCTCGAGGACTGCAGTTTGAGACCCCTGAGTTAGACGCTGCTAATGAACTTGTTACCTGCATTAGACAGCTGTCTTACATAGTCACCTTTATAAAAGGCTCCAGTCCACAGACTCAATCAGTCAGTCAGACTCTAACCTCTACAACATGGGCAAGACCAAAGAGCTGTATAAGGATGTCAGGGACAAGATCATAGACCTGCACAAAGCTGGAATGGGCTACAAAACCATAAGTAAGACGCTGGGTGAGGAGGAGACAACTGTTGGTGCAATAATAAGAGGATGGCAGAAATACAAAATGACCAATCGACATCGATCGGGGGCACCATGCAAAATCTCACCTCGTGGGGTGTCCTTGATCATAAGGAAGGTGAGATTTCAGCCTAAAACTACACGGGGGGAACTTGTTAATGATCTCAAGGCAGCTGAGAGCACAGTCACCAAGAAAACCATTGGTAACACATTACGCCGTAAAAGTTTAAAATCCTGCAGTGCCCACAAGGTTCCACTGCTCAACAAGGCACATGTACAGGCCCGTCTGAAGTTTGCCAATGACACCTGGATGATTCTGTGAGTGATTGGGAGAAGGTGCTGTGGTCAGAGGAGACAGAAATTGAGCTCTTTGGCATTAACTCAACTTGCTGTCTTTGGAGGAAGAGAAATGCTGCCTATGACCTAAAAACACCATCCCCATTGTCAAGCATGGAGGTGGAAACATTATAATTTGGGGGTGTTTCTCTGCTAAGGGCACAGGACTACTTCACTGCATCAATGGGAGAATGGATGGAGCCATGTACCGTAAAATCCTGAGTGACAACCTCCTTCACTCCGCCAGGACATTAAAAAAGGGTCGTGGCTGGGTCTTCCAGCAAGACAATTACAGAAAACATACAGCCAACGCAACAAAGGAGCGGCTCAAAAAGAAGCACATTAATGTCATGGAATGGCCTAGCCAGTCTCCAGGCCTTCATCCCATAGAAAACTTATGGAGGGAGATGAAGCTCCGAGTTGCCAAGCGACAGCCTCAAAATCTTAATGATTTAGAGATGATCTACAAAGAGGAATGGACCAAAATTCCTCCTGACATGTGCGCAAACCTCATCATCAGCTACAAGAAACGTCTGACTGCTGGGCTTGCCAACAAGGGTTTTACCACCAAGTATTAAGTCTTGTTTGTCAGAGGGATCAAATACTTATTTCTCACTGCAAAATGCAAATAAATTTATATAATTTATACAATGTGATTTTCTGGATTTTATTTTTGATATTCTATCTCTCAATGTTAAAATAAACCGACCCTTAAAATTATAGACTGTTCATGTCTCTGTCAGTGGGCAAACTTACAGAATCACCAAGGGATCAAATACTTATTTCCCCCACTGTATGTCCAATTTGCTCTTTTTTCTGTTGTTCAAAAACACATAAAGGAAATAAATGTGTATAAAAAAAATGTGTAACTGTAATAATTGCATAACTGTAACTTATTGATTGGTGGGAGTTTAAGGCTGGAACCTGCCGCGATCGACCCAGAGGTGCGGCTCAATGTGAATCTGCCCTATAAATGCCAAAAGAAAATCCACTCACTGCATGTGTCATTCCGATCCTGTTACTGAGCGCATGCGAGACGCACCTGCTGGTTCTCCTTGTATTCTTGGTAACTTGCTCTGCGGAGGAGCGTCATCAGAATTCTCTCTTTTTCTCACTTCTCTTCCATCAGTTACTGCAGCAGAGTTCTCCATCGTTACTGCTTCATGAAACAACTTCAGACGTTCATTGTGTTTCACGTCACAAAGCATCTGAAAATTCCTAATAGCAACCTCAGACATCTGACAGCGGGCAGAAAAGAGATCCATGAGATAGTGAGAGCATAAACGAGAGCGACGACTACACTGTACGAGAGAAAAGTGATCACACATGTGAGAGGACAAAACATACAACACACAAAGGTCATCATCATCTCCAGGCAGTATTATAGTAGTTATATTCCTTTACATAGGGGCAGTATTATAGTAGTTATATTCTTGTACATAGCAGCAGTATTATAGTAGTTATATTCCTATACATAGGGGCAGTATTATAGTAGTTATATTCCTGTACATAGGAGCAGTATTATAGTAGTTATATTCTTGTACATAGGAGCAGTATTATAGTAGTTATATTCTTGTACATAGGAGCAGTATTATAGTAGTCATATTCTTGTACATAGGAGCAGTATTATAGTAGTTATATTCTTGTACATAGGAGCAGTATTATAGTAGTTATATTCTTGTACATAGGGGCAGTATTATAGTAGTTATATTCTTGTACATAGGAGCAGTATTATAGTAGTTATATTCCTGTACATAGGAGCAGTATTATAGTAGTTATATTCTTGTACATAGGGGCAGTATTATAGTAGTTATATTCTTGTACATGGTGGCAGTATTATAGTAGTTATATTCTTGTACATAGGGGCAGTATTATAGTAGTTATATTCTTGTACATAGGAGCAGTATTATAGTAGTTATATTCTTGTACATAGGAGCAGTATTATAGTAGTTATATTCTTGTATATAGGAGCAGTATTATAGTAGTTATATTCTTGTACATAGGGACAGTATTATAGTAGTTATATTCTTGTACATAGGGGCAGTATTATAGTAGTTATATTCTTGTACATAGGAGCAGTATTATAGTAGTTATATTCTTGTACATGGTGGCAGTATTATAGTAGTTATATTCTTGTACATAGGAGCAGTATTATAGTAGTTATATTCTTGTACATAGGGGCAGTATTATAGTAGTTATATTCTTGTACATAGGGGCAGTATTATAGTAGTTATATTCTTGTACATAGGGGCAGTATTATAGTAGTTATATTCTTGTACATAGGAGCAGTATTATAGTAGTTATATTCTTGTACATAGTGGCAGTATTATAGTAGTTATATTCTTGTACATAGGAGCAGTATTATAGTAGTTATATTCTTGTACATAGGGGGCAGTATTATAGTAGTTATATTCTTGTACATAGGGGCAGTATTATAGTAGTTATATTCTTGTACATAGGAGCAGTATTATAGTAGTTATATTATTGTACATAGTGGCAGTATTATAGTAGTTATATTCTTGTACATAGGAGCAGTATTATAGTAGTTATATTCTTGTACATAGGGGCAGTATTATAGTAGTTATATTCTTGTACATAGGAGCAGTATTATAGTAGTTATATTCTTGTACATAGGAGCAGTATTATAGTAGTTATATTCTTGTACATAGGAGCAGTATTATAGTAGTTATATTCTTGTACATAGGAGCAGTATTATAGTAGTTATATTCTTGTACATAGGGGCAGTATTATAGTAGTTATATTCTTGTACATAGGGGGCAGTATTATAGTAGTTATATTCTTGTATATAGGAGCAGTATTATAGTAGTTATATTCTTGTACATAGGGGCAGTATTATAGTAGTTATATTCTTGTATATAGGAGCAGTATTATAGTAGTTATATTCTTGTACATAGGGGCAGTATTATAGTAGTTATATTCTTGTACATAGGGGCAGTATTATAGTAGTTATATTCTTGTATATAGGAGCAGTATTATAGTAGTTATATTCTTGTACATAGGGGGCAGTATTATAGTAGTTATATTCTTGTATATAGGGAGCAGTATTATAGTAGTTATATTCTTGTACATAGGGGGCAGTATTATAGTAGTTATATTCTTGTACATAGGAGCAGTATTATAGTAGTTATATTCCTGTACATAGGGGCAGTATTATAGTAGTTATATTCTTGTACATAGGGGGCAGTATTATAGTAGTTATATTCTTGTACATAGGAGCAGTATTATAGTAGTTATATTCTTGTACATAGGAGCAGTATTATAGTAGTTATATTCTTGTATATAGGGAGCAGTATTATAGTAGTTATATTCTTGTACATAGGGGGCAGTATTATAGTAGTTATATTCTTGTACATAGGAGCAGTATTATAGTAGTTATATTCCTGTACATAGGGGCAGTATTATAGTAGTTATATTCTTGTACATATGGGCAGTATTATAGTAGTTATATTCCTGTACATAGGGGCAGTATTATAGTAGTTATATTCTTGTACATAGGAGCAGTATTATAGTAGTTATATTCTTGTACATAGGAGCAGTATTATAGTAGTTATATTCTTGTACATAGGGGCAGTATTATAGTAGTTATATTCTTGTACATAGGGGCAGTATTATAGTAGTTATATTCTTGTACATAGGAGCAGTATTATAGTAGTTATATTCTTGTACATAGGGGACAGTATTATAATAGTTATATTCTTGTACATAGGAGCAGTATTATAGTAGTTATATTCTTGTACATAGGAGCAGTATTATAGTAGTTATATTCTTGTACATAGTGGCAGTATTATAGTAGTTATATTCTTGTACATAGGAGCAGTATTATAGTAATTATATTCTTGTACATAGGGGCAGTATTATAGTAGTTATATTCTTGTGTATAGGGGCAGTATTATAGTAGTTATATTCTTGTGTATAGGGGCAGTATTATAGTAGTTATATTCTTGTACATAGGAGCAGTATTATAGTAGTTATATTCTTGTACATAGGAGCAGTATTATAGTAGTTATATTCTTGTACATAGGGGCAGTATTATAGTAGTTATATTCTTCTACATAGGGGCAGTATTATAGTAGTTATATTCTTGTGTATAGGGGCAGTATTATAGTAGTTATATTCTTGTACATAGGAGCAGTATTATAGTAGTTATATTCTTGTACATAGGAGCAGTATTATAGTAGTTATATTCTTGTACATAGGGGGCAGTATTATAGTAGTTATATTCTTAAACATAGGAGCAGTATTATAGTAGTTATATTCTTGTACATAGGAGCAGTATTATAGTAGTTATATTCTTGTACATAGGGGGCAGTATTATAGCAGTTATATTCTTGTACATAGGGGGCAGTATTATAGTAGTTATATTCTTATACATAGGGGCAGTATTATAGTAGTTATATTCTTGTACATAGGGGGCAGTATTATAGTAGTTATATTCTTATACATAGGAGCAGTATTATAGTAGTTATATTCTTGTGTATAGGGGCAGTATTATAGTAGTTATATTCTTGTACATAGGGGCAGTATTATAGTAGTTATATTCTTGTACATAGCGGCAGTATTATAGTAGTTATATTCTTGTACATAGGGGCAGTATTATAGTAGTTATATTCTTGTACATAGGGGCAGTATTATAGTAGTTATATTCTTGTACATAGCGGCAGTATTATAGTAGTTATATTCTTGTACATAGCGGCAGTATTATAGTAGTTATATTCTTGTACATAGGGGCAGTATTATAGTAGTTATATTCTTGTATATAGGGGCAGTATTATAGTAGTTATATTCTTGTACATAGGGGCAGTATTATAGTAGTTATATTCTTGTACATAGGGGCAGTATTATAGTAGTTATATTCTTGTACATAGGGGCAGTATTATAGTAGTTATATTCTTGTACAGGGGGGCAGTAGTAGTTAGGCAGTAGCAGTTATCTGCTATATAATTGTCTAAGGGTCACATCCGTCTGTCTGTCTGTCCTTCTGTCTGTCACGGATATTCATTGGTCGCGGCCTCTGTCTGTCATTGAAATCCAAGTCGCTGATTGGTCGCAGCAAAACGGCCACGACCAATCAGCGACGGGCACAGTCCGGCGGCAAATGTCCGCTCCTTCCTCCCCGCAGTCACCACTCACACAGAGTTAATGGCAGCGGTATCGGCCCGCGTTATGCCGCGGGTAACCCACTCCGTTACCGCTGCTATTAACCCTGTGTGACTAACTTTTGACTATTGATGCTGCCTATGCCGCATCAATAGTTAAAAGATCTAATGTTAAAATTAATTAAAAAAATAAAAAATCGTTATATACTCACCATCCGTCGGCCCCTCGGATCAGGAACCGGACTTTACCTCTCCTCGCGAGACAGCAAACCACTCTTGGGACCGGAGCGCGCGAGGAGCATCGGTAATTGCCTCGCTTGGATCCGAGGGGCCAACGGAAGGTGAATATATAACTATTTTTTATTTTAATTCTTTTTTTTTTAACAGGGATATGATGCCCACATTGCTATATACTGCGTGCAATATACTACATGTGCTGTGCAATATAATACGTGGGCTGTGCAATATACTACGTGGGCTGTGTTATACACTACGTGGCCTGTGCAATATACTACGTGGGCTGTGTTATACACTACGTGAGCTGTGTTATATGCTACGTGGGCTGTTATAAACTACGTGAGCTGTTATATGCTATGTGGGCTGTTATATACTACGTGGCTGTACAATATACTCCGTGGGCTGTTATATACTACGTGGCTGTGCTATATACTACGTGGCTATGCTATTTAGTACGTGGGCTGTTATGTACTACATGGCCGGCAGCGTACAATCAGCGACAGGCCGAATCCTGTGTATTCAATGTATTATTCTAAAATCTTCATAAATAAACTACATACATATTCTAGAATACCCGATGCGTTAGAATCGGGCCACCATCTAGTATGTAATAGTTGTGGTTTTGTACTGACCTCAGGCTGTAACTGTTTGTCATTCTGAAGCAGCAGGACCTTTAACTCCTTTATATTAAGTCCACTGATTTCATTCACTTTTAAAACTGTTTGATTATAAGGTGATGAAATATCATGATGCAATTTGCAATTTGGCCTGAATAAAAGAAAATGCAGATGAGAATTTGTTACAGACATTTTCATTTCCTGGAGTCCGTTGGCAGCACAGTATCATTTAGGCTATGTTCACACGTTGCATTTTTTTCTTCAGGAAATTCTATTCCCTGAAGCAGCGTTGAAAACGCAGCTTTTTGTGCATTTTTTTGCTGTGTTTTTTTGCATATTTCAGGTTCCCAAGGTTCATCTTTGCTATCACCACAGAAGCATGATCACAGGTCACCAATGGCAGCGCATTAGGACACTGTTTACTTTCACACTTTGGTCTGCTATTTTTCAATTTCACACCTTGGTTGCCAATGTTTACTGTTTTACGCATCACTAAGTTAATTAATGGCCATCTCAGGTGACCAAGACAAGATGGAAAACATTGTGCTGTACTTGCTTTTTTTCCACTACAAAAGCAGCAAAACTGTATACCTGCTTCTTTTCAGCGTTTTTTACACCACCCATTGCTTTGAATGGGTGAAAAACCCTAAAAGAAGTGACATGCTGCATTCTGGAAAACCCAAGGTTTTGCACAAAATACTGAGGACTAAAAAACTAAGCTGTTTGCATGAGATTTCTGAAATGTCTTTGCTGGACTGTAAAAGGCAGGTGACATTTGCATTAAAAGAAATGCTGAAAAAACGCAACATGTGAACAAAGCCAAGGTTACTTTCCTGATGCGACAGAAGAGACAATTAGGAATGATTAGCAGCAGTAATGAATAATGCCAGATGAATAAACCAGACGTGAGTTTGTAAGTAGCAATATATTTATTGGAGAGGAATCATGTGCTGCCTGAGGACTCCAGGAAATAAAAATTTCAGGTAACAAATTTCCTGGATGTCCTATGGCAGCACATTATGGGAATTAATGAGCGATAAAGAAAACAAAGGGGAAAACTAAGGAGCAGCTTTCTCTAACATTCTTCACTCTTTTGCCAAAGGCTGAGCTATCTTTCATGTATAAACGAATATGGTTGGTGTAATAGCTGGGAGACACTTATTATTTAAGGCACCTCCATCTGATGGGAGGTGCCTGAGCATGTTGTTTGTCTGTTTCTAACACGCTTGCTAGTACTCAGGTCCCAGTGTTGGTTTCCAGTATACCTGCCTATCTGTGTATCTGTCAGGCCTACCAGCCTAACTAGATATCAGCCATGCCCGCCTGCTTGTGTGAATATCTGCCGTATTTATCTGCACCAGCCTGCCTGTATATCAGCCATGCCCACCTGTACTCGACTGCCTGGATACCAGTCATGCCCGCCTGTGTGTTCGTCATGCCAATCACTATTCCAGACATGTCAGCCCATACTTGCCAAGTCTACTGTTCCAGGCCATTCCTGCCTTGCTTCTTTTGGGGGTCAGCTGTTATCCACCTGAGGTTAGTCCTGGTGTAGCACCTGGTCCCGCCTCCCTTGTCTCTCCTCGGATCGTAGTATCGTCAGCCGCCGTGCATCCAAGGTCGAACTTGGGGAGACACCCAGTCATGCACCTCTAAGCTCTTCTTGGATCATGGCACAGTGGTTCCACCGCCCAGTCTGTAACTGTTGGAGTCTGCCTAAGAAGCTGTAGTGAAGCAAGTAGAATGTGGCTTCACAATTGGAGTTTGAAGTTCCTGTTGTTTGTAGCAAAGGATGACAGAATTCTTCAACCAGCTCGAGAGAGAAGATTTACGTTATGGCCCTTATTTTTCACCTGGAACTAAAGAAAGAGAAGTTCATCCTTCCTAAATTTTGAGGAGCATTGGAGGTAGGTTTGTACTGCCCTCTTAACATCCAAAAGATGCAGGTTGGAAGAGGCATTCCCTAAATCTTTCTGGGAAAAAGATGGAAGAATAATCTCCCTGTTCATATAGCTAAATGAGGAAAGTTTCTGGAGAAAACCTGGCATGGTGCGAAGAACCAGACAATTGCCCACGTCTCTGAAATAGGGTTTTCTGCAGGACAAGCTGTAAGAGTTTTACATTTGAGACCTTTTCCCCGACCTTGAAGAAGAAATTGTAAGATATTAGAGAGGGAAAAAGGATAATTTGAAAACTAGCTATAAAAAATCCTCCAGATCCTGGCATATGTTCTTCTAGTGTCTGGTCTTCTAGAGGCTGCTAGGGTCCTCATAATCTGAGAATTCTTATCCTACAGGAGGAGTAATTTTATCCTCCACACAAACAAGTGAGGAAGTTCTAAGTTGGGTTGACGCCACTCTTTCTGGGTTAGAATGTCTTTCCTCAAGGGCAGCTTGTAATATCTGTTTTGTGAGAGAAGCAAAGCGAATGAGAATCGGGCTCTGGGGGCCAAAACAATAGCATGACTATGGCCTTTGTTTTGTACTCTTTAATTTCCTTCAAAGTTCTGGGAATCACTGGAATTGGAGGAAATGTGCAAACAAAGATGTTCTTACAGGACACTATCAGACTTTCCAGGACTTTTGAATGATCTTGGTGATGCAGGGAAAAAAAAAACTTTTTGCCATTTTCTCTTCAAGCATTGACATCTACCTTCTTTGAGGCTAAGAAAATGCTATGTGATTCAGAGTCCCGGCTCATCTGTCGTCTGAGTGTTGAAGGAGCCTGAAATATGGACCACCTAGATGCCCACTAGATTTGCTTCCATGATCTCCTTGCATTCTTGCTACAGAGTTGCACTCTTTGTTCCATCCTGCTTGATGATGTTAAAAAACAACTGACAAATTGTCTGACTGCACCATTACCTCCACGTTTCGTGGGAGAGAAAGAAAATGGTGGAAGACTAATTTGACCGCACGCATTTCTCTGAAGTTTGAGGAACGATATAATTCCTCTTGAGTAGACCACTTCCTTTGAATCCATGAATGGACACCCCAGTTGAAAGTTGAGGCATCCAGGGTGAGAACAGTCTTCCTAAAGTGAACCAGACACTGACCGCGAGACAGATGCTCTTTTTTTGTAGCCACCATTTAAGATCCTGTCTGGTCTCCTGAGAAATTAGAAGATGGCTGTTCAAAGAACCGAGAGGCCTGTTCCAAGAAGAAATGACTTTGCTTTGGAGACTGCGGAAGTGGACTTGAGCTCATGGAACCACATTCATGGAAAAGGTCAAAGAGCCTAAGGACTCTCATAGCAGATCTAACAGGTGTGTGAGGTTGGTGAAGGAGGGATGAAACCAGATACCTTATCTTCTGCACCTGGACTGACACATCTGCTGTGACTTCAGGACACATTTCAAGAACTGGATTATCTGAGATGATACCAACTGTGACTTTTCCCAGCTGATCAATATACCTGTGGTGTTGCAGAACATTATAGAGACAATTTGAGATGAGATTTTAAAATATGTTCAGTAGGAGCAGATCTTGATATGGAGGGATGCATCGGAAAGGTGTATCGATGCCATGAAGTCACCATTCTGGAGAAGAGTCATGAGAGTCCATTTTGAAGTGTTTTTGGGCTAGAAATTTGTTTAGAATTGTGAGATCTATCCAGAGTCTCCATTTCTTCTCAGGTTTGGGAACTAAGAAGGTTCTGGAATAAGGTCCCTGTCTACTTTAAGAATGGTGAACCACTTCTAAGGCTACATCGCAAATTAATTCTTGGACCATAAGTCAAACTTGCAAGCTGAGGAGAATATTGATATGAAAATTGTCTACAGCATTCAATACAGGGCAGGTTAGGCAGGGAACGCTGCTGGGTTGGAGGGCATGGAGGACCTGACAGGTTCCCTGTAAGAACCATTATTATTATAAGGGCACTCAGAGTATGGTGACCTTCAATGCACAGGGGGCATTATTACTTTCTAGGGGCATAATGTGGCCACTATTTTCTAGTGCACTTACACAGGTAATTAATATTTTCTAGGGGGCAATTTTACCGTCAAGAGAGCACAAAAAAGGCATTTTAGTTTGTAAGGGGCACAGTGGTGGCATTAAGAGGAGCAATGTTATACGACATACATACGACAGGTTGAGGAGTTTATGTAGGTTGGGGACAGAAATGTGAGAAGTCAGATGCGTCATTCTTCTAATCTAAACAGACGAGTTGTGGATGGAGATGTCATCATGTCGGTCTGGGCCAGATGGAAACAGTGACGAGTGCATCATAAAGAACGCCAGCTGTAATTCATCTGATATATAACTGTGCTGTAATCACTTGTATGCAGAATTGGTGTCTACCACTATATGTCACTGTATGGCAGTAATATCTTAGTATAGAGATGTATTTCCACCGTGATCATTTGCTGAGATCCCATATAACGACAATTAGGGTCTGCAACCAAAGGTGTAAACAAAGCTAACGCAGCCTTTGAGAATAAGTCATTGTTACTGTTAATCATTGCTGTTCTGTTGTATCAGAGAAGTAACATTAACACATACCGGGCTGGTGTACTGCTTCCAGCAAGGTCCATGAATCGCCATTCACCCTCCTCCTGCCCTGTACATTACTCCCCGGTCACCACCTCCTGTCCTGTACATTACTCCCCGGTCACCACCTCCTGTCCTGTACATTACTCCCCGGTCACCACCTCCTGTCCTGTACATTACTCCCCGGTCACCACCTCCTGTCCTGTACATTACTCCCCGGTCACCACCTCCTGTCCTGTACATTACTCCCCGGTCACCACCTCCTGTCCTGTACATTACTCCCCGGTCACCACCTCCTGTCCTGTACATTACTCCCGGTCACCACCTCCTGTCCTGTACATTACTCCCCGGTCACCACCTCCCGTCCTGTACATTACTCCCCGGTCACCACCTCCTGTCCTGTACATTACTCCCCGGTCACCACCTCCTGTCCTGTACATTACTCCCCGGTCACCACCTCCTGTCCTGTACATTACTCCCCGGTCACCACCTCCTGCCCTGTACATTACTCCCCGGTCACCACCTCCTGTCCTATACATTACTCCCCGGTCACCACCTCCTGTCCTGTACATTACTCCCCGGTCACCACCTCCTGTCCTGTACATTACTCCCCGGTCACCACCTCCTGTCCTGTACATTACTCCCCGGTCACCACCTCCTGCCCTGTACATTACTCCCCGGTCACCACCTCCTGTCCTATACATTACTCCCCGGTCACCACCTCCTGTCCTGTACATTACTCCCCGGTCACCACCTCCTGTCCTGTACATTACTCCCCGGTCACCACCTCCTGTCCTGTACATTACTCCCGGTCACCACCTCCTGTCCTGTACATTACTCCCCGGTCACCACCTCCTGTCCTGTACATTACTCCCCGGTCACCACCTCCTGTCCTGTACATTACTCCTCGGTCACCACCTCCTGTCCTGTACATTACTCCCCGGTCACCACCTCCTGTCCTGTACATTACTCCCCGGTCACCACCTCCTGCCCTGTACATTACTCCCCGGTCACCACCTCCTGTCCTATACATTACTCCCCGGTCACCACCTCCTGTCCTGTACATTACTCCCCGGTCACCACCTCCTGTCCTGTACATTACTCCCCGGTCACCACCTTCTGTCCTGTACATTACTCCCCGGTCACCACCTCCTGTCCTGTACATTACTCCCCGGTCACCACCTCCTGTCCTGTACATTACTCCCCGGTCACCACCTCCTGCCCTGTACATTACTCCCCGGTCACCACCTCCTGCCCTGTACATTACTCCCCGGTCACCACCTCCTGTCCTGTACATTACTCCCCGGTCACCACCTCCTGTCCTGTACATTACTCCCGGTCACCACCTCCTGTCCTGTACATTACTCCCCGGTCACCACCTCCTGCCCTGTACATTACTCCCTGGTCACCACCTCCTGTCCTGTACATTACTCCCCGGTCACCACCTCCTGTCCTGTACATTACTCCCCGGTCACCACCTCCTGTCCTGTACATTACTCCCCGGTCACCACCTCCTGTCCTGTACATTACTCCCCGGTCACCACCTCCTGCCCTGTACATTACTCCCCGGTCACCACCTCCTGTCCTGTACATTACTCCCCGGTCACCACCTCCTGTCCTGTACATTACTCCCCGGTCACCACCTCCTGTCCTGTACATTACTCCCCGGTCACCACCTCCTGTCCTGTACATTACTCCCGGTCACCACCTCCTGTCCTGTACATTACTCCCCGGTCACCACCTCCTGCCCTGTACATTACTCCCTGGTCACCACCTCCTGTCCTGTACATTACTCCCCGGTCACCACCTCCTGCCCTGTACATTACTCCCTGGTCACCACCTCCTGTCCTGTACATTACTCCCCGGTCACCACCTCCTGTCCTGTACATTACTCCCGGTCACCACCTCCTGTCCTGTACATTACTCCCCGGTCACCACCTCCTGTCCTGTACATTACTCCCCGGTCACCACCTCCTGTCCTGTACATTACTCCCCGGTCACCACCTCCTGTCCTGTACATTACTCCCCGGTCACCACCTCCTGTCCTGTACATTACTCCCCGGTCACCACCTCCTGCCCTGTACATTACTCCCTGGTCACCACCTCCTGTCCTGTACATTACTCCCCGGTCACCACCTCCTGCCCTGTACATTACTCCCTGGTCACCACCTCCTGTCCTGTACATTACTCCCCGGTCACCACCTCCCGTCCTGTACATTACTCCCGGTCACCACCTCCTGTCCTGTACATTACTCCCCGGTCACCACCTCCTGTCCTGTACATTACTCCCGGTCACCACCTCCTGTCCTGTACATTACTCCCCGGTCACCACCTCCTGTCCTGTACATTACTCCCCGGTCACCACCTCCTGCCCTGTACATTACTCCCCGGTCACCACCTCCTGCCCTGTACATTACTCCCCGGTCACCACCTCCCGTCCTGTACATTACTCCCGGTCACCACCTCCTGTCCTGTACATTACTCCCCGGTCACCACCTCCTGTCCTGTACATTACTCCCGGTCACCACCTCCTGTCCTGTACATTACTCCCCGGTCACCACCTCCTGTCCTGTACATTACTCCCCGGTCACCACCTCCTGTCCTGTACATTACTCCCCGGTCACCACCTCCTGTCCTGTACATTACTCCCCGATCACCACCTCCTGCCCTGTACATTACTCCCCGGTCACCACCTCCTGTCCTGTACATTACTCCCCGGTCACCACCTCCTGTCCTGTACATTACTCCCCGATCACCACCTCCTGTCCTGTACATTACTCCCCGGTCACCACCTCCCGTCCTGTACATTACTCCCGGTCACCACCTCCTGTCCTGTACATTACTCCCCGGTCACCACCTCCTGTCCTGTACATTACTCCCCGGTCACCACCTCCTGCCCTGTACATTACTCCCTGGTCACCACCTCCCGTCCTGTACATTACTCCCCGGTCACCACCTCCTCTCCTGTACATTACTCCCCGGTCACCACCTCCTGTCCTGTACATTACTCCCCGGTCACCGACCTCTTACACTTTCCTTGCAGATATTCTTTACAAAGATGCAGCTTGTTGCAGTTCTTCTCCTGTTCTTTCTTCAGATATTTTGGGCAGATTCTCACTGGGCTTTGGGCAAGGACAAGATCTCCAACCACCGGGAATTTCTGGGACTTATCCTTCAGAATTTGCTCAATCTGCTCAGGGGGAAGTTTCAAAAATCCAGATAACTGATCCTTGGGCAGACGACCCCCATGTGAGCAAAGTAGCTTGGTCAGAAAGGCAGTGACTTTGGGGTCCGACATGGCACCATGGGGCTGGTGCAGCCTGGGTGGGTGAATGTAGAGGCCTTACTGCCTGCGCTGGCAGTGAATTATATTATTCCCGATAGAGGTGGATCCTTCACTGCTCGGATGACAAAATGAAACAGAAACAAAATCTGTAAGATCTCAGCTTCTGCCAGGAAGTTCTCTCGGTGCCAAAAGCATTCAATTCAAGTGTATAAAGTTATTGGTGGAACGTGATTCATCTGTTTGGATTACATCTATTCTGACCAGGCCCCGGGGTTTGTATCTGAGAAACGCAGATTGGAAAAATGTTGGAGCTTTGTTTAGAAAAGGTTATATAAATCTCCACTTAAACACTGCATCATTCTCCATATGTCCTGTACAGTAAGAGTCTAAGAAAAGTGGTACTGTGCAGTGTATATATACAGGGGGAGTGGTACTGTGCAGTGTATATATACAGGAGGATTGGTCCTGTGCAGTGTATATATACAGGAGGAGTGGTACTGTGCAGTGTATATATACAGGGGGAGTGGTGCTGTGCAGTGTATATATACAGGAGGAGTGGTACTGTGCAGTGTATATATACAGGGGGAGTGGTACTGTGCAGTGTATATATACAGGAGGAGTGGTACTGTGCAGTGTATATATACAGGAGGAGTGGTACTGTGCAGTGTATATATACAGGAGGAGCGGTACTGTGCAGTGTATATATACAGGAGGAGTGGTACTGTGCAGTGTATATATACAGGAGGAGTGGTACTGTGCAGTGTATATATACAGGAGGAGTGGTACTGTGCAGTGTATATATACAGGACAGGAGGAGTGGTACTGTGCAGTGTATATATACAGGAGGAGTGGTACTGTGCGGTGTATATATACAGGAGGAGTGGTACTGTGCAGTGTATATATACAGGAGGAGTGGTACTGTGCAGTGTATATATACAGGAGGAGTGGTACTGTGCAGTGTATGTATACAGGAGGAGTGGTACTGTGCAGTGTATATATACAGGAGGAGTGGTACTGTGCAGTGTATATATACAGGAGGAGTGGTACTGTGCGGTGTATATATACAGGAGGAGTGGTACTGTGCGGTGTATATATACAGGAGGAGTGGTACTGTGCAGTGTATATATACAGGAGGAGTGGTACTGTGCAGTGTATATATACAGGAGGAGTGGTACTGTGCAGTGTATATATACAGGAGGAGTGGTACTGTGCAGTGTATATATACAGGAGGAGTGGTACTGTGCAGTGTATATATACAGGACAGGAGGAGTGGTGCTGTGCAGTGTATATATACAGGAGGAGTGGTACTGTGCAGTGTATATATACAGGACAGGAGGAGTGGTACTGTGCAGTGTATATATACAGGAGGAGTGGTACTGTGCAGTGTATATATACAGGAGGAGTGGTACTGTGCAGTGTATATATACAGGACAGGAGGAGTGGTGCTGTGCAGTGTATATATACAGGAGGAGTGGTACTGTGCAGTGTATATATACAGGACAGGAGGAGTGGTACTGTGCAGTGTATATATACAGGAGGAGTGGTACTGTGCGGTGTATATATACAGGAGGAGTGGTACTGTGCAGTGTATATATACAGGAGGAGTGGTACTGTGCAGTGTATATATACAGGAGGAGTGGTACTGTGCAGTGTATATATACAGGAGGAGTGGTACTGTGCAGTGTATATATACAAGAGGAGTGGTACTGTGCAGTGTATATATAGGAGGAGTGGTACTGTGCAGTGTATATATACAGGAGTGGTACTGTGCAGTGTATATATACAGGAGGAGTGGTACTGTGCAGTGTATATATACAGGAGGAGCGGTACTGTGCAGTGTATATATACAGGAGGAGCGGTACTGTGCAGAGTATATATACAGGAGGAGTGGTACTGTGCAGTGTATATATAGGAGGAGTGGTACTGTGCAGTGTATATATACAGGAGGAGTGGTACTGTGCAGTGTATATATACAGGAGAAGTGGTACTGTGCAGTGTATATATACAGGAGGAGCGGTACTGTGCAGAGTATATATACAGGAGGAGTGGTACTGTGCAGTGTATATATACAGGAGGAGTGGTACTGTGCAGTGTATATATAGGAGGAGTGGTACTGTGCAGTGTATATATACAGGAGGAGTGGTACTGTGCAGTGTATATATACAGGAGGAGTGGTACTGTGCAGTGTATATATACAGGAGGAGCGGTACTGTGCAGTGTATATATACAGGAGGAGTGGTACTGTGCAGTGTATATATACAGGAGGAGTGGTACTGTGCAGTGTATATATACAGGAGGAGTGGTACTGTGCAGTGTATATATACAGGAGGAGTGGTACTGTGCAGTGTATATATACAGGAGGAGCGGTACTGTGCAGTGTATATATACAGGACAGGAGGAGTGGTACTGTGCAGTGTATATATACAGGAGGAGTGGTACTGTGCAGTGTATATATACAGGAGGAGTGGTACTGTGCAGTGTATATATACAGGAGGAGTGGTACTGTGCAGTGTATATATACAGGAGGAGTGATACTGTGCAGTGTATATATACAGGAGGAGTGGTGCTGTGCAGTGTATATATACAGGAGGAGTGGTACTGTGTAGTGTATATATACAGGAGGAGCGGTACTGTGCAGTGTATATATACAGGACAGGAGGAGTCGTACTGTGCAGTGTATATATACAGGAGGAGTGGTACTGTGCAGTGTATATATACAGGAGGAGCGGTACTGTGCAGTGTATATATACAAGACAGGAGGAGTGGTACTGTGCAGTGTATATATACAGGAGGAGTGGTACTGTGCAGTGTATATATACAGGAGGAGTGGTGCTGTGCAGTGTATATATACAGTAGGAGTGGTACTGTGCAGTGTATATATACAGGAGGAGTGGTACTGTGCAGTGTATATATACAGGAGGAGTGGTACTGTGCAGTGTATATATACAGGAGGAGTGGTGCTGTGCAGTGTATATATACAGGAGGAGTGGTGCTGTGCAGTGTATATATACAGGAGGAGTGGTACTGTGCAGTGTATATATACAGGAGGAGTGGTACTGTGCAGTGTATATATACAGGAGGAGTGGTACTGTGCAGTGTATATATACAGGAGGAGTGGTACTGTGCAGTGTATATATACAGGACAGGAGGAGTGGTACTGTGCAGTATATATACAGGAGGAGTGGTACTGTGCAGTGTATATATACAGGAGGAGTGGTACTGTGCAGGGTATATATACAGGAGGAGTGGTACTGTGCAGTGTATATATACAGGAGGAGTGGTACTGTGCAGTGTATATATACAGGAGGAGTGGTACTGTGCAGTGTATATATACAGGAGGAGTGGTACTGTGCAGTGTATATATACAGTAGGAGTGGTACTGTGCAGTGTATATATACAGGAGGAGTGGTACTGTGCAGTGTATATATACAGGAGGAGTGGTACTGTGCAGTGTATATATACAGGAGGAGTGGTGCTGTGCAGTGTATATATACAGGAGGAGTGGTGCTGTGCAGTGTATATATACAGGAGGAGTGGTACTGTGCAGTGTATATATACAGGAGGAGTGGTACTGTGCAGTGTATATATACAGGAGGAGTGGTACTGTGCAGTGTATATATACAGGAGGAGTGGTACTGTGCAGTGTATATATACAGGACAGGAGGAGTGGTACTGTGCAGTATCTATACAGGAGGAGTGGTACTGTGCAGTGTATATATACAGGAGGAGTGGTACTGTGCAGGGTATATATACAGGAGGAGTGGTACTGTGCAGTGTATATATACAGGAGGAGTGGTACTGTGCAGTGTATATGTATACAGGACAGGAGGAGTGGTACTGTGCAGTGTATATATACAGGACAGGAGGAGTGGTCCTGTGCAGTGTATATATACAGGACAGGAGCGGTACTGTGCAGTGTATATATACAGGAGGAGTGGTACTGTGCAGTGTATATATACAGGACAGGAGCGGTACTGTGCAGTGTATATATACAGGAGGAGTGGTACTGTGCAGTGTATATATACAGGAGGAGTGGTACTGTGCAGTGTATATATACAGGAGGAGTGGTACTGTGCAGTGTATATATACAGGAGGAGTGGTACTGTGCAGTGTATATATACAGGAGGAGTGGTACTGTGCAGTGTATATATACAGGAGGATTGGTACTGTGCAGTGTATATATACAGGACAGGAGGAGCGGTACTGTGCAGTGTATATATACATGAGTGGTACTGTGCAGTATATATATACAGAAGGAGTGGTACTGTGCAGTGTATATATACAGGAGGAGTGGTACTGTGCAGTGTATATATACAGGAGAAATGGTACTGTGCAGTGTATATATACTCAATGACAGTCTTTTGTGGTAGTTGTGGATGAGGGTCTTTATTTCCTCAGATGGTAAAGCTGCCCACTCTTCTTGGCATAAAGCTTCCAGTTCCTGTAAATTCCTGGGATGTCTAGCATGAATTGCGCGCTTGAGATCTCCCCAGAGAGGCTCAATGATATTGAGGTCAGGAGACTGAGATGGCCACTCCAGAACCTTCACTTTGTTCTGCTACTACTGTAAAGCACGGAGGTGGATCGCTGATGTTTTGGGGATGTGTGAGCTACAAAGGCACAGGGAACTTAGTCAAAGATGAAGGAAAGATGAATGCAGCACGTTATCAGAAAAAACTGGAGGCAAATTTGCACTCATCAGCCCAGAAGCTGCACATGGGACGTACTTGGATGCTCCAACACGACAATGATCCAAAACACAATGCCAAGTCGACCTGTCATTGGCTACAGCAGAACATATATCCCCCCATATATATCCATCCTGCCCCTCCATATATCCATCCTTGCCCCCCATATAGCCATACTGGCGACCCATATATCCATGCTGCCCCCCCATATATCCATCCTGACCCTCCATATATCCATCCTGGCCTCCATATATACATCCTGACCCTCCATATATCCATCCTGGTGACCCATATATCCATCCTGACCCCGATATATCCATCCTGGCGACCCATATATCCATCCTGGCCCTTATATATCCATCCTGACCCCCGATATATCCATCCTGGCCCCCATATATCCATCCTGGCCCCCATATATCCATCCTGGCCCCCCATATATCCATCCTGACCCTCTATATATCCATCCTGACCCTCAATATATCCATCCTGACCCTCCATATATCAATCCTGACCCTCCATATATCCATCCTGGTGACTCATATATCCATCCTGGTGACCCATATATCCATCCTGGTGACCCATATATCCATCCTGGTCCCTATATATCCATATTGGCCACCATATGTCCATCCTGGCCCCCATATATCCATCCTGACCCCCATATATCCATCCTGGTGACCCATATATCCATCCTGGCCCCCATATATCCATCCTGGCCCCTATATATCCATCCTGGCCCCCAATATATTCATCCTGGCCCCCATATGTCCATCCTGGCCTCCCATATATCCATCCTGGCCTCCCATATATCCATCCCGGCCCCCATATATCCATCCCGGCCCCCATATATCCATCCTGACCCCCATATATCCATCCTGGCCTCCCATATATCCATCCTGGCCCCCATATATCCATCCTGGCCCCTATATATCCATCCTGACCCCCAAATATCCATCCTGGTCCCCCACATATCCATTCTGGCCCCCACATATCCATCCTGGCCCCCCATATGTCCCTTGTCTTCATGGGTTCCAATTTAGCCATTCTGGGAGGAGATTTTGAAGATGTTTCAGAATGGGGCACGTGGTCATCAAGCATCTTTTCCTTAGACTGTTCTTTAAAACTCTACTCGGGTGGCAAAGGAAGTGAAGTTATCGAGAGAGGACGGCAAATCTCTACCAGTGAGTTCATCTTTGATCCATCTGGATAAGCCGGCAGAGAAGACAGCGAGGAGAGCATCGTTCTACCGGGTCGATTCAGCAAATAGGGTGCAGAACTGGAGGGCACAATGTCTCACAGGGCGAGTCCCATGTCTGAGCAGTAGATGGAAGGGATTGTATCATAAGGCGATCCTGCTCCCACAATGGTGCACCCCACGCCAAGGCGCTCCAAAGCTAAATGTGGCAGAGGCATATTAGTCTGCTGTAGGTGATGAAGTGGAGAAGACACAGGTGTCCAAGACACGGAGTCCGCGCCGGCAGAGATCCTGGACAATCTGGCCAGTGCCCAATGACTTGCAGCAAGTTGCAAAACCAATGATGAAAAATCCTTTTTAACCAATGGCAGTGGTGTTGTACCTGCTGCACCTTTGGAATCCATTATTATTATTATTATTCATTTTTATAGCGCCATTTATTCCATGGCACTTTACATGTGAAATACGTGGCAAATATAGACAAATACATTAAACATGAGCAAAAACAAGGCACACGGGTATATAAGGAGGGAGGACCCTGCCCGCGAGGGCTCACAGTCTGCAGGGGATGGGTGATGATACACTAGGAGAGGGTAGAGCTGGTTGTGCGGCGGTTCAGTAGGTTCAGGATCACTGCAGGCTGTAGGCTTGTCGCAAGAGGTGAGTCTTCAGGTTCTTTTCGAAAGTTTCTATGGTAGGCGAGAGTCTGATGTGCTGGGGTAGAGGGTTCCAGAGTATGGGGGAAGCACGGGAGAAGTCTTGGATGCGGTTGTGGGAAGAAGAGATGAGAGGGGGGTAGAGAAGGAGGTCTTGAGAGGATCGGAGGTTGCGTGTTGGTAGGTACCGGGAGATCATGTCACAGATGTATGGAGGAGATAGGTTGTGGATGGCTTTGTAGGTCATTGTGAGGGTTTTGAACTGGAGTCTCTGGGCGATAGGAAGCCAGTGAAGGGCTTGGCATAGGGGAGAGGCCGGGGAATAGCGGGGAGACAGGTAGATTAGTCGAGCAGCAGAGTGTAGGATGGATTGGAGTGGTGCCAGGGTGCTAGAGGGGAGTCCATAGAGTAGGAGGTTGCAGTAGTCGAGGCGGGAGATGATAAGGGCATGCACTAGTGTTTTTGTGGTGTCACGGTCAAGGAATGCGCGGATCCGGGAAATGTTTTTGAGTTTGAGGCGGCAGGAGGAGGCAAGGGCTTGGATATGTGGCTTGAAAGAGAGGGCAGAGTCGAGGATTACCCCGAGGCACCGGGCGTGTGGGACTGGGGAAAGTGAGCAGCCATTGTGTTATGGTTCTCAATGGCAAGAGAACATAGCCCAGCAAACATAAGTACTAGCTCTTGGAAGGATGGAAGCTAAACTGACCATGAACTAAACCTGCCGCACAACTAACAGTAGCCGGGTAGCGTTGCCTACGTTTTTTATCCCTAGACGCCCAGCGCCGGCCGGAGGACTAACTAATCCTGGCAGAGGAAAATATAGTCCTGGCTCACCTCTAGAGAAGTTTCCCCGATAGGCAGACAAGAGGCCCCCACATATATTGGCGGTGATTTTAGATGAAATGACAAACGTAGTATGAAAATAGGTTTAGCAAAATTGAGGTCCGCTTACTAGATAGCAGGAAGACAGAAAGGGCACTTTCATGGTCAGCTGAAAACCCTATCAATACACCATCCTGAAATTACTTTAAGACTCTAGTATTAACTCATAACATCAGAGTGGCAATTTCAGATCACAAGAGCTTTCCAGACACAGAAACGAAACTACAGCAGTGAACTGGAACAAAATGCAAAAACAAACGAGGACTAAAGTCCAACTTAGCTGGGAGTTGTCTAGCAGCAGGAACATGCACAGAAAGGCTTCTGATTACAATGTTGACCGGCATGGAAGTGACAGAGGAGCAAGGTTAAATAGCGACTCCCACATCCTGATGGAAACAGGTGAACAGAGGGAATGATGCACACCAGTTCAATTCCACCAGTGGCCACCGGGGGAGCCCAAAATCCAATTTCACAACAGTACCCCCCCCTCAAGGAGGGGGCACCGAACCCTCACCAGAACCACCAGGGCGATCAGGATGAGCCCTATGAAAGGCACGGACCAGATCGGAGGCATGAACATCAGAGGCAGTCACCCAAGAATTATCCTCCTGACCGTATCCCTTCCATTTGACCAGATACTGGAGTTTCCGTCTGGAAACATGGGAGTCCAAGATTTTTTCCACAACGTACTCCAACTCGCCCTCAACCAACACCGGAGCAGGAGGCTCAACGGAAGGCACAACCGGTACCTCATACCTGCGCAACAATGACCGATGAAAAACATTATGAATAGAAAAAGATGCAGGGAGGTCCAAACGGAAGGACACAGGGTTAAGAATCTCCAATATCTTGTACGGGCCGATGAACCGAGGCTTAAACTTAGGAGAAGAAACCCTCATAGGGACAAAACGAGAAGACAACCACACCAAGTCCCCAACACAAAGCCGAGGACCAACCCGACGCCGGCGGTTGGCAAAAAGCTGAGTCTTCTCCTGGGACAACTTCAAATTGTCCACTACCTGCCCCCAAATCTGATGCAACCTCTCCACCACAGGATCCACTCCAGGACAATCCGAGGATTCCACCTGACCAGAAGAAAATCGAGGATGAAACCCCGAATTACAGAAAAAAGGAGACACCAAGGTGGCAGAGCTGGCCCGATTATTGAGGGCAAACTCCGCTAAAGGCAAAAAAGCAACCCAATCATCCTGATCTGCAGACACAAAACACCTCAAATATGTCTCCAAGGTCTGATTCGTCCGCTCGGTCTGGCCATTAGTCTGAGGATGGAAAGCAGACGAGAAAGACAAATCTATGCCCATCCTAGCACAGAATGCTCGCCAAAATCTAGACACGAATTGGGTTCCTCTGTCAGAAACGATATTCTCCGGAATACCATGCAAACGGACCACATTTTGAAAAAACAGAGGAACCAACTCGGAAGAAGAAGGCAACTTAGGCAGGGGAACCAAATGGACCATCTTAGAGAAACGGTCACACACCACCCAGATGACAGACATCTTCTGAGAAACAGGAAGATCCGAAATAAAATCCATCGAGATGTGCGTCCAGGGCCTCTTCGGGATAGGCAAGGGCAACAACAATCCACTAGCCCGAGAACAACAAGGCTTGGCCCGAGCACAAACGTCACAAGACTGCACAAAGCCTCGCACATCTCGAGACAGGGAAGGCCACCAGAAGGACCTTGCCACCAAATCCCTGGTACCAAAGATTCCAGGATGACCTGTCAACGCAGAAGAATGAACCTCAGAAATGACTTTACTGGTCCAATCATCAGGAACAAACAGTCTACCAGGTGGGCAACGATCAGGTCTATCCGCCTGAAACTCCTGCAAGGCCCGCCGCAGGTCTGGAGAAACGGCAGACAATATCACTCCATCCTTAAGGATACCTGTAGGTTCAGAGTTACCAGGGGAGTCAGGCTCAAAACTCCTAGAAAGGGCATCCGCCTTAACATTCTTAGAACCCGGCAGGTAGGACACCACAAAATTAAACCGAGAGAAAAACAACGACCAGCGCGCCTGTCTAGGATTCAGGCGTCTGGCGGACTCAAGATAAATTAGATTTTTGTGGTCAGTCAATACCACCACCTGATGTCTAGCCCCCTCAAGCCAATGACGCCACTCCTCAAAAGCCCACTTCATGGCCAAAAGCTCCCGATTCCCAACATCATAATTCCGCTCGGCGGGCGAAAATTTACGCGAGAAAAAGGCACAAGGTCTCATCACGGAACAATCGGAACTTCTCTGCGACAAAACTGCCCCAGCTCCGATTTCAGAAGCGTCGACCTCAACCTGAAAAGGAAGAGCAACATCAGGCTGACGCAACACAGGGGCGGAAGAAAAGTGGCGCTTAAGCTCCCGAAAGGCCTCCACAGCAGCAGGGGACCAATCAGCAACATCAGCACCCTTCTTAGTCAAATCAGTCAATGGTTTAACAACATCAGAAAAACCAGCAATAAATCGACGATAAAAGTTAGCAAAGCCCAAAAATTTCTGAAGACTCTTAAGAGAAGAGGGTTGCGTCCAATCACAAATAGCCTGAACCTTGACAGGATCCATCTCGATGGAAGAGGGGGAAAAAATATATCCCAAAAAGGAAATCTTTTGAACCCCAAAAACGCACTTAGAACCCTTCACACACAAGGAATTAGACCGCAAAACCTGAAAAACCCTCCTGACCTGCTGGACATGAGAGTCCCAGTCATCCGAAAAAATCAAAATATCATCCAGATACACAATCATAAATTTATCCAAATAATCACGGAAAATGTCATGCATAAAGGACTGAAAGACTGAAGGGGCATTTGAAAGACCAAAAGGCATCACCAAATACTCAAAGTGGCCCTCGGGCGTATTAAATGCGGTTTTCCACTCATCCCCCTGCTTAATTCGCACCAAATTATACGCCCCACGGAGATCAATCTTAGAGAACCACTTGGCCCCCTTTATACGAGCAAACAAATCAGTCAGCAGTGGTAACGGATACTGATATTTAACCATGATTTTATTCAAAAGCCGATAATCAATACACGGCCTCAAAGAGCCATCTTTCTTAGACACAAAGAAAAAACCGGCTCCTAAGGGAGATGACGAAGGACGAATATGTCCCTTTTCCAAGGACTCCTTTATATATTCTCGCATAGCAGCATGTTCAGGCACAGACAGATTAAATAAACGACCCTTAGGGTATTTACTACCCGGAATCAAATCTATGGCACAATCGCACTCCCGGTGCGGAGGTAGTGAACCAACCTTGGGTTCTTCAAAAACGTCACGAAAGTCAGACAAGAATTCAGGAATCTCAGAGGGAATAGATGATGAAATGGAAACCACAGGTACGTCCCCATGCGTCCCCTTACATCCCCAGCTTAACACAGACATAGCTTTCCAGTCAAGGACTGGGTTATGAGATTGCAGCCATGGCAATCCTAGCACCAAAACATCATGTAGATTATACAGCACAAGAAAGCGAATAATCTCCTGATGATCCGGATTAATCCGCATAGTTACTTGTGTCCAGTATTGTGGTTTATTACTAGCCAATGGGGTGGAGTCAATCCCCTTCAGGGGTATAGGAGTTTCAAGAGGCTCCAAATCATACCCACAGCGTTTGGCAAAGGACCAATCCATAAGACTCAAAGCGGCGCCAGAGTCGACATAGGCATCCGCGGTAATAGATGATAAAGAACAAATCAGGGTCACAGATAGAATAAACTTAGACTGTAAAGTGCCAATTGAAACAGACTTATCAAGCTTCTTAGTACGCTTAGTGCATGCTGATATAACATGAGTTGAATCACCGCAATAGAAGCACAACCCATTTTTTCGTCTTAAATTCTGCCGTTCACTTTTGGACAGAATTCTATCACATTGCATATTCTCTGGCGTCTTCTCAGTAGACACCGCCAAATGGTGCACAGGTTTGCGCTCCCGCAGACGCCTATCGATCTGGATAGCCATTGTCATGGACTCATTCAGACCCGCAGGCACAGGGAACCCCACCATAACATCCTTAATGGCATCAGAGAGACCCTCTCTGAAATTCGCCGCCAGGGCGCACTCATTCCACTGAGTAAGCACAGCCCATTTACGGAATTTCTGGCAGTATATTTCAGCTTCGTCTTGCCCCTGAGATAGGGACATCAAGGCCTTTTCCGCCTGAAGCTCTAACTGAGGTTCCTCATAAAGCAACCCCAAGGCCAGAAAAAACGCATCCACATTGAGCAACGCAGGATCCCCTGGAGCCAATGCAAAAGCCCAATCCTGAGGGTCACCCCGGAGCAAGGAAATCACAATCCTGACCTGCTGAGCAGGATCTCCAGCAGAGCGAGATTTCAGGGACAAAAACAACTTGCAATTATTTTTGAAATTTTGAAAGCAAGATCTATTCCCCGAGAAAAATTCAGGCAAAGGAATTCTAGGTTCAGATATAGGAACATGAACAACAAAATCTTGTAAATTTTGAACTTTCGTGGTGAGATTATTCAAACCTGCAGCTAAACTCTGAATATCCATTTTAAACAGGTGAACACAGAGCCATTCCAGGATTAGAAGGAGAGAGAGAGAGAGAAAGGCTGCAATATAGGCAGACTTGCAAGAGATTCAATTACAAGCACACTCAGAACTGAAGGGAAGGGGAAAAAAAAAAAAAAATCTTCAGCAGACTTCTCTTTTCTCTCCTTTCTCTGTCAATTAATTTAACCCTTTTTTGGGCCGGTCAAACTGTTATGGTTCTCAATGGCAAGAGAACATAGCCCAGCAAACATAAGTACTAGCTCTTGGAAGGATGGAAGCTAAACTGACCATGAACTAAACCTGCCGCACAACTAACAGTAGCCGGGTAGCGTTGCCTACGTTTTTTATCCCTAGACGCCCAGCGCCGGCCGGAGGACTAACTAATCCTGGCAGAGGAAAATATAGTCCTGGCTCACCTCTAGAGAAGTTTCCCCGATAGGCAGACAGAGGTCCCCACATATATTGGCGGTGATTTTAGATGAAATGACAAACGTAGTATGAAAATAGGTTTAGCAAAATCGAGGTCCGCTTACTAGATAGCAGGAAGACAGAAAGGGCACTTTCATGGTCAGCTGAAAACCCTATCAAAATACCATCCTGAAATTACTTTAAGACTCTAGTATTAACTCATAACATCAGAGTGGCAATTTCAGATCACAAGAGCTTTCCAGACACAGAAACGAAACTACAGCAGTGAACTGGAACAAAATGCAAAAACAAACGAGGACTAAAGTCCAACTTAGCTGGGAGTTGTCTAGCAGCAGGAACATGCACAGAAAGGCTTCTGATTACAATGTTGACCGGCATGGAAGTGACAGAGGAGCAAGGTTAAATAGCGACTCCCACATCCTGATGGAAACAGGTGAACAGAGGGGATGATGCACACCAGTTCAATTCCACCAGTGGCCACCGGGGGAGCCCAAAATCCAATTTCACAACACCATTGACATTGATGGATAGGTCTGGTGGAGGGGTAGAGTGAGATGGGGGAAAGATGATGAATTCTGTTTTGTCCATGTTCAGTGGTAGAAAGCGAGCAGAAAAGAAGGCTGAAATAGCAGACAGACAGTGCGGGATTTTGGTAAGTAAGGAGGTGAGGTCAGGTCCGGATAGGTAGATCTGTGTGTCGTTGGCGTAGAGATGGTACTGCATACCGTGGGATTCTATGAGCTGTCCCAGACCGAAGGTGTAGATGGAGAAGAGTAGGGGTCCTAGAACAGAGCCTTGAGGAACACCGACTGACAAGGGGCGAGGTGAGGAGGTGGTGTGGCGGAGGGAGACGCTGAATGTCCGATCTGTCAGATATGATGAGATCCAAGAAAGGGCCAAGTCTGTGACGCCAAGAGATGAGATTATCTGTAGCAGAAGGGAGTGGTCCACAGTGTCAAAGGCAGAAGACAGGTCCAGGAGAAGGAGGACAGAGTAGTGTCGCTTGTTCCTGGCAGTTAGTAGGTCATTGGTGACTTTAGTTAGGGCAGTTTCAGTTGAGTGATAGGAACGGAAGCCAGATTGTAATCGATCAAAGAGGGAGCAGGAGGAGAGGTGAGAGGACAGTTCAAGATGGATGTGTTGCTCCAGCAATTTGGAGGCATAAGGAAGAAGAGATATCGGGCGATAGCTAGACACAGAGGATGGGTCAAGGGAGGGCTTTTTGAGGATGGGTGTGATCTTGGTATGTTGTCAGGACTCACCTTGTGTGGTGGATCCTCTAGTCCCAGGTCTGGGTGAACACACGAATCCCAAGAGATTATGCAGCAGCAGGAAGGCACATGTGGAGCAAGGACTCGGAGCCCTCTTGGGCCGCAGGCAGACAGGATGCAGGAAAGTGCAAGACAATGCAGGAAGATGCGGCCAAGGTAGATAGAGGTGCACAGCAACACAAGCAGGACAAGAGTCTTAATACCAAGACACAGGTGTGCTTCTTGGTGGTCTTCTATGTTTCAGGCTTCTATAGCATCATCGAAGTCACGGATGTGGGTTTTTTGGCCATGATTTACTAAATAGCTGTAAAAATTCATGCTTTGATGCAATGTTCTTGCAGCAAATAAACATGATGTGCAGCGTGCCGAAACGCGCGTTGGGGATGACGCCATCCAGGAGACTAAGATCAGCATCAGCATTGTAAGTCACACCTCCACTTTTGGACTGACTTCCTATACTTTTATATGGTCTCTCCTTCTCAGTACACCTATTTCACACTGTTATTTGTGCCCAGATATTTCAAAGATGATTCATACATTTCAAATCACCATGGATTTATGGTGACACCAACTGTTGTTACGCTGCACTAGCACTTTATCTATTCATTCATTCATTTATAAACACCTTGCACTTTTTTGTTATACTTTTATCATATGCACATCTTGCGGTTTACATAATCTTTTGATTCATTCAATCTTTACATCAGTTTTTTACAACTTTTTTGTGCATTATTTATATCAATATATGTATCTTGCTTTTTGACAATTTGGCACTATAAACATCTACTTCCATTTGTTCTGGGTGCGCGTCCTTGTTTTTAATAACTTTTATTTTGTAATCTAATACATTTAATTTTGATTCTTCACCACGATAACTTTGGACTTTATGGTCTTTTTTTCTTCGCTATATTTACCGACTATCCATAATTTTACTTAGGGTCTGAATATTTTTGGTCATAGGATATTACTTGTTATTATATATGCTTATTTAATTTTAAAAGTACACTAATACCCTGCCACCATCAAATGTATTTTTTACTGCAATTTCAGAAAATTGCGCCAAAAATCGCACCCCGATCCTAGTGACAGAAAAGGAAAGTGCCGAGATAGGAAGCTGCTAAAACGAAGAGCAAAAGGTTCTAAAAAAAAAAAGCAGAGACATTTATTTTAATTTTCCAATTCCTTGTTCTTTCTTCCCCCCCAATCTCTTGGGGAATTGTGGCTCCCCAGCTGTAAAGAAAACTTCAACTCGCAGCGTGTTCAGACAGGTGTAAATCTTTAGGACATGCTGGGAATTGTAGTTTTCTTTAGAGCTGGGGAGCCATAAACTGCATTACCCTTAGATCCTAAAATAGTTTGTCACAACTTGTGGATTGCATAACTAGACAGTCCGATAAAGCCGACATCTACAGAGCGGTGTATAGGAGCAGGGTTACACCTAAGCTCAATAGACGGTGCTCAGCCAAAATACACAAACCAGTCTCATAATACCAGCACAGAACAATGGCGGCACTCCCCAGATACAGCGCCGCTTCTTTTATGCTCAAAAAGGTTCATAAAAGGCAAGAAAAATGCAGCAGGCAATGGTGGTTTTGCATTTTCCTGATGCATCATGTCACCCAGGGATGTCTTATAGCGGCCGTTGTGTTCCATGATCCAAGGTAAACACTTAGCAGAAGATATGAATCGTACCTTTTATGATCAGTTTATAAGTCACTGTATTACAAAAAAACAAAAAACAGTTCTTTTTTTTTTCCATTCGCAATATCCTTGCGCAGAGTCGGCCACCAATAATGTTGGGAAATGAGGAGATCCGTCTTCTGTCCGGCATGGCCAACCAATTTAGACGAGTGACCCAAGAGAAGGACCAGTTTCCTATCTGGTTCAGCACCAGAAGTCTTCCCGGAGGAGAGACGAGACAAATACAATGGAGCGATTGTAATTATTTTGAAGGGTTCAATAATGTGTTGAGCTGGAAGTGGAGAGGAAAGATGAAGCCGGGGGAAGGGGGGGAACAGAGACCACCTGGCCTGTCCGGGATTTATCTGTTGGGCGGACTGTAGATAGGCTAGATTCTTGTGGTCAGTGTAGGTAACCACCGGATGCATAGTTCCTTCCAGCAAGTATCGCCACTCCTCCAGAGCCTAGCAGTTCCTGATCGCCAATCCAGTAATTGCATTCCGGAGTGGAGAAAATTTTGGAAAATAAACCACAGGTCACCATGTGACCGGATGAGGACTTCTGGGTAAGAACAGCTCTGGCCCCTAAGGAAGAAGCATCCACCTCCAGAAAGAACTGCTTACTGTTGTCCGGACAGTGCAGCACAGGAGCAGAGAAGTTCTGTTTCAAAGACACGAAGGCACTTTCAGCCTCAGGAATCCATGTCAAAGGATTGGACCCCTTACAGGTCAGGGCAGAGATGGGAGCAGTCAAGGAGGAGAAATGGGAAACGAACTGGCGGTAGTAATTTGCGAATCCAAGAAACTTCTGGATGGCTTTCAAACCATCTGGATGGGGCCACTTCATGACAGCGGACACCTTCTCGGGATCCATCCTCAAGCCGGTCTTGGGGATAATGTAACCAAGAAAGTGAAGAGCAGACGAACTTTTCATATTTGGCGTACAGACGTTTCTTCCTTAACCTCTGCAGCACCTGGGATCTGGAGAGAACACCAAGATATCATCCAATTATACTACTACAAATGTGTAGGGAAGATCCCAGAAGATGTCGTTCACCAGTTCTTGAAAGATTGCAGGTGCAGGTGTGTTACAGAGTCCTAATGGCATAACCCGATACTCGTAGTGGCCATCAGGGATATTAAAGGCAGTCTTCCATTCATCTCCCTGGCGAATCCAGATCAGGATGTATGCCCCCGAAGCTCGAGTTTCGTGAAGACTCTGGAATCTTTAAGATGATTGAAGAACTCAGAGATGAGGAGCAGAGGATATTTATTCTTGATCATGATCTGATTGAGTCCCCTATAGTCAAAACAGGGTCGTAGTGAAACGTCCTTCTTTACAAAGAAGAATCCTATTCCAGCCGGGGAGGAACATTTCCAGATAAATCATCTAGCAAGATATTCTTGAACATATTCTGACATGGCTTGGGTCTTAGCCTGTGATGGGGCAGATTTGAGGAGGAGCAGAAGCGCTCGGAAGGAGATCGATAGGACAGTCATATAGCCTATGAAGTGGTAATGGCTCAGCCTCCCTTTTCTTAAAGACATCAACGTACCCCCAATATGGAGCAGGCAATCCTGGTAAGTCCGATGGAGAAGCCATAGGTTGAGCAGGACAAATGTTAAAGTAGACAAGTCTCGTGGCACTCCTGTCCCCAACAGAGTATTTTCCGCAGCCATGGCAGACCTAGCAGCAGAGGGTGAGACAAAGCCGACAGCACGTAGAGAGAAACCTTCTCCAAGTATGGCATTCCTACCGGAAGTACCATGGACTCAGTAACAAACAGTATGGTCTAGGAAAGAGGTCTCCCATCCACTGAAGAAACCACCAACGGATCCTGTAAACATTGGACCGGGATTTTATATCATTCCATAACAGCCTGTTGGATGAGATTACCCACAGAACAGGAGTCCAGGCAGGCTGACTTGAGGAACCGGATGTTGCCGCAGGACACCGACACTGTAAGAGTCAGCGATGGAGAGGAGTGTCTCCTGCCCAGGGTTGACTCTCCAACTGGCCCTAGCCTTTGGAGTTTCCCTGTCTCTCTGGGCAGGGTCGAATAAGGTGTTCAGGGTTGCAACAATAGAAGCATTTTACCTCAGCATGGCAAGTCTCCTGACGATGCTTAGCCATCTTCACCTGGTCAATCTGCATGAACTCTAGAGGAGGTGCCGAACCTGAGGCTTACTGTGTGACCGGCCTCTGGAAGATTGGAGCTAGAGGCACAGATTTTCTCTTTCGCGGATCACCTCTTTGGATTGCTTCTGAAACCTGATGTCTATTTGGGGTTGCCAAGGACTTTGGGTCATCCAGCAGGGTGAGTATATCATTCACGACCACCAGCCAGCTCATCCTTGATTCTCCCAGAAAAGCCCTCCCAGAAAGTAGCTGCCAGAGTCTCATTATCGCAGACGAGTTGGGACAACATGGTGTGAAAGTAAAGAGCATACTGGCCCAATAATTAGGTTACCCTGGCGCAACCTGAGTAGCATAGATGTTGCAGAGGAAGCACGGCTGGGGTAATCGAAGACCTTCCTGAAGGCCTCTAAAAAGGACTGGAGATTTGAAACGAGAGGTTCCCCTTTCTCCCGTAGGGGAATGAGCGATGCCAAAGCTGCTCCAGTGAGATGGGACATGATGAAAGCCACTTTGGCCTGGATGGAAACTAACTGGTGAGTCCAGAGTTCGAAGTGCAGAGTGCACTGATTAATAAATCCCCACAATAGGGCAAGGTCACCACCATAGTGTGGAAGCAGACAGATGGGGTCTTGAGCTGGGCACCCAGCTGACAAGCTGTTGGGTCACGACCGAGGTGGTCGCAGCTTGAGTCGGTGCGCTCGCTGTTGGAGATGTCAACAAATCAAGATGGGTGGTTAATGTCCGGAGAGAGAAGAGCATTTTATCCTACTGCTCCTTCTGGTGGGAGACCTCCAGATCTGAGAGAGGAGAGGTCTGAGAGCCAGCGGATTCCATGGCCTGAGCAAACTGTAACAGGCTGGATGGTGGATCCACTGTGTCAAAAAGCCCATGGAAAGCCTGGAGGGGCGTAACTAGGTGGCACCAATCTGACCTCGGATACACGGTGGCTGACAGTGCCACGATCCAAGGAGAGACAAAAAAAGGTGGGGCCAGGTGCTACATCAGGACTGAGCGCGGGTAGATGACAGCTGACCCCAGGGACAGGTAGCAGGACCGACCTGAAGGAAGGAGCAGTAGATGCAGGCTGACACTGTAGGAACACACAGATACAGACGGGACCGGCTGACATACAGATGTGCACTGTAGAAGGAGATGGCGTGCACACATCTGGAGGAAGAGCTGCCGGAGGAAGGGAGCAGAAAACTCCGGGATCATATAGTAGATAAATAGTTTCACCGCACACTCCAGAGTTTTCATGCAAATAATCTTCAATGATAGTTCAACACAAGTGCAAGTGTTGGACAAAGTGATGACATATACAAAGAAGAGACTCTAATGTTTCCACCCACTCGGGCATTGATCAGAAAGGCGCTCTGGGGGGAGGGGGACAAAAAACAATATGTCAGTGCACAAACATCAAGGTTATATACAGAAATATACAATATAGGAAAGGTTGCTTTAACACAAAGCTGATTCATCAACCCAGGTAACAGCAAACTGCGCGGGTGTCAGGTATTAAACATAATAATAATAATAATAACAACATATATGAGTGTAACTGGAGGAAGGAACCTTCCTGAAAGTGTCATCCATTGAAATCAAAGATAAAATAATGGGATATAGAGATGGATTATTCCCTGCACCACTTATAAAATTAGAAGTCCAATTAAGTAATCCTTTCTTCAACGCGTTTCGGAGCACCACGGCTCCTTCGTCAGGATACCACATAAAATGTTGCGTTTCCATGATTTTGCCACACACCTCAAATCACCGCATGTGGAGGCATCCAGATACAACGCATGTCCCTGCGTACCCAATGTTAAAGGTAAGTACGCGGGGCAATGCAGGCGGCAGTAGGCGGAGCTTCAGGGAGGAAGAAGGGAGGAAGTACGCTGCCATCTGCAGCCCTCCCGAGCGCAAATGTGAACCCAGCCTTAGCCAGATGCTTCCCACCTGGAAAGTGATGTGTGCATGCTGGAGTATCGGAATATGATTGTAGCCAATCTTAAGAGTGGATTTCCCCAAGACAGCAGTGAGGCGCACAGTGCACATCCCAGCTGTAGACGTCCAACCCCGGGAACGTCAAGGCGTCATCGCAAAAACATTAGCCGCAGCAGCAGCGGTGCACGTGGCAGAAGCAATTTATGTGAGTCGTTTCACACATTTTTTAGACCAGCCCGTGCACCAGCAGAACAGAGTATAAGGCTACGTTCACATTAGCGTTGTGCGACGCAGCGTCGGGCGCCGCTGCGTTGCTGCATGCGTCATGCACCCCTATATTTAACATGGGGGCGCATGGACATGCGTTGCATTTGCGTTTTGTGACGCATGCGTCGCTGCGGCGCACGCGTCAGGGCGCACAGGACGCAGCAAGTTGCATTTTTTGTGCGTCCAAAATCAAGCAAAAAAAGGACGCATGCGTCACAAAACGCTGTGTTGTGCATGCGTTCACATTTGCGTTGTGCGTTGCATCGCCGACGCTGCGGCGCACAACGCAAATGTGAACGTAGCCTAAGTCTGACACATGGTGAACGACTGGAGAGGACGATGCAGTCTGTGCCATCTCTGTGGTGCTTTCTGTGCCTGCTGTTGCTACTGCTGCTGTTGCTACTGCTGCTGTTGCTACTGCTGCTGTTGCTACTGCTGCTGTTGCTATTGCTGCTGTTGCTACTGCTGCTGTTGTTACTGCTGCTGTTGCTATTGCTGCTGTTGCTACTACTGCTGATGTTATTGCTGCTGTTGCGACTGCTGCTGTTGCTACTGCTGCTGTTGCGACTGCTGCTGTTGCTACTGCTGCTGTTGCTACTGCTGACGAAGCTGCTGGTGGCGACACGCGTTGGGCATCTGTGTTGCCTGCATTAGGACTCTAGGAGAGGGGATACCAGGTCGTGGCATTATTTGATATGGCTCATCAGGCAGGACTTATTGTGTAAGGTCCTTCTGCGGCCTGGATACTCCTTGGTATTTGGTTTACGTATGGGACAGTGTTTATCACACATTCTAGGTGGCTACATAGTCCACCAATTGTCTATTACTTGGCTGCACCTATACTTATTCCCTGGATGGTTAGAGGGATAAGGTGTCCAGTCCATTCATATAGACATGCTTGCAGGAAATATCAAGAGTGTTTGAAACTCCATGTACTGTGTAGACTATTCAGGGGAGTTTGGTGAATTTTATCATGACAAAGCTGTCTATATAGGTACGGAGGTACTTGCTATATCCCCTATTGTATATAAGAGTCCTATGTGGGTCACAGTCTTATCATGGACTATTGGTTTAGGCAGAATGATGCTTTTTAAATGTTTTTAAATGTGAGTCTTTTTGTCATTTATATACATTTTTCCAAATAAAGCTGTGTTAATATTCTTGCTATATCCTGTTGTGTGGTGATCCCCTTTTGTAAGACCTAGTCTGTCCTTTTTTTCTTAACATTGTTGCTACTGCTGCTGTTGCTATTGCTGCTGTTGCGACTGCTGCTGTTGTTACTGCTGCTGTTGTTATTGCTGTTGCTGCTGTTGCTATTGCTGCTGTTGCTATTGCGGCTTTTACTGCTGCTGCTGTTGTTACTGCTGCTGTTGCTATTCCTGCTGTTGTTACTGCTGCTGTTGCTACTGCTGCTGTTGTTATTGCTGCTGTTGCTACTGCTGCTGTTGTTACTGCTGCTGTTGCTATTGTGGCTGTTGTTGCTACTGCTGCTGTTGTTACTGCTGCTGTTGTTAATGCTGCTGATGTTAATGCTGCTGTTGCTACTAACAATTTTTTGAAATGTGGAGACTCCAAGTTGGGTCGCCATCTGGTGGGTAAATATGGCTCCCAGACAGCCCGGCCTGCACTTACTTTCACTAAACTACCTGTGTTACTTTCCTTACATTTTTCTACCAATTACTGTATGAAATTGATTTTGTGCCATCTGAGTGCGGCCCCCGTGGATAGGACCAGTTTCCCCAGCTTATCCCATAGATGATCATTAGTATTGATTATCTGGGACTGGGCACTTGGAGACAAGTCATCACCTTCATCATCATCTTTTTATCATGATCTTCATCTGGGACCCCGATAATTTATCCCTTCTACATTATTATTACAATTGTTTTTACACTCACTCTTCATGTGGACGTTCCCCCCTGTAATGAGGTGATTCATAGAAGAAACTCAGATGCACCCCGAGATTAATAAAGCCCATCTGTGCCAGAAGCAGCAGTAGTTGATCTCTTGGAGGTCGGGTTGGGGGGGAATGGGGGGTCGTAGGGAACAATCCTCTGATGTCCAGTGATACAATGTATACTACTAATGAAAACTGATAGTAAGAAAATGTGGCAGTAACGCGTCGCCATCTAGTGGACAGTCATAAAACTGCACCGTGAAGAATAAAATAAGCAATGTGCTGAATAATATATATTAGAGGGTTAATAAAATGGATAAGATGCAATCTACTGTATATAGAGGTGTTATCAGTCATTGCACAGGAGGAGGAGGTGAGCTGTGATATTATCTATTGTGAATGGTGGATCCTGTGTTATCTACTGTATATAGAGGTGTTATCAGTCATTGTACAGGAGGAGGTGAGCTGTGACATCACCTATTGTGTATGGTGGATCCTGTGTTATGTACTGTATATAGAGGTGTTATCAGTCATTGTACAGGAGGAGGAGGAGGTGAGCTGTGACATCACCTATTGTGAATGGTGGATCCTGTGTAATCTACTGTATATAGAGGTGTTATCAGTCATTGTACAGGAGGAGGTGAGCTGTGACATCACCTATTGTGAATGGTGGATCCTGTGTTATCTACTGTATATAGAGGTGTTGTCAGTCATTGTACAGGAGGAGGAGGAGGTGAGCTGTGACATCACCTATTGTGAATGGTGGATCCTGTGTTGTCTACTGTATATAGAGGAGTTATCAGTCATTGTACAGGAGGAGGAGGAGGTGAGCTGTGACATCACCTATTGTGAATGGTGGATCCTGTGTTGTCTACTGTATATAGAGGTCTGTGCCATCTCTGTGGTGCCTTCTGTTGTTACTGCTGCTGTTGCTATTGCTGCTGTTGCTACTGCTGCTGTTTGCACAACAGCATGTGAAATTGATTGTCAATCAGTGTTGCTTCCTAAGTGGACAGATTGATTTCACATAAGTTTGATTTACTTGGAGTTAGTTTCTGTTATGTTCCCTTTATTTTTTTTGAGCAGTGTGTGTGTATATATATTTATGTGCATCTGTTTGTCATATCCTGAACTCACAAGTGGTCAAATGATAAAGGCTGAGGAAATACCTGAGGTGTTTCGCCATACAAGGAGGCTTCCTCAGGGGCCTGTGTTATGGCTACACAGTATTTACATATATATAAAACAAATTAAGATACTAAACAGCCGTGTACCTTACAGGGAGCAGATCCAGTGACAGTGAGAGAACATCGTGATGAGGATAAAGTATCACAACTCCCATGACAGCGGCTATCCAGATGCCAAGTTCCTAAATAGTCCACAAGGTGAGTGACGCAGATGACAAGGACTCATACACAAGTTAAAATAAAAAAAAGAAAGAAAAGAATATTCATGGCAGTGTGAGGGATATTGAACAAGAATCAAGGAAAGGCTCCGGCACAGAGAAATATTTGTGGCCCTAGGTCATAAAACCCGGCTGGATCCTGATATAAACCATATCTTAGCCGTGCAGTATTTATCAGATGCAGTTGTGTTGCTGTACACTAGGTGGCGCCACACAACACCATTCGCTACATTGTATCTTTTCTGATCTTTTGTGGATTTACTTTAGACTTTTGTTCTCTTGTATCAGCATTTTCTATCTTCCTGTTTTTCTTTTTAGCGCTGATATAAAGGGATCGTCCTTCGTTCGCTGCCGCTGTGCGTGATTCCCCTTATACTGAACTGAGGACCTGATGAATATTGAGGAAAATTAACCAATATTCTGGATCCAGGAATTGAATAATGTTTCATTTTATTTTGTGACTCCAACAAACAATGCAGCCGATTTGCAGTCAGTGGGTACGAGGAGCAGAGCTGCAGTGTAAATCACGGATGGATGGATGGAGAAGACGGCGATTTCTGGATTTCCAACCACCAGACATGACTGATGCTGCAACTTTACCCCTTACCTTAAATCTTCACGTTCTTGTAAAAAGTTAGGTTAGTTGCAATGACATTTCATGTCCCCTTCCTCCAACATTCAGTGAGGGACAGGACCCCCGTGACTCCAGCAGCCAGTCTGGGGGATCCTCATTTATATTACATAGTGGACTATTGATGATGGGGTGTACAGATGAGAGGGACAGGCCTGGGGATAAGCAGGGAATAGAGGCCCGTGTGAATCAGCTGTCAGCAAGAAGCACGCTACCTGCACTACATGTACTGTAACACTCCGCCTGGAGTAGATGGCGCCCGTTTTGGCATGGGGAGCTCCCTAGTTTTGATAATCAGCCAAGATAAAGCAGACAGATGGGGGGCTGCAGTCCAAGCTGTCGGTTTTGCCTGTGCTGGTTATCAAAAATTGGCAAGACTGCATGTCTTAATTAATGTATTAATTTTTTTACACAGTGTGAGCCAGCCAATCACAGCCATGACAATACTTGAGCCGGAAGTGCCTACACAGTAAAGCTTTTTGATTGGCTGCCTATAGCCTTTAAACAAGCTTTGTTAGGGCTGCTGAAGCTGGGCAGTAACATGGAGTTCCAGGGGAAGCCCGTGTTCTGAGTCTGTGCATGGACAATAGGTGTTCGGTACAGACCCCGAACTTTACCGTTCGAGTTCGCCCATCCCTAAAGAATAATAATTTGTATTTAGAAGCATTTGTAGAAAATCCCGCAGACGCTGGTGCCGACACGTGGGAATCCATTCCACAACTGGTTGAGCGAGTATCGATGTCTTTCTGAATGTCATTCGATTTAGGAGGTGTAAAGGAGTTTACTCCACAGGATGGGAATTGGGTCTGACTCCGGTGCCGGAAAGAAGTGGAGTGAATGCGCTGATATGGGACTGTGCAAAGAACGGGAGGATTGGGAAGAAGGCGACGTCTGGGATAGGTTTATTCTGAAACTTCAAATTGACCTAAGACGGTTCTGGGTTTACATGGAGGAGTCGCCTGCAATAATAGATCCCAAGTGACCGGCTGCGCAGTATAAACACCTCTCCTATCCCAGAATAAGGCGATGTTCACACGAGACGGTAATGCAGCTTTACTTTCTGCTGCCAAATCGCTGCGTTTTACAGAATTTGCAAAGTGAATGAGATTTCAATCAATGTTTCCTTCACTTTTTAAGCATCAATATAGATTACTGAGAAAACTGATGGCGTTTGTCAGCAGCGGTTTGGGAAGGGACGATCGATCTCACCCGTGACTTGGATACTGGAAGAAGTGTTATTCTACGGTGTTATATTGTAGGTTTCTCCAATAAAAATTATCTGATTAAATATAAATAACTCCGAGCTCTGATGAGACTAGAACGGGCGGCCGGCAGTCAGGATGTGGCCAGAAGCCGATATCCAGATGCTGAGAGGGGCAGGAGCGCGGGGACCGAGGGGGCAGGAGCGCGGGGACCGAGGGGGCAGGAGAGCGGAGAATAAAGAGGCAGGAGCAAGGAAAACGAGGGGGCAGGAGCGCAGAGAATAGGGGGGGCAGGACAGCGGATATCAAGAGGGCAGGAGCGCGGAGAACGAGGGGGCAGGAGTCTGGATAATAAGGGGCAGCGCTGGGAATACGGAAATGTAAAAACATATGGAATGTTTATAATTGTCTATAATCTTGCTTATAATAGAAACAGCGACCTAAAGAACTAAAGACACTGAAGGGGGAAAATGTGAAAACCAAAATGTAAGTTAATCTCCAAGCATTTGGCTGTGACTATAGTACCCATCCTGCTCTCCACCTGCACTATATGTTCTGCACCGCCCTCTACCCATCCTGCACTATATGTTCTGTACCGCCCTCTACCTATCCTGCACTATATGTTCTGCACCGCCCTCTACCTATCCTGCACCATATGTTCTGCACCACCCTCTACCTATCCTGCACTATATGTTCTGCACCGCCCTCTACCTATCCTGTACTATATGTTCTGCACCGCCCTCTACCCATTCTGCACTATATGTTCTGCACCGCCCTCTACCTATCCTGCACTATATGTTCTGCACCGCCCTCTACCTATCCTGCACAATGTTCTGCACCGCCCTCTACCTATCCTGCACCACCCTCTACCCATCCTGCACTATATGTTCTGTACCGCCCTCTACCCATCCTGCACTATGTTCTGCACCGCCCTCTACCTATCCTGCACTATATGTTCTGTACCGCCCTCTACCTATCCTGCACCACCCTCTACCTATCCTGCACTATATGTTCTGTACCGCCCTCTACCTATCCTGCACCACCCTCTACCTATCCTGCACTATATGTTCTGCACCGCCCTCTACCTATCCTGTACTATATGTTCTGTACCGCCCTCTACCCATCCTGCACTATGTTCTGTACCGCCCTCTACCTATCCTGCACTATATGTTCTGTACCGCCCTCTACCTATCCTGTACTATATGTTCTGTACCGCCCTCTACCCATCCTGCACTATGTTCTGTACCGCCCTCTACCTATCCTGCACTATATGTTCTGCACCACCCTCTACCTATCCTGCACTATATGTTCTGTACCGCCCTCTACCTATCCTGCACTATATGTTCTGCACCGCCCTCTACCTATCCTGCACTATATGTTCTGTACCGCCCTCTACCTATCCTGCACTATATGTTCTGTACCGCCCTCTACCTATCCTGCACTATATGTTCTGTACCGCCCTCTACCTATCCTGCACTATATGTTCTGTACCGCCCTCTACCTATCCTGCACTATATGTTCTGTACCGCCCTCTACCTATCCTGTACTATATGTTCTGTACCGCCCTCTACCCATCCTGCACTATGTTCTGTACCGCCCTCTACCTATCCTGTACTATATGTTCTGTACCGCCCTCTACCCATCCTGCACTATGTTCTGTACCGCCCTCTACCTATCCTGTACTATATGTTCTGTACCGCCCTCTACCCATCCTGCACTATATGTTCTGTACCGCCCTCTACCTATCCTGCACTATATGTTCTGTACCGCCCTCTACCTATCCTGTACTATATGTTCTGTACCGCCCTCTACCCATCCTGCACTATGTTCTGTACCGCCCTCTACCTATCCTGCACTATATGTTCTGCACCACCCTCTACCTATCCTGCACTATATGTTCTGTACCGCCCTCTACCTATCCTGCACTATATGTTCTGCACCGCCCTCTACCTATCCTGCACTATATGTTCTGCACCGCCCTCTACCTATCCTGCACTATATGTTCTGCACCGCCCTCTACCCATCCTGCACTATATGTTCTGCACCACCCTCTACCTATCCTGCACTATATGTTCTGCACCGCCCTCTACCTATCCTGTACTATATGTTCTGTACCGCCCTCTACCTATCCTGTACTATATGTTCTGTACCGCCCTCTACCTATCCTGTACTATATGTTCTGTACCGCCCTCTACCTATCCTGCACTATATGTTCTGTACCGCCCTCTACCTATCCTGCACTATGTTCTGTACCGCCCTCTACCCATCCTGCACTATGTTCTGTACCGCCCTCTACCCATCCTGCACTATATGTTCTGCACCGCCCTCTACCTATCCTGCACTATATGTTCTGCACCGCCCTCTACCTATCCTGCACTATATGTTCTGTACTGCCCTCTACCTATCCTGCACTATATGTTCTGCACCGCCCTCTACCTATCCTGCACTATATGTTCTGTACTGCCCTCCACCTGCATTATACACTGTACAGCCTACCCCCTGTATTACTTCACCTGTCCGATAGCGCCCTCTCCAGGCGCCGCCCCGCTCTCCCTGCCCCAGGACGAGTTGCCCCTGCAGACATTGGGTCGGGGGGAATCATTTCCACGATTGTTCTGGCAGGACCAAGTGTCGGAGCCTCCACTGATCATTCACGTCGCCCGGATAATAATAACGGAGACGTTTCAGTTTTGAGCTTTAGTTTTATTATAAAAATTAACTCTGTTACAGCTCGTCGTACAGTAATGGCGGCTCTGTATACAGGCCGCCGCCGCCGCTGATGTATTATACACGGCGTACAAAGTCAGGCTCATAGATACAAAAAAAAAAAATAATTAAAAAACACATTAAAAGAAGAACTGTTGTATGAGCGCGCGGCGCAGACCAAATGTTGGTCAATATCATAAATCCTCCATACGTCCTCGTGCAGATCTGTCGTACCAGCGGCAGCAAAAAACGAGTCAGTGGTAACATAAGGGACAGAGATACCGAGACGGCAGGACCCCCATAATGACACCCGAGTCATGCCCCTCCTACGTGCCACGGCGGGACCCCCATAATCACACCCGAGTCATGCCCCTCCTACGTGCCACGGCGGGACCCCCATAATCACACCCGAGTCATGCCCCTCCTCTGTGCCGGCTGAGACATGGCGGGACCCCCATAATCACACCCGAGTCATGTCCCTCCTCTGTGCCGGCTGAGACATGGCGGGACCCCCGTAATCACACCCAAGTCATACCCCTCCTCTGTGCTGGCTGAGACATGGCGAGACCCCCGTAATCACACCCAAGTCATACCCCTCCTCTGTGCGACATGGCGAGACCCCCGTAATCACACCCAAGTCATACCCCTCCTCTGTGCGACATGGCGAGACCCCCGTAATCACACCCAAGTCATACCCCTCCTCTGTGCCGGCTGAGACCCCCTATTCCCATACCTAAGTAGCGCCCCTCCTCTGTGACAGACACCACGAGACCCCCATCCTGACACCAGAGTCATGCCCCTCCTCTGTGCCGCTTTGTGTCGGGCTTTGGTCACTGCAGACTTGACTGGTCCTAATGGGGCTGACACAACGAGCGGGCGGCCATTACATGCGGGACCCTGCACCGCAAACGGGGGCAACCGACATTTAGTTTTCCTCCACAAACAGCACCACACCTGGCTGAGAGTGGTACTGCAGCTCCGCACTTCAGCACAGCACCCACCAGGGGGCAGAAGTGGCACTGTCAAAAAAATAAAGTAAAAAAAGGGGGTCCTCTGTCCATGAGTGATTAACGCCCAGTTTCCCAGCCAGTCCCACTGCTCCCTCTAAACCACTTGTCCTTTCCACCATTTTCTGCTGCAGCGGCATCCGCTGAGAACAAACGCCTGAAATCCGCCATAGTGGTGAGTGTGCGTACTGCACGGACATACATGTCTATATACACAGGTATACGGCGAGTACAAAACGTTACATGGTCATAAATACAGTCCATTATCTACATCGTATAGAAAAACACTGAACATTCGCAGCTTTCATAAAATAGAAACTTCTGGAACTCTGCAACTCCCGGAGGACGCAGCCGCCGGAACAGACGATTGGGCGACGAGACAACCTTTGGCTTAAAAAAAAAAAATAAAAAAAAAAAAATATATAAAATTGCAACTTTAAGTCCACCCCCCACTTAATGGATTAGTGGTTTAGCCCAGCGCTCATCTCTAGCATCAGATTAGTGGTGAATGAGCAGGAGAGGAAGGAACCATCACACAGCAGGGGGTGATAGGACAGCCATTATCACAGGGCGGTTACACACCGCATCACTGCTACAGTTTTTACAACTACAACTTCCAGCATGTCCTGGATCTGAAGAACTACAGATTGGAGGAACAGACTCCAAGTTAGGTAAACAGTGTAGCCTAAAATGAGGCATCAGTGGAGTTCCCCTTTAATTCTTAAAGGTATATTACATTAAAAAAAAAAAAAAAAAAAAAAAAAAAAGTTAAAAATTTTCTGACAAACTGTAAATAAAATATAAAGTTACTCTCATAGGGGGTTAATCCTTAAAGTGACCCCAGGTCCAGTCGGCCATTTTCTTTTATCGCTTGGAATTATTTTTTTTGGCGTTAATCTCTGGCGCGGCGCCTCCTCGGCAGCGGATTAAGGCATTGTGTTTGTTCTGTCTGCAAAAATAGATAATTCTATATATTTATATATTTGTACAATATACGCGGAGGAGGGGAATCTTTTATACAAAAGCTTAGACGTCTGATGAAAGGGTCGGGGGGCCGCACGTTCACGCCATTAACGGCGCGGCCAGGAGGAGCTAAGAAAATATATAAATATCCATCTCTATGTACACGGGTCTGTCCCAGCCTCCCCTCCCCCGCTGCACGGGAACAAAAAATACAAAATCTGTACATGAAATCTGAACCGTTGAGGGTCCGCAGGGTCTATACAGGGCGGGGGGCTCAGGAGGAGTCCGTGCAGGGCGAGGGGGGCGGCGGGTACAGATGATGGGAGTAGCTGCGCTCCGTGTATGGCGACGGAGGACAACTCTCCTCAGCGGACAGGTACTGACTCCGTGGCGTCGGCGGAGGGGGCACCGGCTCGGAGTCGTAGTTCAGGTCGCTGGTGTAGTCCTTGGTGGTGGTGGACGTCAGCCGGTGACTGGGGGTGTAGTCGCTGTCGCACACATCCGTGCTGCACGGCGTGGTGGGAGGCGCAAAGTGGCGGTAGCTGTACGGTCTGTAACTGCGGGAGAAAAGACAGTGACGGATCAGACGCGACAATATAGGACTGCGGGCAGTGACGGATCAGACGTGGTAATATCGGAGTGCAGGCAGTGACGGATCAGACGTGGTAATATCGGATTACGGTCAGTGACGGATCAGACGTGGTAATATCGGATTACGGTCAGTGACGGATCAGACGTGGTAATATCGGACTGCGGTCAGTGACGGATCAGACGCGACAATATCGGATTACGGTCAGTGACGGATCAGACGTGGTAATATCGGATTACGGTCAGTGACGGATCAGACGTGGTAATATCGGACTGCGGTCAGTGACGGATCAGACGCAGCAATATCGGACTGCGGTCAGTGACGGATCAGACGCGACAATATCGGATTACGGTCAGTGACGGATCAGACGTGGTAATATCGGACTGCGGTCAATGACGGATCAGACGTGGCAATATCGGATTACGGTCAGTGACGGATCAGACGTGGTAATATCGGATTACGGTCAGTGACGGATCAGACGTGGTAATATCGGACTGCGGTCAATGACGGATCAGACGTGGCAATATCGGATTACGGTCAGTGACGGATCAGACGTGGTAATATCGGACTGCGGTCAATGACGGATCAGACATGGCAATATCGGATTATGGTCAGTGACGGATCAGACATGGCAATATCGGATTATGGTCAGTGACGGATCAGACACGGCAATATCGGATTACGGTCAGTAACGGATCAGACGTGGTAATATCAGATTACGGTCAGTGACGGATCAGATGCGGTAATATCGGACTGCGGTCAGTGACGGATCAGACACGGCAATATCTGATTACGGTCAGTGAACGGAAACCTTCATATTCTATGTAGCAAAGCACGCTGCTCTGCCAGAACGGCGCCCCCAGCTGACCGTGGGCTGCGAGCGGCGCTGTGGCTCATTTCCATCAGCTGCAATACCAGAAACGACCAGCGGCCCGGAGGTGGCGCCGTATCAGAAATTTTAATACTCACAGCTGAGAATTCGTGACAAAGCATCAATAGTGTGTTTATGACAATGTATCAGTTGTAAGCAGGTCGTCCGGCTGTGATACAGTTGTAACAAATCTGCAGCTGTGAGAAAGGCTTTACCGGAATTCAAATATTCAATGACAGCAAGCAGAGATCTCGATGTAGGAGTCTCCGGAGTAAAGTCCCGGTAGAGAGGGAGCTGGACGTCATGTCAGCCGCTTACCTGTACGAGCCCCCTTACCTGTACGAGCCCCCTCACCTGCGCGAGCCCCCTCACCTGCGCGAGCCCCCTCACCTGCGCGAGCCCCCTCACCTGCGCGAGCCCCCTCACCTGCGCGAGCCCCCTCACCTGCCCGAGCCCCCTCACCTGCCCGAGCCCCCTCACCTGCGCGAGCCCCCTCACCTGCGCGAGCCCCCTCACCTGCGCGAGCCCCCTCACCTGCGCGAGCCCCCTCACCTGCGCGAGCCCCCTCACCTGTACAAGCCCCCTTACCTGTACGAGCGGTGCGTGGACGGGCTGTTGGAGGAATAGCCGAACTCCAGGGTGTAGTGCGACCGCTCCGTGGCCGGGGAGGGCGGAGGGTTCAGGATCTGAGACGGGGGAAGGGAAGACGTCAGTGAGAAGCCTCCGCGTCAAGTCTCCCACAACAGGGGGGAGTCCCACTACATACACCACGTACATCTCACAGCTGAGGTTCTGCTACAATGCCAGGATCACAGGATTCTGGCTGCACAGATACATATTTTCATTTCTGACTTTTTCCCTCCTTTTCTTCCAAGAGCCATAACTTTTTTATTTTTCAGCCCCCGCAGCCGTACGAGGGCTTACTCTATGGAGGACGACGGGGGGCTTACTCTATGGAGGACGACGGGGGGCTTACTCTATGGAGGACGACGGGGGGCTTACTCTATGGAGGACGACGGGGGGCTTACTCTATGGAGGACGACGGGGGGCTTACTCTATGGAGGACGACGGGGGGCTTACTCTATGGAGGACGACGGGGGGCTTACTCTATGGAGGACGACGGGGGGCTTACTCTATGGAGGACGACGGGGGGCTTACTCTATGGAGGACGACGGGGGGCTTACTCTATGGAGGACGACGGGGGGCTTACTCTATGGAGGACGACGGGGGGGCTTACTCTATGGAGGACGACGGGGGGCTTACTCTATGATGGAGGACGGGGGGCTTACTCTATGATGGAGGACGGGGGGCTTACTCTAAGGAGGACGGGGGGCTTACTTTATGGAGGACGGGGGGCTTACTTTATGGAGGACGGGTTGTACTTTTTTAATGACACCATTGAGGTCATCATATGATGTAACGGGGGAAAGAAAAAGAGTGGGAAAAAAGCCACCCCTGGCTTCGATCCTGGGTGTTCGTACAAGCCTCCTAGTGCACCCCCAGTCATCAGGTCCAGGGACCCCCCCAAGCTCCAGCCCAGTGACTAATGGCCAATGATGAGTGGGGCCGCAGTCTCCTGGAGGTGCCGGGGAGACAGATTCGAGACTCACCGGTGGGAAGTAAGTTCCTTTGGTGCTGGAGGAGCTGCTGGACGAGGCTCCGGTCACGTGAGCGCGGTCATACGGCGGTCCGCTGCTCCCACCCATGATGCTGAGTGAGCTGATCACAGATTTCCCACGGGACATTCCTGCAGAAAGACCCCGGAAATATTAACTACACCTGGAGGTGACGTGGTTAAAAGCCCAGACCGGCAGCAGGAAACCCCATCCCCCTCCGTACAATGGACGCCCACATGTAACTGAATACGGGTCACATCCTGGCACTCGGGGGAGGGCGCTTACAGGATGGCGGCTGCTCCGTGTAGTGCAGGACGTAACCTCCTATGTGGGGTATAAGGCGCCGACACTTACACGGACAGTGCCAGTAGATGGCGGCCCTCACCTGGCAGGGAGCTGGTCAGCGAGCTCGGGTGCGGCACGTAGCCCAGCGGCACAGAGGCCGGACCGTGCACCACATAGTCGTTCGCCATGGTCTCGCCGTCGCCCTTCATACGGGGGCACAGAACCTTGTGGCACACAAAGTACACCCCTCCGACCAGGAAGACGGTGAGGACGACGCCGATGATGGAGCCGATGGTGCTGGTGGAGGGTGGAGACGGCTCCTCGGTGGGATCTGAGGAGGACAACACATGTGAGGTGCAGGGCTGAGCTGCAGCAGATGAAGGCGGGAGTGGAAGGGAGCGTCATGGCCGACTTACAGCAGCCCAGTTCATCGGAGCTGTCACTGCAGTCGCGGTTGTGGTCGCACCGCCGGTGTTTCCCGATGCACTGACCGCTGCCGCAGTGGAACTGCTCCGCCGTGCAGATCTCTGAGAGAGAGAAAAAAAAAAAAAAGACGGAGGCCCATTAAAATCAGCTGCTGCCAAACTACAACTCCCAGCATGCTCCCATCTGGCGGCTCACCGTTGCAGCTCTTCTCGTCGGACTTGTCCTGGCAGTTGGCCTCGCCGTTGCACCGGTAGGAGGAGTCGATGCACTGCCCGCTGGCGCACTGGTACTGGGTGCTGGAGCACTTGGGGCAGTTGTGCTCGTCGCTGTTGTCCATGCACTCCATGAAGCCGTCGCAGCGCCACTCGGCAGGAATGCAGTCCACCTCTCCGGTGTAACAGGTGAACTGCTGCGGGGAGCAGGTGGGGGGCTCTGCAGGAGGAAACCACAGAATGAGGGGCGGACAGTCATGACCTGTGCATTCCGGGGGTCTGGGGGGTCACCCACCTCCGCAGGACAGCTCATCCAGCAGGAGGACCAGGTGCACGGGGCAGGAGCAGCGCGTGGTGCCGTCTCCCTTCACGATACAGATGTGGCTGCAGCCGCCATTGTCCTGGGCACAGGGGTGCTCCTCTGTAAGAGAGAACGCCATCACCACACCGGTCCGAGAACGAGCCGCCATATTGTCCGTGACGGCGGCACTCACTGTATTCCTTCACGCTCAGCTCCGTCACCGCGTGGATGTCCGTCAGGAAGGGGATCCGGGCCTGGATTTTGGTGCGGCCCTCGCGGCCCGATTTATCGATGCGTTCGATCATCTGCTGCTGCCGGTCGATCCAATACAGGTGGTTACCGAACACCGTCAGCCCCACCGGCTGCAGCACGTTGGAGTCCTCCAGAACGATGCGGTTCCCGCCTGTCACACCGGAAACACAACCGTTAATCCAGAAACCGTGCACAGCTCGCTTTAAGAGCGATCACATGCGCCAACACTTACCGGACAGGTCGCTGCTCTCGATCCGCCGCAGGTCAGAGTCGGCCCAGAACAACTTCCCCATCTTATTATCCAGAGCGAGTGCGATGGGTTTACTGAGGCCGGTGAAGAAGAGGACCTCGCGCTCCGTCCCGTCCAGAGCCGCCCGCTCGATTTTGGCCGAGCGCTCCTGCAGGTTGGTGAAATACATGTACCTGCAGCGGCAGAAGGAGGGTGGCATTGGGTAAGTACCGGTCAGGGACCATTATCAGCGAGCACAGCGTCACCGCGCACTCACCCGCGCTCCGGGTTCACCAGGATGGCTCTGGGCCGGTCCTGCTCGCCCCTCAGGACTATCCCGACAGCGCGGCCGTCCATGCGGGTGACATTGATCACGTTGGTCACCTCGCAGGTCCAGTAGATGAAGCGGCTGTAGATGTCGATGCTCATGTCGTACGGCTGCATGTCCAGGTTCTGGTTGGGGTTGTTGTTGGAAACCACGGTGACATTCTGCAAGGAAAAGGTTAACGGGTGAACTCGTCGTTCGCCGATCTGCAAGGGTCTGAAGCGGGTCGCGTGCCGCCAATCACCTGCGTGCCATCTTCCAGGGATCTGCGGATGCTCTGACGGGAGTCGATCCAGTACAGGTGCTTCTCCACGGGGTCGTAGTCGATGGCGCGCGCGTTGCGCAGGTTGTGGATGGGGAGGATGATGTCCGGACTCTGCTGCTCGTCGATCACCATCCGGTTAATGGCGTTTTTCTGACTGAAGAGCAGGAAGGCGCTGGGAGCTGAGAGCGAAGATCGGACATTAGTACGGTGCACGGACCACTAAAACCCCCAGGGGGCAGCACTACTCACCACTACAAGTCTTATTGTCCGCGTTCAGGGAGTAGTGCACCGGGCAGCCGCACGTGTAGCCGCTCACCGGCGTGGCCAGGCACAGATGGGAGCAGTGGCCATTGCTGGACGCACACTCGTTCCACCCCGACTGCCGGGAGGAATGAAACACCAGGATGTCCATCACGTAGTCAAGGTGGCCCTGGATGATGGTCCGGTTCTGCCCGCTGGTTTTGTTGGCTCTCTCGATGCTTCGGCGGCTCCAGTCCGTCCAGTAGATGAAATCCTGGTACTGGGTGAGACCGAAAGGGTGCGGCAAGTCGTCGGCTATGACCTCCCGGTCTTGCCCTGTGGAGGAGGACAGCTCGTTACACGGCACTAATCTCATTCCCGCTCCCCTATAGATATTGCATCATGTGATACTGGCCATAACAATCCCCATCACTTGCGTCCACAGCTCCTATGCAGAGCAATGCATCTGCAGATAAACTAATGCAACTTCAATTCCAAGTCTCCTGTATTGTGGCCACATCAGCAGTGACCTATGAGGTCCAGTGTCATTTTATTGTAGCCCAGTTACAATTTCCTTCTGTAAATGCTGAGATCTGAGCAGAGCTGTCATGCCATTGCAGAGTTCATATCACGAATTACCAGTGAACACTCACTGGTGACTCCATGCAGCGACGAGGACAAGTCAGTGGCTGAAATCATGACTGCAGAACTAGTGCAAGCTCATTACTGTGATCTGAACCCAGCAATGAAATGATGGCTCTGCTCAAATCACAGTAATTAATGGTGAACGTGAACCAGCGCTGCAGTGGTGACTGTGTTCAGAGACGAGGACACGTCAGTGGCTGAAATCACGACCACAGTGCTGGTGCACGTTCACCAGTAATTCATGTGATCTGAACCCTGCAATGACATGACGGCTCTGCTCACATCACCATAATTACCAGTGAACATGCACCAGCGCTGCAGTGGTTATTGCAATCAGAGACAAGGACAAGTCAGTGGCTGAAATCACTACTGCAGCGCTGGAGCACGCTTATTATTGTGATCTGAACCCTGCAATGACATGACGGCTCTGCCCAAATCACAGTAATTACTGGAGAATGTGCACCAGCTCTGTAGTGGTGACTGTATTCAGAGACAAGGACATGAAGTGGTTGAAATCAAGACCTCAGCGCTGGTGCAATGCTCACGGGTAATTACTGTGATCTGAGAGATGCACCCGCAATATGACATGACTCTTGTGCTACATTTTTTTTCAATGAGCATATTACAGCTTAATCCTCCAGTCCTGCGCTGATGCACTGTGACATAACTGCAGCTGGGAGAAGTAGAAGATCAGGACGGGGTTGTTTCTAGCCCAAAACTAAGTGTCTGCTTTCACTGAAAGCAAGCAGGGATACTGAAAAATGACAGTCACACAGCCGGGAGGAGAGCGGTGCACTGTGGGCAGAGACGGCGGCGTCCCCCAGCGAGGATCAGTTACGTAAAACACCGTGTTAAACATTTCCCCCTGGAGATAAATCCTTTCTAATGCAAATGATCCTGGTGCGGCGAGCCGAGCCTGGCACCGGTCCACCAGCCGCTCGCTTCCTGAACAGGCACGGCGCGGGCAGCCGGCGGCGGCACAGCTGGGAGCCGCTCGTTCACCTGCAGGAACCGCGTTGGCTCCTGGCCCAGCACACGAGGTCTCGTGCAGCAGAACGTCATGTCTCCAGTCACATCCAAAGCTGCAGCGACTACAAGGCAGAGGGTCGTTATCACTCCGTCTCGGCATCATCCCTCTGCATCTCCCAGCGCAGGGACAATCATTTACAAAATTTTGATTGCAGCTCTGGATGTAACTCCTGCACATGTAAAGTAACAGGAAGGACCACTCACCCAGCATGCTGGAGGACTCGATGAGATTGGTGTCAAGGTCCGTCCAGTAAAGCCTCCTCTCCGCGTAGTCAATAGTCAGCCCGTTGGCGCGGCCCACATTGGGCACCAGGGTGATGCGCTCGCTGCCGTCCATAGATGCCCTGTCAATCTTGGGTTTTCCACCCCACTCTGTCCAGTACATAAACCTGGAAAAGGAAATGCTGCATGTTATGGGTATGCAGAGCACCGCAGCAGAGCAGGAGACCCCGTCGAGAGGGCCAGCGTGGCGACCAGACCGTCGAGAGGGCCTGCGTGGCAATCAGACCGCCGAGAGGGCCAGCGCAGCGCCCAGACCGCCGAGAGGGCCTGCGTGGCAATCAGACCGCCGAGAGGGCTGGCGCAGCGCCCGGAGCGCTGAGAGGGCCAGCGCAGCGCCCAGACCGCCGAGTGGGCCGGCGCAGCGCCCAGACAAGCATATAACACCACTATAGATGTAGCCCTTACAGTAGCAGCTAGGCGCCGGGGCCGTGCGTCCGTGTCTGCGTCCCTTCTTCTCAGCCCTGACCTACTTTACGCGGGAGGGAGAGGCCGGCAGGAGGATGCTCCTGCTCTCACTAAATAGCCGGATAATATTTCAGGTTTGTGTAATTATGGATAGCGGGAGGTGAGCGGATACACGTCTCATTGTGTGCGGCTCTGTGCAGCGTAACAAAGGACGGCTGAAATCCGACAATCAGAAGAATCCGCCATTTCCTCCTTCCCAGAAAAGAAAACCGATCACTCGTCCAATCTATCAGTGGTGATCGGGAGCAGGGACAGTCAGCCATCAGGGGGCAGCAGAGAGTAAGGGCCGGACACCGGGGGGCCGCGCTGTGGCCATGTGCATTACTCACCCCTCTGCGGGGTCCAGTGCCAGCGCCCGCGGGCTGTCCAGGTCCTTCCACACCAGGATCTGCCGGTGGAGGCCGTCCAGCTTGGACACCTCGATGCGATTGGTGCCAGTGTCGGCCCAGTACAGGTTCTTCCCCAACCAGTCCACCGCCATGCCTTCTGGGTAATCCAATCCGAACTGCACCACGTGCTCCAGAGCGCTGCCGTTCATGAAGGCCCGACTGATTGTCTGCAAGGAAAGAAAAGAAATAAGATCCGAGATTCGGCGACCATAAACGACGCTCTGGTCCCATCAGATTCAGAGCTGGACTGACGGCGAGCGCAGCTCTGGAGGTGACTGGAGCATGGGCCGCCTTTTACCTTCAGGCTTATGTCAGTCCAGTAAATCCTGTTGTCCGACACGTCGAAGTCGAGTGCGGACGCCTCCTTCACCCCGGTCAGCGGGATGGCCACGTTGTTGTTGTTGGTCTCCAGAGAGATGCGGCGAATGTCGGCCCGGCGGGAGAAGAGGAGGAAGGCTTCGGGCACGATGCACGTCTTCATGTCATTGATCAGCTCCAGGCCGATGGGGCAAGCGCAGCGCGGCCCCTGGGGGCGGAAGAGGCAGAGGTGGCTGCAGCCTGCGTTGTTCTCGGCGCACGCGTTCGTCCCTTCAAAAACAAATTAAAAAGTTATTAAAAACATTGGGAGAGATCGTCCATGGCCCGGCGGGACCGCGGACTACGCTCACCAGTCATCCTGTGGATGTTGGTGGCCTTCAGTCCCATCAGGTCGGGCAGCTGGTCGATGATGACCTCCCGCTCGCCCGTGTGCTTGTGGACCCGCTCGATGCTGCGCCGCTGCCAGTCCGTCCAGTAGACAAAGTCCCCCAGCAGCGTGAAGCCGAAGATATGCGGCAGCTTGTCCTCCACCAGTACCCGCCGGCCCGTGCCGTTCGTAGTCATCACCTGCAGGAGTCGGGGAGAAGAAACATCCTCATAGCAAGCAGAAGCCACGTCCTGCTCACACAGCTGAGGGGTCGGTACAATGCACCAGCGGGAGGACCGCCGCAAACATCGATCCTTTTACAGAGTGGGGATGGGGTGGACGCCCGCAGTAGCCGGGATGTCTCCGTACACATGGAGCAGTGTAGTATTCTGGCACCGTGCCCAGTTTCTTCCTCCTTCTACGTCGGATGCTGGGGGTTATACTTCTTCACCAGAGACACTGCGTCTAATAGATGGAGCGACGCGGCAGGGACGGGGTTAAGCGTGCCGTCATGTGCGGCTGATGATCGGCGCACCTCTCGCCTCCCGCTGCTGCGGCACAATGACAGGCGGCCATCTTTTCTGGGAGATTAATGTCACACAGTCTGCTGCAAGCTGCCAGATAAAACGGGGAACAAAAGCCTCGTGTGCGCCCCCCGCTGGGGCCTATTAACCAGCGCGGGCAGCTTATCCGCGACTCAGGAGAACCCACAAAGCGCCGGCTGCACTTACAAGTCAAGAGACAAATTTACATATATAGAAATGTCGCCAATTAATGGCCGACCGCCCCGGCGATTATCACAGCGAGCGCCCAAGGCGAGGACCATCCCGCCGCACCGCTCCCCTTCTCTAGAGTTTCTCCTTCTTTTCTCCCCTTCAGCATTATGACTCCGTTTTCCGCGGTCAGATGAGGGTTATTATTATTTTTGGAGGAGCAAATACAATGTTTTGGTTTTTATTTTAGGTGCAATGATACATTGTAACAAGCCATTTAGAGGAAATGCGATTGCACCAAACCGTCAGCTGTGAGAAGTTATCACGCCTGTCCATGTTCTCAGCCTCGGCATAAAAGCCGTGAAGGTTTCTATCCGCTGACAGCCGGCAGAGATATTACGCACCTCTATCTTGTCCGTCTTGGCGTCGCCCCAGTAGATCTTCCCCTCCGTGTAGTCCAGTGCGAGGCCGTTCGGCCAGCCCAGCGAGGTGTTCACCAGCACGATCCGATCAGAACCGTCCATTGCCGCGCGCTCGATTTTTGGGATTTCTCCCCAGTCCGTCCAGTACATATAACTGGGGGAAGAAAAAAAAAAGGAGCTGTGAGCGCCGCATCCTCAGTCGGTGGTTCCCGACTACAACAAGGTCGCGTACGACCACTTGTTTGCTGCAGTCAGTCACTGGCTCCCACAATCACTGCTGAGGCCGGTGATTGGCTGCAGCGGTCACATGGCTGTACGTTGGCGGTTGTCCTTCTTACCCGTTATTTGGGTCCAGCACGATCGCCCTGGGTTCGTCGAGGTCTTCAGAGATGAGAATTTTGCGCATGGTCCCGTTTAGCCGTGTCACCTCGATGCGGTCGGTCCCAGTGTCCGTCCAGTACAAGTTCCGCGCCACCCAGTCCACGGCGATGCCGTCAGGATGGGACACCTGGGACACGACGATGAACTGACTGGCGGAGCCGTCGATCTGCGCCCGGCGGATGGCCCGCACCTCGTCATCCGTCCAGTAGATGTAGCCCTCCGCCGGGTCGTAGTCTATGGCGATGGCGTGGCGGATGTCATCCAGGGGGAGGACGATGTCCGTGAAGTCGGGGGTGTCCAGAGAGATTCTCCGCAGGTCCGTCCGACGGGCGAGAAGCAGCAGCTCCGTGGCACCTGCGGACATAGAGAGGGGGCGCCATTAGCGTCTACAGGCCGGGGGCGTCTACAGACCGGGGGCGTCCACAGACCGGGGGCGTCCATGGGATATCTGGGGGCGTCCATGGGATATCTGGGGGCGTCCATGGGATATCTGGGGGCTCGGCAAAGGTTACTTATCAGTGGGTCAGGGGTCTGTGCAGAGGGAAATGTGTTTAGTCTAGTGACGTCCCCTCCACAGACTGCAGGATTTAGGTAATCCCCCCCAACACAAACATGAGGCCCCTCAGGAGAATTCCTCAATGTTGACTTAAGGGCAGGGACCACATTCCTGGGCAGACAAAGGAGGGAGAGATGGAGGAGGGGACAGAGGAGGGGACGGGCTCAGCTCTGGAGAGAGAGAGCCGCACAGACCGGGCCTCACAAAGCCGAAGGTTCTCAGGGAGCGATCACCAAAAAATCCGCTCTGTGTCCTGTGACTAACCGCGCACAGGAGCCAGACAAGAAAACCGGGAACACCAGCACCAAACCAGTAACAGGATCCTCACTGGCTACTAACCATTACCCTGCCATTCCCAATATACACAGGACTGCACAATTGGCCAGTTATACTGCAGAGCTGCACTCACTATTCTGCTGGTGCAGTCACTGTGTACATACATTACATTACTGATCCGGAGTTACCTCCTGTATTATACCCCAGAGCTGCACTCACTATTCTGCTGGTGCAGTCACTGTGTACATACATTACATTACTGATCCTGAGTTACATCCTGTATTATACCCCAGAGCTGCACTCACTATTCTGCTGGTGCAGTCACTGTGTACATACATTACATTACTGATCCTGAGTTATATCCTGTATTATACCCCAGAGCTGCACTCACTATTCTGCTGGTGCAGTCACTGTGTACATACATTACATTACTGATCCGGAGTTACCTCCTGTATTATACCCCAGAGCTGCACTCACTATTCTGCTGGTGCAGTCACTGTGTACATACATTACTGATCCTGAGTTATATCCTGTATTATACCCCAGAGCTGCACTCACTATTCTGCTGGTGCCGTCACTGTGTACATACATTACATTACTGATTTTGAGTTATATCCTGTATTATACCCCAGAGCTGCACTCACTATTCTGCTGGTGCAGTCACTGTGTACATACATTACATTACTGATCCGGAGTTACCTCCTGTATTATACCCCAGAGCTGCACTCACTATTCTGCTGGTGCAGTCACTGTGTACATACATTACATTACTGATCCTGAGTTATATCCTGTATTATACCCCAGAGCTGCACTCACTATTCTGCTGGTGCAGTCACTGTGTACATACATTACATTACTGATCCGGAGTTACCTCCTGTATTATACCCCAGAGCTGCACTCACTATTCTGCTGGTGCAGTCACTGTGTACATACATTACATTACTGATCCTGAGTTATATCCTGTATTATACCCCAGAGCTGCACTCACTATTCTGCTGGTGCAGTCACTGTGTACATACATTACATTACTGATCCTGAGTTATATCCTGTATTATACTCCAGAGCTGCACTCACTATTCGGCTGGTGCAGTCACTGTGTACATACATTACATTACTGATCCTGAGTTACATCCTGTATTATACCCCAGAGCTGCACTCACTATTCTGCTGGTGCAGTCACTGTGTACATACATTACAGATCCTGAGTTACATCCTGTATTATACCCCAGAGCTGCACTCACTATTCTGCTGGTGCAGTCACTGTGTACATACATTACATTACTGACCCTGAGTTACCTCCTGTATTATACCCCAGAGCTGCACTCACTATTCTGCTGGTGCAGTCACTGTGTACATACATTACATTACTGATCCTGAGTTACCTCCTGTATTATACTCCAGAGCTGCACTCACTATTCTGCTGGTGCAGTCACTGTGTACATACATTACTGATCCTGAGTTACCTCCTGTATTATACCCCAGAGCTGCACTCACTATTCTGCTGGTGCAGTCACTGTGTACATACATTACATTACTGATCCTGAGTTACCTCCTGTATTATACTCCAGAGCTGCACTCACTATTCTGCTGGTGCAGTCACTGTGTACATACATTACTGATCCTGAGTTACCTCCTGTATTATACCCCAGAGCTGCACTCACTACTCTGCTGGTGCAGTCACTGTGTACATACATTACTGATCCTGAGTTACATCCTGTATTATACCCCAGAGCTGCACTCACTATTCTGCTGGTGCAGACACTGTGTATACACATTAGTGAGCCTGTATTATACTGCAGAGCTGCGCTCGCTGGCCTCGTGTTATACCCGGTGACGCTCTCTACATATCCCCGTCTCCCTCGTATCTGACACTCACCTTGTAGACACGTCTTCCCATCACCCCGGAGTCTGACGCCCGTCGGACATGCGCACTGGTAATACGGCTTCACCGGGGACATGAGGCAGAGGTGAGAGCAGCCGCCATTGTGTCCGGCACATGGATTTGTAGCTGCAGGAGGAAAACAGAACAAAACTTTTTGGCATTGCAGGAAATCCATTAACCGCAATGATCCGTACTGTATCTATAGTAACACCGCAATGATCCGTACTGTATCTATAGTAACACCGCAGTGATCCGTACTGTATCTATAGTAACACCGCAATGATCCGTACTGTATCTATAGTAACACCGCAATGATCCGTACTGTATCTATAGTAACACCGCAATGATCCGTACTGTATCTATAGTAACACCGCAATGATCCGTACTGTATCTATAGTAACACCGCAATGATCCGTACTGTATCTATAGTATGATCTCCTGCATCAAAGGCTCAGACCCACAATCCGAGTGCAGCGGTTACTGACCGTTCGGCTGCCTCAGCTGGCTGAACACGTGGATGTCCATCGGGGAGAAGATGTTGCTGTCCACCTCCCTCCAGTCCTCCCCCGTGTACTTGTTACACGCCAGAATGGAGCGCGTGTTCCAGTCCGTCCAGTATATGGTGTCGCCAAAGAGCGTGAGGGCGAAGGGGTGCGGGAGCGAGCCCTTCACTACGGTTTGTCTGGAAAACAACGGGAAGAAGTTAGAGCCAACAAGACACAGCCGCCTCCGCCGACAGAGCTGCCTACGCAGCCGCCACTGACACAGAGCCGCCTACGCAGGGGCCGCCGAGACAGAGCCGCCTACGAAGGCATCGCCGTCAGAGCCGCCGATACAGAGCCACCTACGCAGGCATCGCCGTCAGAGCCGCCGATACAGAGCCACCTACGCAGGCATCGCCGTCAGAGCCGCCGATACAGAGCCACCTACGCAGGCATCGCCGTCAGAGCCGCCGATACAGAGCCACCTACGCAGGCGCCGCCGACACAGAGCCGCCGAGACAGAGCCGCCTACGAAGGCATCGCCATCAGAGCCGCCGACACAGAGCCACCTACGCAGGCATCGCCGTCAGAGCCGCCGATACAGAGCCACCTACGCAGGCATCGCCGTCAGAGCCGCCGATACAGAGCCACCTACGCAGGCGCCGCCGACACAGAGCCGCCGAGACAGAGCCGCCTACGAAGGCATCGCCATCAGAGCCGCCGACACAGAGCCGCCTACGCAGGCGCCGCCGACACAGAGCCGCCTACGCAGGCGCCGCCGACACAGAGCCGCCTACGCAGGCGCCGCCGACACAGAGCCGCCTACGCAGGCGCCGCCGACACAGAGCCGCCTACGCAGGCGCCGCCGACACAGAGCCGCCTACGCAGGCGCCGCCGACACAGAGCCGCCTACGCAGGCGCCGCCGACACAGAGCCGCCTACGCAGGCGCCGCCGACACAGAGCCGCCTACGCAGGCGCCGCCGACACAGAGCCGCCTACGCAGGCGCCGCCGACACAGAGCCGCCTACGCAGGCGCCGCCGACACAGAGCCGCCTATGAAGGCATCGCCGTCAGAGCCACCGACACAGAGCCGCCTACGCAGGGGCCGCCGAGACAGAGCCGCCTACGCAGGGGCCGCCGACACAGAGCCGCCTACGCAGGCGCCGCCGACACAGAGCCGCCTACGCAGGCGCCGCCGACACAGAGCCGCCTACGCAGGCGCCGCCGACACAGAGCCGCCTACGCAGGCGCCGCCGACACAGAGCCGCCTACGCAGGCGCCGCCGACACAGAGCCGCCTACGCAGGCGCCGCCGACACAGAGCCGCCTACGCAGGCGCCGCCGACACAGAGCCGCCTACGCAGGCGCCGCCGACACAGAGCCGCCTATGCAGGCGCCGCCGACACAGAGCCGCCTACGCAGGCGCCGCCGACACAGAGCCGCCTACGCAGGGGACGCCGACACAGAGCCGCCTATGAAGGCATCGCCGTCAGAGCCACCGACACAGAGCCACCTACACAGGGGCCGCCGACACAGAGCCGCCTACGCAGGCGCCGCCGACACAGAGCCGCCTACGCAGGCGCCGCCGACACAGAGCCGCCTACGCAGGCGCCGCCGACACAGAGCCGCCTACGCAGGCGCCGCCGACACAGAGCCGCCTACGCAGGCGCCGCCGACACAGAGCCGCCTACGCAGGCGCCGCCGACACAGAGCTGCCTACGCAGGCGCCACTGACACAAAGCCGCCTACGCAGGGGACGCCGAGACAGAGCCGCCTATGAAGGCATCGCCGTCAGAGCCACCGACACAGAGCCACCTACGCAGGGGCCGCCGAGACAGAGCCGCCGACACAGAGCCGCCTACGCAAGCACCTCCGACACAGAGCCGCCTACGCAGGGGCCGCCGAGACAGAGCCACCTATGAAGGCATCGCCGTCAGAGCCACCTACGCAGGCGCCGCTGACAGAGCCACCTACGCAAGCACCTCCAACACAGAGCCGCCTATGAAGGCATCGCCAATAGAGCCGCCTACGCAGGCGCCGCCGACAGAGCCCCCTACGCAAGCACCTCCGACACAGAGCCGCCTATGAAGGCATCGCCAACAGAGCCGCCTACGCAGGCGCCGCCGACACAGAGCCGCCTACGCAGGCGCCGCCGAGACACAAGCGGCACTCACAGAGGTCGCTGGATAAACCCTTTATAATAGCCCACCCCTGTATGCAGACATGGGGGCCCTAAACAGCGCAGTGCCAGGGGCCCTAAACAGCGCAGTGCCAGGGGCCCGGGCTCTGATGGACACAGTAAGGCTATGTGCACACGTTGCGGATTTTAATGCGTTTTCGCAGCATTTTTGGAAACACGGAATCAAATCCGCCGTGTAGTACAGTAACAATGATGGTCAATGGGAATTTGAGAATTGCTGTGAAATATCCACGTTGTTTCTCTGTTTTTTTTCCACAGCATGTCAGTTCTTTGTGCGGAAATGCAGCGTTTCTGCACCCATTGACTATAGATTGAGTGAGGCAAATCTGCAAATCAAAAAACGCATGACAATCCGCAACAAATCCGCTAGTAATCCGCATCAATTCCGCATTAAATCCGCAAGCATTTTGGCCTGCGTTTTCTGCCAAGAGATGCAGATTCTGTGCGGGAAATTCTGCAGGCCAATCCTCAACGTGTGCACATACCATAACCCTCTGGTCACCCAGCTTTCCCAGGAGCGGATACAGCCCCTTTCCTCGGACTCCAGCAATTCCTGAGAAGTGTCTGTGGGGGGCGCTATGATCGCCAGCGACTCCATGTCATGTCCTCAGTCACAAGCACCCCTTTATGTAATCAGCCTGCGGAGGCCGCGAAAACAAAGGAGACTTTATGGGGAGAAAAAAAAAAGAATCATGGAAAGTACAAGTGGCGTCCGCAGCCGCTTCCTGCCGGGGGAGATTATCACAGGAGCAACGAAGAACACATCCCCAGAGGTGAACGAGCGGCCGCCGCTGCGCAGCTGGAAGACATTGCCGCTGACTAATATAACTAATTTAGGTTCTGTGACCCCCGGGAAGAACAAAGAGCGGCGAGGAAACACACAGGAGGAGCGGACCCCGCTAACCACCACAACGTATAATATACAGGTACTGACGAGCTGCAAGATCCCACAGCAAAGATCACTAGATCCCCTACAGACCGCCTCCAGCTCAGCCTCAGTGAATACAATCATCTGGACACTTACATTGAGGAGTTTCTCATGGCAAAATGTTTTGGACAGTTTGTTACAATGTGTCAGTGCAGGGGAAAAGGATTCTTTTAGAACGAGGGCGCAGGGGAGAGTGCAGCAAATCATCGCTGGCACTGAGCCGAGATCCAACAGCCCCGACCGATGCAAGTCACCAAATATTGTCAAGATCTCTGCTTGCTGCCAGTGAATGGAAATAGGACAATGTATCAGCACAGACAGGACATAATACAAGGGACGGCCCTGGCACACTGTAACGGACACGCAGCTGTACGAGCTGGGCAAAATAAAGGCTCCGAGTGTCTGCACTGCTGATGGGCTCGTTACAATGTATCAGCGCAGGCCGGAGAGGATCTGTGCTACACCGAGACACTAAATAAATGTAGCAAGAAGTCTGTAAACAAAGTTACAAGAAATCCCATAATCTAGAAAGGGACAATAATAAATGAGCGAGAGAACCAGGGAAAGGTCCAATAATCCGGCATCTATTGGGTCTAAGCGTTCCGGATTACAGGAATGTTTCTTTATAGAGAGGAGCTGCCGGGGAAATGAGGACGCGAGGGACCGCCATCAGCGGAACATCCTCACCGGAATCCGCCCGACACCCCGCTATACTAGCAGGCCATTAACCCCTCGCGGGCACCCCGCACTCACCGGAAGGAGCCGTCCAGGTTGGACTTGTGGATGAAGCTGAGCTTGGCGTCGGCCCAGTAGAGCTTCTGCTCCTCGTAGTCCAGCGTCAGTCCGTTCGGCCAGTAAATGTCGGAGTCAATGATGACGGAGCGCAGGGAGCCGTCCATGCCGGCCCGCTCAATCTTTGGCACCTCGCCCCAGTCCGTCCAGTACATGTACCTGAAAGAGAAAGAAGCAGGCGTCAGAGCGGTGCGCCCCCATAACTGATCACAGCTGGGGGTTTGTTACAGGAGCCTCCAGCCCAGACAGTCCCGAGTGTATGACAATGTATCAGAACACGGAGAGGTCCGGCGCGGTGCAAGGGTTAACGGCGCAGGGATGGGCACGCGGCGCGGGGATCACACGGCAGGTGAGCGCTGCAGACAATTAACCTTTGTAGATGACAGGTTCAGCCTCGGGACGACAAGTCAGAACAGACGATCGCGGCAGCGCCAATTAGTAAGTCATTATGTGGAACCACCACAAAAACGCGTCTCCCCCTCCCCCAAAATCACAGATTAACCCCTTCCCAACAGCCGCCGCTCGGCATAAGTCAGGGGCACGAGGCTGCAGATAACTCCCCCGGACGGTGGTTCTGGGGGCACACGGAGAGGGCCACACACGGGGGCCCAGCGCACCACCAGCAGGGAGGGGACATAGTGTTAAAAATGTTCCCGAAGAAACAAGCGACCGAGCGTCGGGTATTTCTCTGCCTCCATCACAGCCCGGCGGCCACCGGTCACTGCACCATAGAACATGATGAAAAGTGGGGGGAAATGTTCAATGCCGACATCTGGGGGGATTCTATGTTATTTACTGGGAGGGAAAAACGTTCTGGCAGCGAGAATTCTCCAGGTCTGTACGGTTATAGGAATACCGAACATCAGGGGCGGCCTCATCTGTGGGGTTATTATTATTTCAGGGGTAAAACAAAACAAAAATGCTAATTTTCTGTTTTTTTTTTGTTTTTTTTTAACCGTTTTCTGTTTGTGGAACTTTTGGCATTTTAATTGCTCATTACTACATTGTCCGGTCCAGTGCCGGGAACGCGGTGATCCCGGCGTCTCCATTTCCAGCGCCTCGGACGCGGTGATCCCGGCGTCTCCATTTCCAGCGCCTCGGACGCGGTGATCCCGGCGTCTCCATTTCCAGCGCCTCGGACGCGGTGATCCCGGCGTCTCCATATCCAGCACCTCGCACGCGGTGATCCCGGCGTCTCCATTTCCAGCGCCTCGGACGCGGTGATCCCGGCGTCTCCATTTCCAGCGCCTCGGACGCGGTGATCCCGGCGTCTCCATATCCAGCACCTCGGACGCGGTGATCCCGGCGTCTCCATATCCAGCACCTCGGACGCGGTGATCCCGGCGTCTCCATTTCCAGCGCCTCGGACGCGGTGATCCCGGTGTCTCCATATCCAGCGCCTCGGACGCGGTGATCCTGGCGTCTCCATTTTGTTTCACGGTGTTCACAGAACAGATTACATGTAATATTCTGACACCTCGGACGGCTCTGGCACAGACACCGACCAGCTTCATTTTTTATTCTTAAAGACGTTTTACATTATTTTTGTCTTAATGGACTTGAATCTGTGACTGACCGCGCGGTCCGTGTGCCGCAATATACCGCCAACACCACGGCCTCTAGTACGGTGGATGGTGGGAAGGGCTCACATACAATCCAGCCTCAAGAATGGACCCTTATCGGGAGCAGCAGCAGGGACCAGAGCCCGGGAGAAGCAGCAGCAGCAGGGACCAGAGCCCGGGAGAAGCAGCAGCAGCAGGGACCAGAGCCCGGGAGAAGCAGCAGCAGCAGGGACCAGAGCCCGGGAGAAGCAGCAGCAGCAGGGACCAGAGCCCGGGAGAAGCAGCAGCAGCAGGGACCAGAGCCCGGGAGAAGCAGCAGCAGCAGGGACCAGAGCCCGGGAGAAGCAGCAGCAGCAGGGACCAGAGCCCGGGAGAAGCAGCAGCAGCAGGGACCAGAGCCCGGGAGAAGCAGCAGCAGCAGGGACCAGAGCCCGGGAAAAGCAGCAGCAGCAGGGACCAGAGCCCGGGAGAAGCAGCAGCAGCAGGGACCAGAGCCCGGGAGAAGCAGCAGCAGCAGGGACCAGAGCCCGGGAGAAGCAGCAGCAGCAGGGACCAGAGCCCGGGAGAAGCAGCAGCAGCAGGGACCAGAGCCCGGGAGAAGCAGCAGCAGCAGGGACCAGAGCCCGGGAGAAGCAGCAGCAGCAGGGACCAGAGCCCGGGAGAAGCAGCAGCAGCAGGGACCAGAGCCCGGGAGAAGCAGCAGCAGCAGGGACCAGAGCCCGGGAGAAGCAGCAGCAGCAGGGACCAGAGCCCGGGAGAAGCAGCAGCAGCAGGGACCAGAGCCCGGGAGAAGCAGCAGCAGCAGGGACCAGAGCCCGGGAGAAGCAGCAGCAGCAGGGACCAGAGCCCGGGAGAAGCAGCAGCAGCAGGGACCAGAGCCCGGGAGAAGCAGCAGCAGCAGGGACCAGAGCCCGGGAGAAGCAGCAGCAGCAGGGACCAGAGCCCGGGAGAAGCAGCAGCAGCAGGGACCAGAGCCCGGGAGAAGCAGCAGCAGCAGGGACCAGAGCCCGGGAGAAGCAGCAGCAGCAGGGACCAGAGCCCGGGAGAAGAAGCAGCAGCAGGGACCAGAGCCCGGGAGAAGAAGCAGCAGCAGGGACCAGAGCCCGGGAGAAGCAGCAGCAGGGACCAGAGCCCGGGAGAAGCAGCAGCAGGGACCAGAGCCCGGGAGAAGCAGCAGCAGGGACCAGAGCCCGGGAGAAGCAGCAGCAGGGACCAGAGCCCGGGAGAAGCAGCAGCAGGGACCAGAGCCCGGGAGCAGCAGGGACAAGCAGCAGGGACCTGTACTGAGAGATTCTTTTTATCCTCTTCATTAATGATCTTGTGGATGGATTGACAGTAAACGACCCCAAACCATGTAGGATATAAGCTCTGACCCTGACATTACAATATAACAGAATGATCTGGATGAGACGTCAGATGGACAAACACTCATCAGATGAGATTAATGTAGATAAATGCAGAGTAATCACCGAGGACGGAGGGATCCTACAGCTCCATATACATTACATGGGAGAATACTCGGGATACAGGACAGAAGGAGGACGGGGATTCTGGGCACATGTAGGCTGAGCAGCAGCTCTCGTTGCTTTTGCGGCTGCTGCCTGACATTAAGACTTTGGGCCGGGCAGTGGAGTCAGTGCGCCAAACCAGCGACTACGACATTTCCCCGACTCCACAGCCCCGGTCACTACCGAGCATGGACGTAGTGCAGCACAGACTCATTTCCACTAAAAGCCGAGATCCTCAGCTCTGGAACACAACAGACATATATAGGACATTTCAGAACTTTCCCAAATTATTAAGGAAACATTTCCAGCACGTCCGGCCTTGTACTACGGCCCCCAATGTGTCGTATATTGTTGGAGAAGCTCCATTTTATACCGAGTGACTCCACAGCTCTGGATGGGATCCCAACGTATCGTTACCCCTCTATAAATCACTGGAGAGGACACATGTAGAAACGGGATCCAGATTTGGGCTCCACATTTTAAAAAGTATATTCAGACGTCACAATCAGTTCAACGACGACAACTAGACCGAGGCATCACAATGGCGGGATCTCATACACAACCACACCGACAAAAGGGTGAAAAACAAAAATGAGAGAATTTACAATGATGTGCTGGAAAATGTCAGAAGAGGCCACAATGTCACCGTTCCCCCCTCCACAATGTCACCGTTCCCCCCTCCACAATGTCACCGTTCCCCCTCCACAATGTCACCGTCCCCCCCCTCCATAATGTCAGCGAGCGATGGATACAATGTAGTCATCAAACCAGAGAACAATCATCAGCAGCAACAATCACCAGAGAAATAGGGAAGGGCTGGGACCACCAAAGACACAGGGACCCCCCATCTGTAACACTCACATTCCCAATAGCATTTATTTACAGAAGACCTAAGCCATTAACACAAATATTTACAGGAACTCAGAAGAAGGCTAGGTGCCCATGTTGCATCCTTTAAGGGTATGTGTACACGTTGCAGATTTGACGCAGTACCATGTAAACCTATGGAAAACCAAATCCGCAGTGCCCATGCTGCAGAGAATACCGTGCGGAAAAGCTGCGGTTTATTTTCCGCAGCATGTCAATTTTGTGCGGATTCCGCAGCGTTTTACACCTGCTCCATTATAGGAATCTGCAGGTGTAAAAACGCATGTGAAAACCACGGTAAATACGCAGGTAGTTCGAAGGGCGTTTTACCTGCGGATGTTTCAGAATCTGAGCGGAAAAATCAGCACACGAATCCGCAATGCGTGCACATACCCTAAGCGTTTTTGGGGCGATTTTTTGCGGCAGAAATGTTTAAAAAACGCTTACAAACAGCATCTCATTATTTTCTAATGCAATCCGCAATTTGTGTGACCATGATGCGTTTTTTTTCCGCAGCAGAAACGCATTGTGGTAAAAAAACGCAGCATAATCATTTTTGCAGAATCGCGGCAATTCCGCGCCCATAGATATCCATTAGAAAATTGCTTGATAAACACATGTAAAACGCGTCAATTACGCATATAAAGCGCAAATAAATCAGCATCTATTCCTGCGAAGGGTATGCAGAATTGAAGCTGAAAATTCTGATTCTATTCTGCAACGTGGCCACATAGCCTAACACCGAACATTTACTGCACCCGCCAGACTGTCCGCACCACAAAGAAATGGCGACAAGTGCGGACACAAGTGCCTCAAGCAAAGAACAACTACACCCATCATTGTAGTCACAATACAGCAGTTATATTATTGTACATATGGGCAGTATTATAGTAGTTATATTCCTGTACATAGGGGCAGTATTATAGTAGTTATATTCCTGTACATAGGGGCAGTATTATAGTAGTTATATTCTTGTACATAGGGGCAGTATTATAGTAGTTATATTCTTGTACATAGGGGCAGTATTATAGTAGTTATATTCTTGTACATAGGGGCAGTATTATAGTAGTTATATTCTTGTACATAGGGGCAGTATTATAGTAGTTATATTCCTGTACATAGGGGCAGTATTACAGTAGTTATATTCTTGTACATAGGGGCAGTATTATAGTAGTTATATTCTTGTACATAGGGGCAGTATTATAGTAGTTATATTCTTGTACATAGGGGCAGTATTATAGTAGTAATATTCTTGTACATAGGAGCAGTATTATAGTAGTTATATTCTTGTACACAGGGGCAGTATTATAGTAGTTATATTCTTGTACAAAGGGGCAGTATTATAGTAGTTATATTCTTGTACATAGGAGCAGTATTATAGTAGTTATATTCTTGTACATAGGGGCAGTATTATAGTAGTTATATTCCTGTACATAGGGGCAGTATTATAGTAGTTATATTCTTGTACATAGGGGGCAGTATTATAGTAGTTATATTCTTGTACATAGGAGCAGTATTATAGTAGTTATATTCTTGTACATAGGAGCAGTATTATAGTAGTTATATTCCTGTACATAGGGGCAGTATTATAGTAGTTATATTCTTGTACATAGGGGGCAGTATTATAGTAGTTATATTCTTGTACATAGGGGGCAGTATTATAGTAGTTATATTCTTGTACATAGGAGCAGTATTATAGTAGTTATATTATTGTACATAGGGGCAGTAGTATAGTAGTTATATTCTTGTACATAGGGGCAGTATTATAGTAGTTATATTATTGTACATAGGGGCAGTAGTATAGTAGTTATATTCCTGTACATAGGGGCAGTATTATAGTAGTTATATTATTGTACATAGGGGCAGTAGTATAGTAGTTATATTCCTGTACATAGGGGCAGTATTATAGTAGTTATATTCTGGTACATAGGGGGCAGTATTATAGTAGTTATATTCTTGTACATAGGAGCAGTATTATAGTAGCTATATTCTTGTACATAGGGGCAGTAGTAGTTATATTCCTCTACATAGGGGCAGTATTATAGTAGTTATATTCTTGTACATAGGAGCAGTATTATAGTAGTTATATTATTGTACATAGGGGCAGTAGTATAGTAGTTATATTCTTGTACATAGGGGCAGTATTATAGTAGTTATATTCTTGTACATAGGGGCAGTATTATAGTAGTTATATTCTTGTACATAGGAGCAGTATTATAGTAGTTATATTCTTGTACATAGGGGCAGTATTATAGTAGTTATATTCTTATACATAGGGGCAGTATTATAGTAGTTATATTCTTGTACATAGGAGCAGTATTATAGTAGTTATATTCTTGTACATGGGAGCAGTATTATAGTAGTTATATTCTTGTACATAGGAGCAGTATTATAGTAGTTATATTCTTGTACATAGTGGGCAGTATTATAGTAGTTATATTCTTGTACATAGAGGCAGTATTATAGTAGATATATTCTTGTACATAGGAGCAGTATTATAGTAGTTATATTCTTGTACATAGGGGGCAGTATTATAGTAGTTATATTCTTGTACATAGGAGCAGTATTATAGTAGTTATATTCTTGTACATAGGGGCAGTATTATAGTAGTTATATTCTTGTACATAGGGGCAGTATTATAGTAGTTATATTCTTGTACATAGGGGCAGTATTATAGTAGTTATATTCTTGTACATAGGGGCAGTATTATAGTAGTTATATTCCTCTACATAGGGGCAGTATTATAGTAGTTATATTCTTGTACATAGGGGGCAGTATTATAGTAGTTATATTCTTGTACATAGGGGCAGTATTATAGTTATCATACTCTGCAGTATGGTGAATGGTATATTACATTTATTACCGCTCCCCACCACCAGTGATCTGTTTTCCAGGTGCCGCAGCCTGTGTTAGCTATAATTAATCCCGGCCCCATCACAACCACAATATAGCAGCACTTCACAGCTCCGAGGCTTCCCAGGGTCGGTGGAGGAGATTCTCATTGACTTGCATGGGATGGGGGAGGGGATTCTGCATTCAGGGAGACCACATAGAAGCAGCTGTGCGCTCACACATGGACGCTCTCCTCCCCCCACACACAGAGGCTTGTAATCAGTCCCCTTCTGTAATTAGGACAGGCCCGGCCTCTGGCACTGTTCCCTCCACACATCCCTATTCTCCAAATGGGGAGGAAAAAAAAAAATATGTAAACCAGGAGGGAAGTGCAGCAGCAGCAGCGGCTCCTTGTCTGCTCCCTCCAGTGAGAAGCTCCTTATTCAGCTCATTATCTCCCCGCTGAGCTCACAGCAAGAACCAGGAGCTGTCAGCACAAATGGAGCCCACCGGACACAACAAGGCCAGGGGGGGGGGGGATGGGAGGAGCGGAGCAAGATAGGGGGCAACCGAGATCCGACCCCGCACCGTATATTGGGAGGTCACACAGATCTGACCCCGCACCGTATATTGGGAGGTCACACAGATCTGACCCCGCACCGTATATTGGGGGGGTCACACAGATCTGACCCCGCACCGTATATTGGGAGGTCACACACAGATCTGACCCCGCACCGTATATTGGGAGGTCACACAGATCTGACCCCGCACCGTATATTGGGAGGTCACACAGATCTGACCCCGCACCGTATATTGGGGGGGTCACACAGAGATCTGACCCCGCACCGTATATTGGGAGATCACACAGATCTGACCCCGCACCGTATATTGGGAGGTCAGACAGAGATCTGACCCCGCACCGTATATTGGGAGATCACACAGATCTGACCCCGCACCGTATATTGGGAGGTCACACAGAGATCTGACCCCGCACCGTATATTGGGAGGTCACACACAGATCTGACCCCGCACCGTATATTGGGGGGGGGTCACACAGAGATCTGACCCCGCACCGTATATTGGGAGGTCACACAGATCTGACCCCGCACCGTATATTGGGAGGTCACACACAGATCTGACCCCGCACCGTATATTGGGAGGTCACACAGATCTGACCCCGCACCGTATATTGGGAGGTCACACACAGATCTGACCCCGCACCATATATTGGGAGATCAAACACAGATCTGACCCCGCACCATATATTGGGGGGGGTCACACACAGATCTGACCCCGCACCGTATATTGGGAGGTCACACAGAGATCTGACCCCGCACCGTATATTGGGAGGTCACACAGAGATCTGACCCCGCACCGTATATTGGGAGGTCACACAGATCCGACCCCGCACCGTATATTGGGAGATCACACAGATCTGACCCCGCACCGTATATTGGGAGGTCACACAGAGATCTGACCCCGCACCGTATATTGGGAGGTCACACAGATCTGACCCCGCACCGTATATTGGGAGATCAAACACAGATCTGACCCCGCACCGTATATTGGGGGGGGTCACACACAGATCTGACCCCGCACCGTATATTGGGAGGTCACACAGAGAGATCTGACCCCGCACCGTATATTGGGAGGTCACACAGATCTGACCCCGCACCGTATATTGGGAGGTCACACAGATCTGACCCCGCACCGTATATTGGGAGATCAAACACAGATCTGACCCCGCACCGTATATTGGGGGGGGTCACACACAGATCTGACCCCGCACCGTATATTGGGAGGTCACACAGAGAGATCTGACCCCGCACCGTATATTGGGAGGTCACACAGAGATCTGACCCCGCACCGTATATTGGGAGGTCACACAGAGATCTGACCCCGCACCGTATATTGGGAGATCACACAGATCTGACCCCGCACCGTATATTGGGAGGGGTCACACAGAGAGATCTGACCCCGCACCGTATATTGGGAGGTCACACAGATCTGACCCCGCACCGTATATTGGGAGATCAAACACAGATCTGACCCCGCACCGTATATTGGGGGGGGTCACACACAGATCTGACCCCGCACCGTATATTGGGAGGTCACACAGAGATCTGACCCCGCACCGTATATTGGGAGGTCACACAGAGATCTGACCCCGCACCGTATATTGGGAGGTCACACAGATCTGACCCCGCACCGTATATTGGGAGGTCACACAGATCTGACCCCGCACCGTATATTGGGAGATCACACAGATCTGACCCCGCACCGTATATTGGGAGGTCACACAGAGTCTGACCCCGCACCGTATATTGGGAGGTCACACAGAGAGATCTGACCCCGCACCGTATATTGGGGGGGTCACACAGATCTGACCCCGCACCGTATATTGGGGAGATCACACAGATCTGACCCCGCACCGTATATTGGGAGATCAAACACAGATCTGACCCCGCACCGTATATTGGGAGGTCACACAGATCTGACCCCGCACCGTATATTGGGAGGTCACACACAGATCTGACCCCGCACCGTATATTGGGAGATAAAACACAGATCTGACCCCGCACCGTATATTGGGGAGGTCACACACAGATCTGACCCCGCACCATATATTGGGAGGTCACACACAGAGATCTGACCCCGCACCGTATATTGGGAGGTCACACACAGATCTGACCCCGCACCGTATATTGGGAGGTCACACACAGATCTGACCCCGCACCGTATATTGGGAGATCACACACAGATCTGACCCCGCACCGTATATTGGGAGATAAAACACAGATCTGACCCCGCACCGTATATTGGGGAGGTCACACACAGATCTGACCCCGCACCGTATATTGGGAGGTCACACACAGATCTGACCCCGCACCGTATATTGGGAGGTCACACAGATCTGACCCCGCACCGTATATTGGGAGGTCACACAGAGATCTGACCCCGCACCGTATATTGGGGAGGTCACACACAGATCTGACCCCGCACCGTATATTGGGAGGTCACACAGATCTGACCCCGCACCGTATATTGGGAGATCACACACAGATCTGACCCCGCACCGTATATTGGGGAGGTCACACAGATCTGACCCCGCACCGTATATTGGGAGGTCACACAGATCTGACCCCGCACCGTATATTGGGAGGTCACACAGAGATCTGACCCCGCACCGTATATTGGGGGGGGTCACACAGAGATCTGACCCCGCACCGTATATTGGGGGGGTCACACACAGATCTGACCCCGCACCGTATATTGGGAGGTCACACACAGATCTGACCCCGCACCGTATATTGGGAGGTCACACACAGATCTGACCCCGCACCGTATATTGGGAGGTCACACAGATCTGACCCCGCACCGTATATTGGGAGGTCACACAGAGTCTGACCCCGCACCGTATATTGGGGGGGGTCACACAGAGATCTGACCCCGCACCGTATATTGGGGGGGTCACACAGAGATCTGACCCCGCACCGTATATTGGGAGGTCACACACAGATCTGACCCCGCACCGTATATTGGGAGGTCACACACAGATCTGACCCCGCACCGTATATTGGGAGGTCACACACAAATCTCACATTTCATTCCTGCAATCAAACCTCCATCTTCCCAATTGCACATAATCCTTTTTTAGTGTTGGTCGTATCGTCCGCCGCCGTTTGGCAAAAGGGGATAAAATTGGCAAATCTCCACCCCGAGGACCAGTACCAGGATCGGGCTGCACGTGGGTCAGATCCTCCGAGCAACACGAGATGCTAAAAAAAGCGAAGACAACTCTCCCCCACCCAGCAGCCACACCAGCGCTGCCCAGCAGCCACACCGCCCAGTAGCAACACCGCCACCACCCAGCAGCCACACCACCCAGCAGCCACACCACCCAGCAGCCACACCACCCAGCAGCCACACTGCCAGACCGCCCACACCCAGCAGCCACACCGCCCACACCCAGCAGCCACACCGCCCACACCCAGCAGCCACACCGCCGCCACTCAGCCACACCGCCCACACCCAGCCCGCCGCCACTCAGCAGCCACACCGCCCACACCCAGCAGCCACAACGCCCAGCAGCCACACCGCCACCACTCAGAAGCCACACCGCCCACACCCAGCAGCCACACTACCCAGCAGCCACACCGCCCCCACCCAGCAGCCACACCACCGCCACGCCACCCAGCAGCCACACCACAGCCGCCCAGCAGCCACACCACCCAGCAACACCGCCGCCACACCACCCAGCAGCAACAGCGTCCAGCAGCAACACCGCCGCCACCCAGCAGCCACACCACCGCCCAGCAGCCACGCGCCACCACCGCCCAGCAGCCACACCGCCGTCACCCAGCAGCCACGCCACCCAGCAACCACACCACTGCCACCACCCAGCAGCCACACCGCCCAGCAGCCACGCCGCCGTTGCCCAGCAGAAACGCCACCGCCATTGTCCAGCAGCTACACCACCGCCATTGCCCAGCAGCCACGCCGCCGCCATTGCCCAGCAGCCACGCCGCCGCCATTGCCCAGCAGCCACGCCGCCGCCATTGCCCAGCAGCCACCCTATAGCGGGCATTTTCTCTGAAGGCTGTGCTGAGGGGAGGGGGGACCCAATTAATTTGTGAGCCGCTGATGAGGCTCTGGCCTTTGCTCGGCATCTGACTGCCTGCTGCTGTGATCACATGGCCCCGCATCAAAGGAAACAATCAGCAATTCAGCGAGTAAATAGAAAGCAGACCTCCGGGATGTGAGGCCAAGAAATCTCCACCAAATGTGAAAAAAAAACCCCGCGATCAGCGGCGCCCAGGAACCCGACGATGACGGAGTCACTCACCCTCGGGTGGGATCCAGGGCGATCGCTCGGGGCTGATCCAGTTCTTGCCAGAATATAACTTTCCGTAAAGTTCCATCCAAGTTAGAAACTTCTATCCGGTTGGTCTCCGAGTCCGTCCAGTACAGCTTCTCTCCCAACCAGTCACAGGCCAGTCCGTCTGGCGACACAAGTCCGCCGATCACCACGTCCTGCGAGCCGCCGCTCTGGTTGAAGTTGATCCTTTTTATGGCTTCCTCGCTGACGTCGCTCCAGTAGATATATCCACGGAGAAACACAAAGTCCACGGCGGCCGCGTCCTCCAGGCCCGTGACCAGGACGGTGGAGTTCCCCTTAATCCCGGCCGCGTCCACCAGCCGCAGGTCACGCCGGTTGGCATAAAGTAGTAAAGGCGAGGCTGCAAGGAAAACACAGGAGAAAGAGGGTGAGTGCAGAGAAACACAATGGGTGGTCCGATTACTAGGACCCCCGCCGCTACTCTGAAATGTGCCGGTGTAATGGAGCGCCTGCACAGCAGCTATAACCACTGTCTACGCGGTGCTGGCCGGAGACCGCCGAATACGCCGCTGCCCCCCGATAGGACGATCAAGGTGGGCCCCTAGTGGTAAGACCACCCAAGGAACTTATCACTCATCCTGCACATACAGAACTCACAAATTAACTGGAAACAAACTATTTCAATTATGTTCACTTTTTCAGGTGCAGCCTGCAGTGTAAAGAATGGAGGTTTTTATCCTCATCTTCCCATGGTTATACTGTACATGTAGGCAGGAAACCCTCCATGCTTTATACTGCAGGACGCATCAGGAATAACAGCATATACTGCAGGTTCTGTCACTATGGGAGATGAGGAGGAATGAGGGGAATCATTTAGACCCCGATATTGAACACAACCCGCCCCCCACTATGTCCAACACACAGGAGCAGACGCAGGACACTCCAGAATCGCACTGACAGTTCTGATCCGGGGGTCTCACATCCCCCGATGACCGGACATGTGAAGCGCAGACCCTGCGGATATAAAGACTTCCAGGTGTGGGGGCAACAGCTGAGCGCAGGCTCAGAAAACACATGGAGTGCAGGAATCTGCTGGCAGCAGCCCCCGCTGTCCTGGGGTGACCCCATCTGCACCACTGCAATGGTGGGATCCACCCTGTAGTACTGGGGTGCCCTGACCCACGGCGGCTATGAATGGACGTGAGCAGAGGGCCACAGAGCGAGCGAGCAGAGGGCCACAGAGCGAGCGAGCAGAGGGCCACAGAGCGAGCGAGCAGAGGGCCACAGAGCGAGCGAGCAGAGGGCCACAGAGCGAGCGAGCAGAGGGCCACAGAGCGAGCGAGCAGAGGGCCACAGAGCGTGCGAGCAGAGGGCCACAGAGCGTGCGAGCAGAGGGCCACAGAGCGAGCGAGCAGAGGGCCACAGAGCGAGCGAGCAGAGGGCCACAGAGCGAGCGAGCAGAGGGCCACAGAGCGAGCGAGCAGAGGGCCACAGAGCGAGCGAGCAGAGGGCCACAGAGCGAGCGAGCAGAGGGCCACAGAGCGAGCGAGCAGAGGGCCACAGAGCGAGCGAGCAGAGGGCCACAGAGCGAGCGAGCAGAGGGCCACAGAGCGAGCGAGCAGAGGGCCACAGAGCGAGCGGAGGGCCACAGAGCGAGCGAGCAGAGGGCCACAGAGCGAGCGAGCAGAGGGCCACAGAGCGAGCGAGCAGAGGGCCACAGAGCGAGCGAGCAGAGGGCCACAGAGCGAGCGAGCAGAGGGCCACAGAGCGAGCGAGCAGAGGGCCACAGAGCGAGCGAGCAGAGGGCCACAGAGCGAGCGAGCAGAGGCCAGAGCAGTGTCACCATCCGGACAGACATCTGAGCAGTGTCTGTACCCGACAAGAACCTTTTGTCAGTGACTTTCAACCCTTCACTTGCTGGAGAGGCAAACAAAGGTGGCCGGCTTCTGGCCACGTGTCCGCGGCTGGTTTGGCTCCTCTGTTCTATGATTTCTGCCAGTAACCACTTTGTGCTTCCACCTTCTCAGGAGCTGAGGATCTGCTACAATGTGTCCCATCAGCAGCCATCAGGATGGATTACACAGATCTGCCTGTGAGATACATTGTAACAAGGCCCTGAGTTGTGACCTGTGGTTTAGACACCGACCCTATATTAACAAAACAATCAGTAATATGTAACGGGAGGTGATCTGAGATCAGCGGCGCCCGCCAGGAAGTGATGTGCAATCTGTGGTTTCCAGAATTGTGGGCCCCCCACCTCCAGTGCGGGGGGCTGGGGGGGACTCCAGGACCACCTCTATCATATGGTAATGTGGTGGCCTCTTCATCAACAGTATTTTGAGTTTTCCATTGAGGAAAGAACTCCTGAATTTTACTGAAGGAGGAAAAATCCTGGATCACTGCCCCCAACAAAGCCATTAGCATGCAAATGAGAGGGGGAGGGGA